>NC_071618.1:13359942-13670135 GCF_014839835.1 Dryobates pubescens | reverse complement strand
CATACTTTAAAACTTCATACAGCATCTGGGGCTTCTAAATGTACAGCTTCTAGCACTATCTCATGAGAAATCTTAGTAAGTCTAAGAACGTGAAATTTGGGGAATGGAAGCCAAAAGATATTTGTCTCAGCCTCAGGGGTTGCAATCAACCATTAGGATGCCCTAACCTCTCAAGGGGGCTTCATTTAAGGTGAGGTTCATGAGTCATTTCTTTCTCTCTCTCCCTGACTCAACTGTTTTACAAAAAGGTGACAGAGATAGGCATCCTGTTGGGAAAAGCCAGCCTCAGAGCAGATGGAGCTGGCTGGTCAGTTTGGGAGAGTTTCCTACTTCTTTCAAACTTACCCAAGAAGCTCTAGCTTGTAAGGTCCATGTTTTGAGGCATCCAAGATGACATTTAACAACTCATTTGCTCTTTCTTTTTTTTTTTTTTTTTCCCCAAAATTATTTCCAAGAAGTTTGTAAAACACTATAAATAAATAAAATAATGTACTGGGAAGTAAATAATTGTGCTTGCATTGCCATGGGCATAATCAGATATTTTATTTGGTGATTCACCCAAATGATTTTAATAACTCTTCCCTCTCTGAAGTTTATCTGTCAGACATGACATTTTAGCTTCACAAAGTCTCTGCAGTGCATTAGATAGGTCAGTTGAAGTTTTGGGGTTTTTTTTGATCTTTAAATGGCTTTTGGATCTTTAAATGGCTTGTGTTTAAAGGGTAAACACAAGCAGGTTCGTATAACACAAATGTTGCTTCAGTGTTCTCACTCAGTTTTAATAAGCATTAGTATCTTTCACAATATTATCCTTGTTTTTCTCTTCAAGTACATGATCCTTTATGCATCTATGGTGGTCCATGGAGAGTTTCTGAATTAACCCTTAAAATCTTTCAGTATAATGGCTATTTAGAATACCAAATATTTAAATAACAGGCATATTACTGAAGCATGACAATACCCTGAAATCTATTTTTTCTGTTTCTCATAGTAACACCTTGAAGATTAAGCAGCATGATAGAGTAAAATCACTGTCTTACAAATCAACACAGATCAGCCAGACCTTTATAGATACTGCCAGCTGGTGTACTATAAGCAAGAATCTATTCTAATGGTCTATTATGCAGCACTTAAAACATATATAGCATGGCTTCTTAACAAAAGTAGTCTAATATGCTTTATGCATAGGAAAAATTAATGCAATATGCTAGTCTTCAGTAATAAATGTGAAAAAAGAAAAAATCTACACTAATCTACACTTTACTAATTTTCAGAAACATTTCCAGAACATCATCCTACAAAATGAATTTATCCCACCTGCTATTAAGTACTATAAACTGTGTTTCCATTTTATTACATTCTTTCAATCTTACACTATGACACTTTTAAAGTTTTTGTGACTAGTTCATTGTTGCAATAGTTCAGTAAGTGGGAAAACACCAAGGTTCAAGTGCTCAAATGTCACTTACTGGCACCTGTGTTTTATTCTAAACACCTGAAAGATGTTCTTTATGCTGCTTTTCCTTCATTATCAGACAAATCATTTGTGCCAATACACCGATTATGTTAAGACTGTCCATTGTCCATTTGACAATGTACATTCAAATGTCAGGTCATGCAGTTTGCAGTGAAAAGTAATTCAATAAACAGGAATAAATCTTCATTTACTATGTCTGTTTCAGTTCATATCTAATAGAAATATTGAGCAGAATGCAAATAATTTTAAACTTAATTTAAGAACTGATTTCTGTAACATTTCTGAATAGCTGTTATCAGTTTGACAATATCAAATATCATCTAACATAATATTGATTTATTTTGTGTCTTTAAGTTAAAACAATCCTTTTTTTCCCCCCATTATTTTTAATAGCACATTGATATTAAATAAAATCCTGCAGTTTCAGGTTTTCAAAAACTGATTAAGTGCAGAAAGACTCAGTTTTTGAAATCTTAGTTTCTCTGCTCCAGGGGCCTAACACGCTGTTACTGGAAAAGTAGCTGAAGTTATAATAATGAGTTTATAAAAGGCCTAAAACACACATAGTATTTTAAAGAATGCCTATTAAAATAGAAAGCTTAATGAAGGCACCAAACTGATGCAGCATGGAACTGTTTAAAATCCCAAAATTAAATACAGGTGATACTGAACCAAGTCTCTTAGAGAAACTCAGAAATACAGGCACCAGGCAGTGTTGTCATCCCTGCATGACATAGTACCAGTGATGTTTTTGTGACAGGTCCCCTTCTTCATAAAATCATACTGACTGACTCAAGTAAATGCTCATCCTCTGCTATTTTGCTGACTGCATCTCCTGTGGTGTATTCAAGGTCTGATGATCAGCTAACCAGGTTACAACGTTCTCTATCAGTCTGAACTTATATTTAAAGTAAACACAACGTACTGACCCATTCTATTTTCCAGCTCCCTTATAGGCATCATTACGAAATTAGTTGAACTTTGCCACTGACTCAGAGCTTTGTGGTCAGTTCTTCCAAAGATCTTTAGTATGAGTTCTCAAAATTGCAAACAGAAAAATGCGTGCCAACCACCCCCCCTCTTTTTTTTTTCTTTTTCAGCTGATGTTCAACTTTCTATTTTCTAGTTAAATAGGGAGCAGTGATCTGACATTCTCCCAGTTCTGCTTAAAGAGAAACAATTCATTATTCCTGACTGTTTTTTCTCTACCATGCTTCATAACTTAAAGTGCAGAAATTCTGATATGTCAGACCTTAGATGTTAACTGAACTACTTGCCATGCACATAATCTTTACTGGAGCATCTAACAGAATCTAACAGCTTCAGTCATTCACTCTTTTCTTACTAAATTAATTTATTCTCATGATTTAACATTCCCTAAGAGTCTAGGTAATGTCAGTCACCTCAGCTATCACTTCCACATAAAATATATTCCACTTCAGTTAATGGAACATATACAAAACCCATGGCATATAAATAAGCACTCTACATTTCAGAACTTTGGGATTTTCCATCTATTAGTAGGAAAATGAAACACCTTTTCAGCACTTCAGTGCAGTTATCATTTTCTAAAAATCTAAACCTTAAGCATTCTGGAAAATTTGCCAGTTGTATATTGGTTTAACACTTGTAAGATAAATATTCTGAACCAAATACTAATTTCTAATTCTATTTTATCATTTGAGAAACATTACATAAAGAACTCACAATTTTGCAAGCTGTCATGTAAGACGGATAAATGTCCCAACAACGTTTCAGGCAAAGTTGGTATATTCTTGGTGTGAAGGAATAATAAAATATTAAACATTGTGTAAGACAAGTGCTGATTACCAGCAATCCTCATATGAAGGCTTAGTTTATTTTCCTGTTTCCTTCGTCCACTTCCAAAGCCCTAACTGCAACATTTTTTCATGTTTAAAATTTCCTTTAGCTTCACCAGTCATACAGTGTCAAGACATACCACAGTATCACCAAGGTTGGAAGAGACCTCAAAGATCATCGAGTCCAACCTGTCACCGCAGACCTCATGACTAGACCATGGCACCAAGTGCCACGTCCAATCCCCTCTTAATCACCTCCAGGGATGGTGACTCCACCACCTCCCTGGGCAGCCCATTCTAATGGCAAATGACTCTCTCAGTGAAGAACTTTCTCCTCACCTCGAGCCTTGGCACAGCTTGAGACTGTGTCCTCTTGTTCTGGTGCTGGTTGCTAGAGAGAAGAGACCAGCCCCTTCCTGGCTACAACCACCCTTCAGATAGTTGTAGAGGGCAATAAGGTCTCCCCTGAGCCTCTGCTCCTACAGGCTAAACAATCCCAGCTCCCTCAGCCTCTCCTCACAGGGCTTGTGCTCAAGGCCTCTCCCCAGCCTTGTTGCCTTTCTCTGGACACGTTCAAGTGTCTCGATGTCCTTAAACTGAGGGGCCCAGAACTGGACACAGTACTCAAGGTGTGGCCTAACCAATGCAGAGTACAGGGGCAGAATGACTTCCCTGCTCCTGCTGGCCACACTATTCCTAATGCAGGCCAGGATGCCATTGGCCTTCTTGGCCACCTGGGCACACTGCTGGCTCATGTTCAGCCAGCTGTCAATCAGTAGCCCCAGGTCCCTCTCTGTTTGACAGCTCTCCAGCCACTCTGACGCCAGCCTATATCTCTGCATGGGGTTGCTGCGACCAAAGTGCAGCACCTGGCACTTGGATTTGTTGAATGCCATCCTGCTGGACTCCGCCCATCTGTCCAGTTGGTCGAGGTCCCTCTGCAGAGCCCTTCTGCCCTATAACAGATCAACATCTGCTCCCAACTTGGTGTCATCTGCAAACTTGCTGATGACTGACTCAACCCCCTCATCCAGATCATCAATGAAGATGTTAAAGAGGATGGGGCCCAGTACTGATCCCTGGGGGACGCCACTGGTGACTGGCTGCCAGCTGGATGTGGCACCATTCACCACCACTCTCTGGGCTCAGCCCCCCAGCCAGTTCCTAACCCAGCACAGTGTTGCTGTCCAAGCCACGAGCTGACAGCTTAGACAGCAGTTTGCTGTGGGGGACACTATCAAAGGCCGTGCTGAAGTCCAAGTAGACTACATCGACAGGCCTTCCCATGGCCACCAGACGGGTCACCTGATCATAGAAGAGATCAGGGTGGCCAGGCAGGACCTGCCCTTCCTAAATCCATATTGGCTGGGCCTGAGCCCTTGGCCATCCTTCAGGTGTGCAGTTATTGCCGCCAAGACAATCTGCTCCATAATTTTCCCTGGCGCTGAGGTCAGGCTGACAGGCCTGGCATATAATCTGCATCCATTACTACTACAACGTTATTCTCCTTAACATCATCACTTTTGGTTTAATTTCTGATGATGTGGTAGGTTGCAAATTCTTTTTTGATTGTGGTGTTCTTTCTTGCTCTTCAAGAAGCTTGAAAAATCCTATTTGTTTTAAAGTAAAACCTCTATTGAAATTTCCCATCTGAACTAGTTTTACCAATGGAATATAAGCAAGCAAGAATGTCTTCCTTTTTTTAATGTCAAGAACCTGAATAAATATACAAGATGAAATTATAACATTAAAATGCAAGAATACACAAAATTTTGAAAGGGAAACAAGATTATAATAATCTCACTTTTATAGAAGTAAGAAGCTTCCTATCCCCAAGGGGTTGTCACTGAATTGAACTACAGCAGACATGAGGGTAGCAACACACAGCCTGCAAACACAACACCCTCAAAAGCTTGTGTCATATTTCCCTAACCTTCTCCTTCCCATTGAAAAATGTGTGCCAGTCATCCATGCATATTCAGACACAGCTGAAGTTAGCAGTTCCCCCATTTCAAGAAGTGAAGCAAAAGAAGTGAGAAAACCCACGGATGGCTGCTCTGGGTAGCCAAAATCTCCAAGGGGCTTGAGACAAGCTACAGCCCTCTGGAGAAAGACAACTGGGAGGCAAAACCTTATTCTGGAAGCCATCAAAATGATTCTTATTGTCCTTTAAAAGAAGGGTAGTACTGGTTTACTTTGGAAGTATTGCTTTATTAGGTATCTAAATACTTCTGGCATAAGATAAACAGAAACATATGCCTGATTTTTTTTTTTGTTTGTTTGGGTGCTTTTGTGTTTGCCTTTTTTATTTTTTTTTTAAACACCAGAAGATAACTGTAGTCAGCAATTCAAGTTTGTAAAGTAGCTGAGGTCTTCTACTTCAAAATTACGGCCAAGCTGCAGCACTTCACATACTTTTATTATCATTTTAATGGACAGATAATTTCCTTCTGCGAAAAAGCAGTAACAGAAGCTTCAACACATTTATTTTGGTCTCTGCAGTAAATCACAATGAATATTTAAATTCAGTTCCTCAGTGTGTCCCACAACTATCTCAGACAAATATTGCAGCAAAATTCTGCTGTGATTTGAAATAGCATGGGATTCAGCAGAATACTTTCTACTTCACTGCATAGCTTTGGATGGAGGAGATTGCGAGTGGTTTCCTTGTCCTATGATAATAGACAAACCCCTAATTTCTACAGTCCCAAAGACAGAGAACAATTCAGATAAAAATGAAGTACCAGAGATTTTTAATTGCGCAAGGGAAAAAAAAAATAAAAAAAATCTAAGAGAGAATTTTCTACCTGCCAGATAGCAGGAACAAATAAGGGAGGTATCCTAGATGTGTTCTGCTCCCTTCAAGTCAGAATTTTGTCTTTGGCTCTAATGAGAAGAAAAAAAACACTAATATGTTTGTAGAAAGTGTTGACCAGGTGGTACCAACTCCATTCTTGCTATAGTGTTCTGCCAGGGGCACTGGGTAAGTGTGCATGCTCTCAGCATCCCTGAAATGTTGCTGTGGGTATTGCAAAGCATCCTTTGACAACACATGCAACTGAAAAAGGTATTTCTTTTGAAAGAGATCTATCACCAAAGACTAAGTTGGATTTTTTTCATGTGATAAAGCCACAATTAAAACTGGCATCTTTGGAGTAGATTCAATAACACTGTCTTCACTGTAGATCCATGACCACGGCAGAGAGAAATAAAGGCTGTGATAGTAAAATTTTAGTTGCGCTCTTATCTGTTCACCAAATATCTTTCCTTCCCCTACTGAAACCCTGTCAGTGAAAGGAAACTTCAAGAAAGAAAAAGCAGCAGTGCTTCACTGAAAACAGTGTTTGATGGTTTAGCTCTAGCATCAGAGAACAGCACAGTGGTTTGTTAATTTAGACTTTTGCAGTTCTTCTAAACTTAGTAAAACTGATGTCATAGAGCCCAGAAGTATATCTAGAAAGACACCACTTTTCAGAGAATGAAATCATCTGATGGAGGCAGGCAGAACTGGGTGGAAAATAAACATTCACAAGAACATTTTGAATGCTGTTTTCTTTCTTCAACTTTAGAGAGTTTTGTATTTCATGAAAGAGAAACAACAACCACCTCTCCACCAAATGTATGTGAGCAGGCAAGGCTCCATGGCACTGTAGACCCAACACATGCATACACACACAAACACACTTTCACTTAGATCTCTCACATTTCAAAGAAATAACCTAAGATCTGAAATACTACATATTCCAAGACAAATCTTTTTCATTTTAAAACAGAAATTAAATGCTAGAAAACCTTTTCAGAGGCAACATTTGGAGACGTGTTTGATTTTGATAAAATTGGATCGTTTCTGCCAGAGGCAAGCGAAATACTGTAGAGCAGTAGCTAATGAAAAATAATACCTATCTTTAATACCTGATCTGAGAACAAGTGTAAGGACAATTTTTGGGGGGTTCAAGCAGCAAGAATGTAGCAAACTTGGCTTCTTGTGAATAAAACTGCGACCTCAACCCCACTATAAACTGCTGAAATTTGCTTCTCTTGGTTTCTGAACAGGATGGCTGAGAATCTGTGCAAGTTTTATCAAGGATTAAAAAAAAATAATAAAGCAAAAATAATATCAGCAACTTCCCCCCACACACATACAAAAACCCCCTAAGCAACAAACAAAAACTAGAAGGCACTTGTGTTTACTTTCTGGGTTTTGTAACATTATTTCTTGGGATTATATTTCATCTGCCAATGAAGTCTCCCAATGTTAACATCAACCAGTAAACATATCTGAAGTAGTGCTGACATACTGAATTATTTAAGCAAGAAAAAAATTCACAATAAGGTGTTTTCAAAAGCAGAAAAGAATTATTTTGCTGCAGCTTTGTTGCATGTCTAAGAAGTCAGGAAAAAAAGCTTTTTCCAAATGAGCTGTAGGTGCTATCAGCACTGGGGGCTGTCAGTGGGAGGTGAGCAACTGAATCCTACTCTCAGAAAATTCTTTCACACTTTTTTAAAGGAAGAAAGGGAGGGGAGAAATTGTTTTCTTCATTGCTCTCACTGAGTTTGGAATTTACTGTTGTTAACCAGTTTCAGCTCACTGACTAATATTCTTGATGTTTTCTTCTACCATCCTGAAAATTATAAGTGTAAAGGTAAGGCAGCACAAAGCACCATGTAGCGATACAGACCCTATTGATGTGCGTAATAAACATGCAACACATCAAATACAGATTCATAACTCGATTCCCCCTTTAAAACCCCCTCTTTGCTCTCCTCCTCCTTGTTATCAGCTAGGTGGATGATACCCAGGAGACCAGCAGCAACTGGAGCATAACCTCTGTTTCTAGAACAGTAGCAATGGCTAGCTGATTTGAAGCTTGACAAGGAAAGTATGGGAAAAAGCCTTTCTGCATTGTTGTCACCCTTTAATGCTTGCAGTCAAGCAAAAGATTCTACCAACTACCCACTTACTGGGATGCACTGCAGTTTTCTCCATAGTATCTTTATCATGTTTAACAACTTTTTTTTTTTCCTCAGAGAGCAATAAATCGCCTATGCAGTGGGACATGTCACTACATACAGTTCTGTATCCTTGCCTATGGAGGACAGTACAGAAACACAGCAAGATGCAACCCCCTGAGAAAAATTTGTTTCTGAGTTTGAGTCAGTATCTCCCTGTGCAGCTTGGCATCTGACATCAGTAGGACATTTTTATTTCCAGCTCAGAATGCATGCCTCTTTGTGCATGAGACAAGACTGGACAACAAATGACATCATCTGTAATTTTGTTAACCCATTTTCAGGAAACTGGGGCCCCTTGATTCTTGAATTTAGAAAGATAACTAGTTTTCCCATGTGCTAAACCAAGATAATCTCCGGTGTTTTGTTTCTTCTGGCATCTTGTTTGCTGCTTATGCAAATAATATAATTTATTTGAGACATTTGCAGCATTAAACATGGAATTCAGCAGACAGCGTGCACAACCAAACTGCACAACCGTATGAGAATGAGATGGCTTCCAAAGATAGTTACATTAAGCTTACATTTGCAGAATAAATAATTCAGTCCTCATGCCTCATGCCTCACATTTAAATATTTATACAAATACACTGCTTGTCACAATTAGTTTGATTAAACTGTTAAGAAAAAGGGACTGTGCAAGAAATGAGACTTTATCCAGAAGGAGAAGTTATTTATGTTGAAGTTAATTATGTGAAATTACAGGAGCAGCAGCAGGTCAGGAAATGGTCCTTCAAATCCACACAAAGATCCGAATCCCCAGCTCATTCTGGGAATGCATTTTTTTGATTTTTTCCCCTTGCATTTGGCAAACAAGATCCTGAGCTTATTTTCCTCTTTGTCTCATGGAAGCATGAAACACGTTTTCCTCTTTCCCCCTTGAAGTCATATTTCTAAACTGAAAACACACTGTAGTTGCAGACTGTTTTCTGCATAATTTTCTTTCACAACATGCTTAAGACAAATTATTTGATTTCACGACACATTCACCACAACTCTTTGAAGCATGAAGAGAAATATTAATGGAAAATCTTTCCCCTTTACTCTCAGGGGCATTCCAGGAAACTTAAAAAAAATCCTAAATAGCCTAAGAAAAGAGCCTGAATCTGTGATCCTGTTGATAGTCCAGAATATGGATTATTTCTAATCTATGTGAGGCCTGGTACTACAAAGTTTAGGGGGACAGAATGACACTTCCCCTCTACAAGGAAGAAATAAGCTTACCTCATCACACTGACATTAATTTTAATGTGACTAAGGACAGCCAGAGCTTCACACATGACATTTTGTAGTACTACTAGGAATTTAAACTCTGACTGTATATGTAATATTGGAGTGCTGCTGTAACAAGACAATAGGCAAGTGGGTCACCTTGATCTCAGGCATTTATTCTGTTTTTCAGGAACTAAAGGGGGAAAAAGGAATGACAAAGTTATCCTCCATTACTGATCAAGTTCAAGCTGAATAGCATCATGTAAGAACATTTATTGCACAGAACAGCTGGCCAGTGGGAGGATTCTGCAGGACAAGTCACACTGACAAAACAAGCTATGATTCAAGCTCACAAGGGACCTGCCCTTGCATTAAAGGGCATGAAGCAGAGACTTTGTCCAGAGGATTAAAAAAAAAAGTACATGTTTTTATCTAGAAGTTTTAATATAATTACTGAAATAAGCCTATGAGAGCCAGATTAGAAATGCTGCAAAAGATCTACAAACTCCTGCTGTACCTTTCAGTAGTGGTTGGTGGTGCAAGAGCACAGAGTGGGAAGGAAGAGTGGGATACTGCCTTTGAATACCACGGACCTGCCAAAAACCTGTCAAAGAGGTTTCTTTTATTGTATGATTCAATGAGACCAAAGATCTTAGGATCTGTATCTGAGGCAAGACAGATTCCTGAACATAAGTGAGATTCTGTTTTTATCATACAATAGCTGACATGTTTTCTCATATTCCTCTTTCTTTCCTTCTCCTCTCAAATAAAAATTTTCTCCTTTTTCCTGTTTCCAAGCACAAATACATAAAAACGTGCAAACGAATGTGAGATAGAAACTACAGTCGAAGAGATGGCATTCTAGCTTCCCAACAACAAAAGTGAGCACAGGCAACTTTAAGAATGCTCTTCTATCACTTTGAACGTTTAGAAGAGCTCTAGTGAGCCTGAACCCAGTCCTCTTTATTGCTGCCACATGGGAGAAGGTTAAACAATCATATACAGAAAAACGAATCCATAATCAAAGACAGAACTGGTGCACTCTCTGAATAAAAAACCCACAAACACATACACAAAAAAACCCACAACCAAAACCAAAAACCAAAAATCCAGCCAACAAAACCCCACAAACCAGCACAAAATCTAAAGCTTGGCTACTTGTCCAAGGAAGAAGAAAAATAAGTGGACAGTTGTTGAAAACATCTGCTTCCCTTCTATGTAGGCAAAAGTTAAATATGTACTCATAGGCCCTAAGAAATAAAAATTGGATAATCAGGTAAATTCATACAAGAAATTGATGTAGAGTTTATACAACTGATAAAAACTGCTACCACAGCACAGACCTTTGCTTTGTCTGTAAGAGACCACCCCAAAAAAGGGAAAAGGCATCACAAGTTTCACTCTTGTGGTCAAACATGAGGGTAAAGCAAGCATGTATGATATGGGCATTTATCAGCTTGACTTTCTCCAATTCTCTCAGGAAATGGATTACTTAGCACTCTTCTTTTTCTCCCTTTATTTGTCTGATACCAAAAAAGAGCAAAAAGTAGCATTTCTGTGTCAGAGAGGGCAGCCATCAGGACCTTTATTATTATATTTATTACCACCTAGAGAAAATTCCTCCCCAACAGTTTTCAATGTTGGCAACCTGCTGAGAGAAAGAAAAGTAGGAAGCATGAGCTATTTGCCAACATGTTCCTGACATTTTCACAAGGGCTGGGGAAAGACTTCGTCTTCACATTGATCATGCAGTAAATCAATCAAGACCAACTTCAGTCAGGATCTCTGTAAATTGGCTTCTACAGAACAGGACTTATTGTAGGATTGTGTATCAAAAGCATTCTTGTTTGGTTTTTTTTTTTTTCTTATTTCAAATCCTATTAATAGTTTAGTAAATGTAATTGTAGTAAAGAATGCTTAATGAGCGTTTAACCTGGACCTGACACTGAAACAAACAGTCCCACCAGGTTGGTTTTAACCTGGAGAAATGAGTCAGAGTTACTCTGATGGTCTCCTTGACAGAGACATAGACAGAAAGGGTGAATGGTGCGGTGAACCATGCACTGGGCTATTCTTTCAGGAGTAAAACATTAAACATTTGGGGAAATATAACCAAATATTTGGGGCATGAAAGAGTTTTAAGTTTATTTTACAGTTGTTCACCATGACTTCCAGTACAGACTGGTTTAAGATATGAAAACAAATTTCCCCCATATGATATGTATTTGCAATGTCTCATAAGATCTGAAGTTACTAAAACATAGATGTTAGCTGGGGACACTATTTGAAGTATTAACACTGAAATGTTATTCTTCAAAGAATATACAGTACTGGAATACAAGAGATATTCCTAACTTTACCCTTCCACTTCACCCTGGTATTTCTTTTATTTTGATACTTAGCCATGACCATGCCACTTCCCAATAGCCATGCAATCAAAACATAATTTGTTCCATCAGTAATGCAAGAAATAACTTAGAAAAACATTATTCATTGTCAGCTGAGTCTGACTCAGAGAAAAAAGAAGTGTCCAGAGGTTGTAGAAGAGATTGAACTTTTAACCATACTATTAAATTCTGTGATATTACAATGTGCTACCCTCTAGTCATTTTCCCTTGAACAGAAGATTCCAGAAAAAAAAATAAATGCAAATCCATTATAAATCAGGAAATGATGTTGTTAACCACTATTTCCTTCTTTGCTACAGAGAAGCAAAAGTGACTGCAGTGATAAAACGTTGTTAACTTTTAATCGCAGCAGCAGTACATCAACCCTGTAACTAGGCTTTGTGATACATAGATATGATAAGCATTTTACTGCATATATTCCACATCACATAAACACATGGGCTAAGTGTAAAAAGTGTTTGCTCACTTGTAGTTAGGTTACATTGTTTCAATAGCTTCCAATGCAAAACATGTTCTTCAGTCTTCAGAAACTCACGCTTCTAATGTTAGAATTTTATTTATGCTACAGACATGTTGTGAACATATAAAGACCTGTTTTTAGGAAGATGTGAATAGTCATGTCTCTTTTTGGACATCCTTAGAAAGAATGTATGCCAACAGAAGAGCATCTGGTCTTCACACATCAGAAAGAAGAGTTTCAGTACCCACTTCAGATGTCTGTCTTCCTGCATTTGGACAGCAAAACATTTTGGTTTGCAACCTGAATAAAGTTTGTCTCCACCTCTGTTAACAAGAAGAATCATTCTTCATGTTGCAGCAAAATATGTGCTATAGTAGAATATGCATAATTATTCATCTAGATCTTTGCCCTTGATCATTCCTTTTAATTCAGGGCATTTTTATTGGATTCCATTACATTTTCTTACAAGTAAATCATAATCCATGTAATATACATCCTTCCCGGTGTTTTAAAGATACTAATAACTATAAAGCTCAATAAAGAAACTAATAATTATAAAGCTCAATTAGTTCCTATAAAAATTGTTGTTGTTGTTAATTTGTTTCTGGGATTGTGTGTTTCTTTGTTTTACCAACCTCAAAGGTTAACATCAAAGGTGAATTTGTGATAGGACACTTGTTAATATTCACAGAAGCATGAGGTAACTTCTAGGTCAAGCTGTTAGCATAAATTACACATACAGTTGTGCTGGTTTACCAAGCCTTCTTAGAAAAATCTCAGGCATGACTATGCATATGAATTCCAGAAAGTTTTGTGTATGAAATGACTATGCACTTCAATTGTGGCTTATGGTCTCAGCAACACTAAATATGATGCACTTTGCAAGTGACATAAGATATGGTTCTGAAATTATTCTATCTTAAAATAAACTCATCTGAATAAGCTGTTCAGATATGCTTTTTTTTTTTTTTTCCAGTGAAGATACCCCACTTGGCAGACACAGTGGTGTCCCCCAGGGATCAGTACTGGGCCTAGTTCTGTTCAACATCTTTGTCAATGACCTCTATGAGGGGATTGAGTCTACTATTAGTAAACTCACAGGTACACCAAGCTGGGGAGGGGGAGGTGGCAGTGTCCATCTGCTGAAAGGTAGGAAGACACTTCAGAGAGACCTGGAAAGGCTGGGTTGATGGGCTGAGGCCAATGGGAGGAGGTTTAACAAGGCCAAACACAGGTCCTACACTTCGGCTGCCAATAACCCCATGCAGTGATACAGTTCGGCAGAGAAGGACCTGGGAGTGCTGAACATCAGCCAGCAGTGTGCCCACATGGCACAGAAGGACAATGGCATCTTGGCCTGTATCAGGAATAGTGTGGCCAGCAGGACTAGGGATGCAATTCTGACCCTGTACTCAGCACTGGTGAGGCCTCACCTCAAGTACTGTGTGCAGCTCTGAGCCCCTCGCTTCAAGAAAGATATTGTGGTGCTGGTGTGGGTCCAGAGGAGAACAAGAAGTCTGGTGAGGGGTCTGGAGGAAAAGTCTTATGAGGAGAGGTTGAGGGAGCTGGGGTTGTTTAGCCCAGAGAAGAGGAGACTCAGGGGGGACCTTAGCATGCTCTACAACTACCTGAAGGGAAGGTGAGGATTGGGTTCCTCTCCCCGGAAATTTGTGCCAAGATGAGAGGGCATGGCCTGAAGCTGCACCAGGGGAGGTTTAGGTTAGATATTAGGAAGCACTTCCTCACAGAAAGGGTGATTAGGCACTGGAATGGACTGCCCAGGGAGGTGGTGGAGTGGCTGTCCCTGGAGGTGTTTAAGGAAAGATTGGATGTGGCACTTAATGTCATGGTCTGGCTGATGTGGTGGTGTTAGGTCATAGGCTGGACTTGATCCCAGAGATCTACTCCAGCCTCAATAATTCTGTGAAATAGCTAGTTTTCACATTATGGAAGGTTGCTTTGAGAATTTACTATATTCTGTATGTGAAAAAGTCTCATTTACTGTATATAAGGGAACATCAAAAAAAAAAAAAAATCAAATCTTACAACATGGAATAAAAAGAAAAAAATAAGTTTAAAGGCTTTTTTTCTATAACCTTGAGACATAAATATACATCACAGGCTTCTAGTCTTCTTCTTGGTGAAATTGAAACACAACATAGAACCACAGAATCACAGAACGGCTTAACAGCTTATGTGGGAAGGGACCTCAAAAGAACATCTAGTACCACTTTTTAGGAGAGGTGAAACTTAGATAAAGATTATCTAGCACCTTCACTATGCCTAGTTACACTGAGTGAGTGAAGCAGATAGAAATACAAGTTGTAGGTGAAAATTAATATTACTGCTTCAGCCATTTGAGTTGACAGTCATAAAAAACAAGTGCTTCTAGTGCAGAGACCTTTTTCGCTTGTTTTAGTTTTCAATGTCTGAGCTGAGGTTCTGATGAAGAGCCACAAGTCTCTGTTGAACGTCATACCCAACCGATGCTCATTGAAGCTGTATCTAATATTAATCATCCCTTCCCTCAACTGATGCTCATTGAAGCTGTATCTAATATTAATCATCCCTTCCCTCAACTAATTCCTTAAAAATCAACCTGAAGCTTAGACATGTGTATACATTTATATTTACAGAAAATACTATTTTGTGAGGGACAGACCTGAGAGGGGAGGGTTTGATGATGTAGCTGGAACCTGTGTTGAACTGTTGTCCTACTGACAGGGGAATGAAAAAAAAAAGAGAGAGGAGGTGGTAAAGTACCTCTTACTATTAAAAAAAAAAATATCCCAAAACAAAACACAAAACCCCCACACCCAAAGAAAACCACCACAACAAACCAACCTCTAAACCCTCCATGTGGTTATTTGTGTCCTATATAGGCTTATCTGCAGGAACCACTAATTTCAGTTCACGAGGTCTTTCCAAACGTATCCTTTTTTACAGAAGGTTTGCTTACCAATTTATTATTGCATAAAATATTACTAGAAATAAATACAAGCACATATATAGCTGCATTTAATGTCTGGATATATGTTGGTTTTGCCAGACCATACAACCTGGCTCATGTGCTAGCACTGGCTAGGGGCTGACTGTCTGAAAAGTAACTTGGCAAAGGAGATGAGGGAGTCCTGGTGAACAGCAAGTTGGCCATGAGCCAGCATCTTCTAGACTGTGTAGGACAGAATGGCACCAGCAGATCAAGGGAGGTGATCTTTCCCCTCAGTCAGCGCTGATGATACACACCCAGGAATGTGGGTCCAGGTCTGAGCTCCCCAGTCCAAGAGAAACATACACGGAGCTCAGTAAGTGCCTATGAAGATGAAGGGACTGGAGCATATGTCACATAAGGAGAGGTTGAAAGAGATGGAACTGTTAATCTAGGAAAAGAAGGCTCTGAGGGATCTTATGAATGTATATAAATACCTGATAAAGATTGTGCCAGACACTTCTCAGTGGTGCCCAGTGACAGGAAAACAGGTAATGAGCACAAACTGAAATGTAAATAATTGAGTGTGGAGTTCAGCTATAGGAGAATCTTTTTTTTTTTTCAACCCTGCAAGGATGGTCAAACACAGGAACAGTGTGCCCAAGTAGGTTGTGGAGGTATCCAAAAGATGGCTGGGTATGGTCCTAGACAACCTGGTCATTCTGATGACTTTTATTAATTCATCATTTCAAAATATTTCAGTTGTTCTAATAGAAGTTTTGGATCTGTAGAAAAGTAAACATTGCAAAACCAGCTTAACACATTCTTCCAGTCATAACTGTTAAAGTTAGAGAAAGTTCAGCATATTATATGCCTCTCTAAATAAATGCACTTGGTGTGCTACAAGTTGAAGATTATAGCAATAAATTTCCATAATATTCATTGTTCTTCATATCTAAGTCAACCATTACCTAATAGAGATGCTGCTGGTCTACAAAAGTTGTCCTAAGTTTACACAGTTAAACCAATGCATTTTATTTTCTTTTAAGTTAGTTATATGTGGCCACCCTTCAATAGCTGCCATTTAAAAAAAGACCAAGTTCAAAATTACTTAGAATCTTTCTGTAATGACAATATTTCCTCCTTCCAAAACAAGGCAGTATATCACAACAGTCAAATATGCAAGAATCTTGGTTAGTCAGTATAGTCCAGTAGACATTGTTGATCGCAAATAATACACAAAGGACAAAAAGCCAAGAATGTGGAAAAATAATGCCGCAAAAACTAAGACAGTCCAAAATAATGACAGAAATAATCTAAATTTCATAAAATCTCAGTTAAATCAGGTTAAAACTTTAACTACTCAGTCAGGTATTAGTCTGTTTTATTTCAGTAGTCTAACCTTAAGAGCAGGCTCAGGCAGTTGTTGATAGTGAATGAAAGACATTTATAATTATTGCTGGTGAACCTTCCTGTTTCTCCCAAACTTCTTTAACATGCACATAGCCTACACTTAGGATCATCCTATTCTTACGTGTTTGTACTTTGACTTCTGAGATACTAGTCAATGCTACCCTAACAGTATTACTTAATTTTACTCAATATTACCCTAAAAATATCAATATTACTCACTATTACCTTCACACAAACACTAAGTCACTGCTTTCTGTGGCAGGAAAAGTAGTATGTTATATCTACCTGAGTCTAATCCCATGCTGTTGCCAAAACCCATTTTGGTTCTACCTCCCACCAGATCTTATGAGCACATGGTTGCAGGGAACATGACGTCAGTTTGATGATCCAGTAAAATCTCCTGCTTTTGTTGATTTCTCCTGTGGAGAATTAACTCTCATGACTCATCTACATGCTGCACAAGTGCAAAGGGAAATGAAAGCACAGGTTCCTTGGGGAGCTGAGTGGGGACTAGACCCTCAGTTTTGATGAGCTGTAAAAAAGAATGACACCCCAAGAGAGAAGAAAACAACTGTCAAATGGTACTAGCTAGTCACTGAAACATGAAAATAAACCTGGATGATCTTCTGCAGAAGCACTGTCATGTAACTGTATTGACTTTTGGATTGTCCTAATAATCAGGTTGGCTATATACATATTCAACCCTGGTTTCAGAAACACAATAGTGAGAATCATGTCAATTGCAAAGCAATACACTGATACCCATCAAACAAGCGGAGCAACTTAGAAAAACCTATGTGACAGGAAAGAGTCCTTGATTAAAGTACCAGCCTCAGATGCAGACTCAATTTCTTGGTTTCCCATAAACATCTCAAGATAACTTATTGTTACTAAATCTACAGAGTAATAGACTATCTAACAACAAAGATCAGAAGTACAAAACTTAAAACATCTGGGCCTGAATCCGTAAAAGTACTTAAAAAAATAAGCCAGCAAAGGTATTAGCTACCTTAATTTAGACATGTCTAAATGGCAACATCTAAATGATGCCTAATTTTTTAAATCTTGGTGAAAGATCAGCATAGCAAATTCAGAGCTAGACAAAGAGCAAGAATACAACATACAAGGAGAGAGTTACAGATAAGGCAAGAGACTCATGCTCCAAGTGGCAAGTCATCAAAAGCTAAGCAGTGGGAAATATGATTAACAAGAGATGTCAGCTCATCTTCCTTGAAACTTCAACTCCTGACCTGCTTGGAATCTGCAGCCCTGATTTTGGTGTGCCAAGCAGTGTTCACAACTCATCTTTCCAAGTAAGAAGCTGGAGGCTGGGAAAGGCATGTTACTTCCTCTTTTATAAAAGGTGGCAGCAACTGATCCCTGGGTGAACTGAATTAATGTACTTTTCCTGGAGGGTTGGTGTTACCTTCAGTACACTTCATAGCCTCCACACAGCCTCCTCTGCTGGGAGGAACTGGGTCACAAGCAGCAACTAGGCTGCACCACACAGACTGTGTCCCAAGGCACTGCTGCTGAGAAGGCAGCATTGCCAGAGCAGGATGCTCATGCTGCTGCCTAACAAGCTTATTACTCAGTGACCATTACTGACATGTTTGTTGTTTTTTTCTAAGCAGGTGTTTCACTCACACACAAAAAAAGTCTTTTTCAACATTCAGCTGGTATCCAAGTCTAAACTATAGCAGCTACTCTATCACCAGATGACTCTTCCCTAGCAGAGAAGAGTGAATCAGGAAAAGAGAAGCTCTACAGGCTAAAATAAAACCAGGTTTAATGAAACAGACAAACTGGAACCAATATCAATACAAAATACATGAAGTTACACATACCCCAGCAAAAGGCACAACATCCAGAAAGGCATTCCTCAGGGAAAGCAAGCAGGAACAAGGCACAGAAATCCAAGATCTTCTATCAGAAGAATTTCTCTCCTTAGTAGCCTTCCTCCTTTATACTGCATGTGAAGCTCATGGTGTGGGATACACCTGTGAGCCAACTCAAGTCAGCTGTCCTCACTGACTGAGAATTGCTAATGGCCTGCAGCCCATGGTTGGCCAGCAAAACCAGGACAGTCTGGAAAATGCAATCTCACCTATTATTTTTTTCTTTCTTATTTTTCTGTACAAAAGTTGTTGATAATAGAGTCTCTGTTCCCAAAGCTCAGAGATACATGTTTACACACACACATAGAAATCTCATAACTGAAGACTTTCAAGCAGTTCAGTCTGGTTTTAATTCAAAGACCAATAAAGTAAGCAAAACCATTTCCATCATTACTCATAGATTCATAGAATTAATAAAATGGTTTGAGTTGGAAGGGACCATAAAGATCATCTAGTTCCAACACCCCTGCCATGAGCATGGACACCCTCCACTAGACCTGATTGCTCAAGGCCTTGTCCAACCTGGCCCTGAACACCAGTTCAGTTCTTTGTATAGCACTGACTTATTCTATAACATTATAAAATGCTATTTCCTTCCTAAGTATACACACAGAAAAATTACATTCTCAATTGCTAAACAGAGGGTTGATTGTGGAGGAGCTAGGTCAGTAAATAACTGAGGAGGAATTATTAATGTTATTAAAGATTAAATTAATGTGAAAAATATTCTGATGTTGTTTAAAGATACACTGCATAAATAGGCAAAGTCTAGTGTAAGCTAAAGCTTTTCACAAATTTTGCACCAAACATCTGTGTTACAAGAACAATCCTAGAAACAGAAGTACTCAAATGTCCTCTGCCTTAGTAATGCCAATACATAAATTTCATGTGACACTCATCAATTCAATATTGCCTCAAAGATTTAGAGATTACAGAAATGTCAATTCAGAATAAAGCTAATTTTCACTTACAGTCTTCCAGAAGAGAACTTACATGTGTAGTGACTGGAACCTTGACATCAGGACCTAATGTCCTTGAGTCACTGTAACTGTCCACGTCAAGCAGTCAGTTCCATAACAAGGGTGACAAAGTGCCCATGTCACTGCGACAGTCTTCTGAATGAAACCTCTCTCTGTAATATCCATGTATGAAGGAGTTATTAATTTAAAGTTCAAATACTGATTTGCACCAGAAAAAAATACTTTGTCACTCACTTGGGCATCCATCTGAAGTTTCAATAGGGGTCTGCACTAATTTTGTAGGTGATCCTCCATGCTAATTGCAAACATGTGTCTGTATTTGCAAGGACACTATGCTATAGGATCCCAAGACCCGATGTCCTTCATATGGGACTCAGAAGAATTTCAATTCTCTATTGAGTCCACACTCTCATCTTGTTATTGAGCCTTCTGAGCACAAATGACACAAATTTTTAGTTCCTGCCTCCTAGAAAAAAGCATGTCTTCACTCCAACAATAGATCTCACAAAAACATTTATTTCAGTGAATTTTGCCTTTCATTGCATTTTGTGATTCTCTGATATGAATTATTTGGTTTTGATTCCTCAATGACCTCCTTCACTTTACTTTAGGAAAGCTAAGTTCTGAAATATTAATGTCTTTCATACAGTTTGCTTCATTTGCTTTTCACTTGCTCAGAAGCTAACCAGTTTCTTTCACTTCTGGGTCCAGCTGCAGCAGAACAAGCAAAAGGGAAATGCCTTCTCTAAACCTAGAGTAAGCTCTCGTTGTCTTTTAATTCTGTTTTCACAAGAGATACAAAATTAGGCATTCAAAGAATTAACAACATCTCCTCGAAACAGAAAGCTCTGTTTCTTGGGAGAGATACCATCCCCTGGCAGTGTGAAAGCTGTAAGCCTACAAACACTCTCAAGACAGAAAGGAACTTTTCAGGCACAATGACAGTGAAATCTTCATAGGAAGACGATTACACCTCAATTGGGCATTTTAAGTATAAGGCTTTTCTGTGTCTGAAGATAACACAATTTTATCAATTCTTCTAAGTTACCTTCAGACACTTTCCTTGTTTTCTACTGGAATAGTAAATTCTGTCATATGAACAATGTTAAAGCTTAGAGTTCAGTCTTTTACATATACTCCTTCTAGTTGTGTTCCTGATAGGCACAGTTCTTGTGGACGTGAAGTATTTGTTCATTAAAATAGTTAGATACAAACACTATTAAACTTTGCAATGTTTAACTTTCTTAAAGTATTTCAATAACATTACAGAAGGCAGCAGTCTAAGGAATTCATAGCATATTAATGTAGAAAGCACTAGTGTCAATTTTACCTAGATTTTCACCTAAAAGTCTTCATACATTTTGACTTTTTCCCCAGTCATAATTTTTGACAACATTATTATTAATAGATAAAAAAATATTAGAGTGAATTAATTCCCTTGCTTACAGGAGCTGTAGTCTTTATATGCATTGCAGGGTATGACAGGAACAAAGAGACTGAGGAGCAGAGACCAAAACTTATCCACTGATAAAGAGAGAGGGAAGACCCAACCAGCCTTGAATACAGAGACATGGCAAAACCCAGTAGCTTCCTTTGCTCTTACTACAAGATTTTGCAGATTACATGCATGGATTTACAGTGCAGATTTTACTTTTCATGAAGAGATTTATTGAGCTGCAGCAAATTATGAGTCCTTGGAAACAGGTTGCTGATGTCAATCCTGTGAAATTGCCGAAGTCTACTGACAGGCTGGCTGCAATGAGGGCAGTGCCTCCCGTCTAAGTTTTTACAGTAGCTGCCAGCAGACACACACTACAGATTTAACATGTCAGGTTCCTTGAAACTACATACACACACAAAAAATCCTTGAAAAGTGCAGTTCTGGTGTAAAGCTATGCATGTCAACAAATAACATTTTAAATTCCAAACTCTCACCCTTCCAAAAGTCTCCCTGCCAATTTTGCAAGCATGCTAGATTATTTTGATAGTAAGTTGTCTGTGACAGTAATATACTCATTTCTCATGAAGAAATAAAATAATGCATGGCTCTGCAAGTCTGATAAAAAAAAAAAAAGACAAGAAGATTATAGTATAAACATTAAAGAAAAACAGAAATCTAAAATATACATTAGCTATTTTAAGAGTTCATGAAGGAGTTAGGACCATTCGACAGAATTGCTGGTGAAATACTGAGGAGGGTAAAATCCTTAAGACCCTCAATTGCTAGGACCAGCTAGCCTTCACTCCAAATCAAAACATTACTATTTTAACGATTGTCTTCAAAGACCAAATTTCAGCCACTATCAAGTTAATAAAGGCAGTCTAGAATCACCACACTGTGTAAGGACTGAATTAGCAGCAGCAAGCCCTATCAGAAGACACATTTAAATAAGACCTTGCTTTCCTTCTCTTGTTCCAAGGATCTCAAATACCAGCAGGGGAAAAAAAACAAAATACCAAATCTAGTGACATTTCTGTCCAGAAAAAGAATGGTGTTTTTCAAATTCTGCTGTCTTGTTAGCATTATTTAGTATTATTTCCTTTACTGCTTATATAGGCACATTAGTGCCTATATATACCCATGGATTATCTATAAAGCTATGCCTTTACATATATTTATGCAGATTTACTTGCATTTTTTTCTATTAGAATTGCTTGTAAATGTTTGTCAAAACTGGAAGAATTTTTAGAAGCCCATAGTTTGCTGCCCATGTTTTGTGTGATGGAAATTTTTAAGTTCAATATGAATACAGCAGCGATTCCTACATGTCTTATTGTTTCCAATAATAAATCACTGAGAGGACGTATTCCTGTAGTCAAATACTATTTCAACAGTGACACCTGTTCAGCATCTGACCAATAACATTGAGTTAGGACAGACTGTTAAAGGACCTGAAACTGGGACCTCTTCCATTCTTTCATAAATAATGTTGTGTTTAGAAAAGTGGTTGAACAGAGGGAGTTTTGATGAGCATTATGTTGAGAAAAATCAGTATGCAGAAGGAGAAGGAGCATGACTTTTTGTCCCTTAGATTTGTGAACAAGCTAGCCCACAAAACACCAAAGGGGGAAGTATCTGTACTCCATGATACAGAATCTCCTTTTCATAAAGGAGCTTAATATAATGCATCATAGCTAGTGCAAAAAGTACTCAGAAAACATGCAATTGGGTATCAGAGAAGCTACCATATCTTTCTAGAAGTTGTCTATAAAGACCTGGTTTATTCTATTCTATTCTATTCTATTCTATTCTATTCTATTCTATTCTATATATTCAGTAGGACTGAAATGAAAAACATTACACACAGGAGAAAAGCAGGGAGAGGAGGAAAGTAGCCTTTGAATTACAGGTACATGAAAACAAAACTGTTTGTGGAAACTATATTTCACCAGCATAGCTAACATACTCACTACAGCCAAGATACAACTGATTAAAATTGGCTTTTCTTAATAATACAGGAGGCAGGCTTCTGCCTAAAGCCATCTAGCATCATTCCCAGAGCAAATAAGTCACTGCTATGGCAGAAAGTATCTCACCACTCACTTCATTTGGTGTGTTTGACAAATTACTGAAGATCTCCAGTTCTTCAGTACTGCATCTATTCAAGGATATTTATAGACTCCCTTTACCTGCTTATACCTCCTTTTCACTAAAAGAGATACTTCTCCAAGGATGACTAACTGGAAAGGGGAACACAGGCATCTTTATTAGTAATTACACCTGCAGTAGACTGCCAGCCTGATGGGCTTGCATATACTTCCCGGGCTGCAGACATCACAAAAGAGACTATGAAATTGAAGAAAACTACTGAGGGATGATTACCATTTTATCTCAAGTTCCAATACATAGTCCAAGGGACTGATGACTAATTTTTATTGTGAACACAAAAACAGGAATGAGATGCTGGAAGGTTGAGTGGGAGGTAGTTAGACCTGAGTGGGGGATCTCCTCATTAAAACCTGAGCAAAGGCTCTGAGTCCTTGTAGTGAGTAGAAGGACACCTAACAAGTTTTAAAATGCCCATGAGGAAAACTCAATTACAACTTATTAGCACAAATTGCTTCTACAGGGAAAACAATTTATTTGCTTGTTTATCTAAGGCTATGTATTTTTGACCACTGATAGAATTTCTAAATTAAAAATAAAGCTAAAACCTGTCTCTAAGGTTCTGACCATAAATGTAATATTTGGTGTATATTTCACTTTGTGATTTAGGACCATGAAAGAACAGATAGATGAGCTTTTAATGTCACAGAATCACCAAGGTTGGAAGAGACCTCAAAGATGTCTGAGGCTCTTAAGTATACTTCTCTACACTATAAAGTATGCACCCCTTACTAAACATTACATTATACCAAAACACTGAACCAGGGATGAAAATGAAAAAATGAACATGTTTACTGCTTGAGTGGCTTTATATTTCTGAGCTGATTTCTATTGACAGGAATTTCCAAGAAAAAAAAAATTAAAACTATTTTTTTCCCTAGTGTTAGCAATTCAAATAAAAGAAGAAACAGGTCTTTGATTGTCCCATCTCTGAAGAGCTTGAAAAGCCAAAATCCTCTGACAAACTGATGTTAACAAACATTGTATGTTTACAGGTGATGAAACCAAAAGGCATGCTGCTTGCTTAGAGACAGCATAGAAGTATGGTAAATGTACCAACAGTTGTATGTGAGCAGCAGTGTCTGCAGAAGCACACAGCACTTATCCCTGCAGTAGCATCCCCTGTATGGAGCACAGAGGTAGTAAAGCTATTCCAGAGAGTTTTCTTTCTTCCATTCTGTTACCTGCATCCGTCAACTCTCTGCCTGGCATAAGATGCTGACAGACATCTGTAGACAAGGCTTTTCAAAGTCATAGAGGATCTCCTTCTTTGTTGTCATTTGCCTGTGAATGTTTTCAGGGCTAAAATAACCCAATAAATAAATCAAAAGCCACATAGTGTTAAGCTAGAAATAGATTAATACTTCCAGTGTGTTATGTACAAAATGAAGAAAAGCTCCAAAGGTAGTATGCTACCCTGAAAACAAAAAATGTGCTGTTTTTGTTATAGTATGTTTTCAGAAGTAAAACTGTGAGAATTGCCAGGAACTTCAAATATTGCACATGGCTGGACATTTTAACAGCTTTTACAAATAAAAGCTTTGACATCCAGTAGAGCTAGAACTCCTAGTGAGCATAAAAATAAAGTACATAAATACATTTTAAAAAATCCAACAAAATCCCAGCAAACTTTTCAAATGTAAATTTTACCTGACAGCAATCTTGTAAAAAGGTTAGTAATTTCAGAGTTTCCTACAATGATGCAAACACATATAAAATTAAGTTGGGAACAGAAGCATGGATACATGGGCAAGAAAGGACAATTCTCAACCTTTTAAAAATTTTGTACACAGATAAATGCCTTTCAGCTGTATGAAAACTTAAGCAAAGTTACTGAATGCATAACAATTTATAACTTTTTTAAAGGCAGTGTTGTTAATTCACCTTCAGTTCTTAAAGGGTGAATTACTGACAAGTAGATATCTTAAGAGAAAGGAGGAGAAAAAGTCCAGATTATTTATATTAGTCCAATGATAGAATATGATGGCTCATTAAGTCAAACAAATTAGATTTTTCAATGTAAGAGCATCAATATATCAGTTAGATCTTACAAATTTATCATGCTAACTTCTGTCTGCTTTTGATCCACTATAAGCATTTAGTTATTTTTTTTCTTGTAACAGTCTCATCTTGTAAAGATTTACGGCTCTTTAATTTTTATGCTGTAGTATGCTTCCAGTTCTCAGTGGAGCTATTCATGTTCTTAAATGTAGGGAATACACATACATCTTTATAGGATCAGAGGATGTTAGGGGTTGGAAGGGACCTTTGAAGATCAAGTCCAAATCCTTCCAGAGAAGGACCATAGAATCTAGCACAGGTTGCACAGGAACACATCCAGATGGGTCTTGAAAGTCTTCAGAGGAGGAGACTCCTCAACCTCTCTGGGCAGCCTGTTCCAGTGCTCTGTGACCCTCACAGTGAAGTTCCTCCTCATTGTGGTAGGTTGAGAGAGGGCTTAGCTCTCCCTCCTCCACAGAGTAAGAAACCACAGCTAACTCAGTCGAAGAGCAAAAGCTATATATTTACAAGCATATATGGAAAGCAGGTTATATATAACACAATATATACAGGTATTTACAATATATACACAGAAATACACAGCAAAGACAAATAACACAACAAAAATCCCTCCCTCAGGGAGGGATCCCCTCTTTGGAACCCCCTCTCTCCCCCCCTTACCTCCCTTTTTCCCCAAAAAGGGGTTAGAGAGAGAGAAAGGCAAGTTACTAAGGAAAAGAGTTGTTAGCAAGCTTCAAAAGCCCATGCAGGATTAGTGTTTGCTTATCTGAAGGCCAAGTCCAGCAGTTCGCAGAAGAAGCAGGCAGGGAGAACAGGCTGAAACACCCAACTCCCCCAACTCCCAAACCGAACTGAACTGAGGAAAAAAATTTTCCAACCGCTTCACAATCTAAAGCTGAATTTTTGTTTATCAACCAATGAAATTCGTTTAGAATATCAGAATGTTTTGGTTCTAGTACCAAAAACATTAGCCAGTGTGTTCCAGCAGTGTTTGTTCTTAAAGGCACAGCCTCAAACGACCACAGTCCACCCCTTTCTAAACAATTTCATTGGCTGTTCGTACTGTCCATCCAATCCAGAACAATATTTACAGTTCGTAAGTTAAGTTCATCGTCCATTCCGGCTATACTCAGATGTAGATGATTCAGAAGTCCAAGAAAATCCAAAATCAAGAAAATGGAAAACAGTTTGTCTCTCCGCAGACGAAGCGAAGAAAAAGGGAAACAGGGACTCAGGGACTCTCAGTTGACTCAGGGCTCTCAGGGTTCTCAGGGTTCGTGCACCGTAGATTCCTCAGGGACTCTTTCCTTTGGACGCGCTGTAGCTGTACAACATTCTGAAATTAAACTCTCTCAGCTAAAGTTAAATCTCTTTGTGGAATACACTGAATTTCACCATTCTCTTGCATTACCCAATAAGTGTGACCCGGACCTTCTGCTGAAACCACCCCTCGGACAGGTTTAGCCTCTCCTGAGGGCGAAAATACCCAAACAGTTTTACCTAACAGATTCTTTTCCCTAACAACAGGAACTCTATCACCTTCTACTTTCTGTAGCAGATCAGAATGTGCAGGTCCAGCTCGGTTCACTGAACCTCTACTGTTCACCAGCCAGGTTGCTTGTGCTAGATGTTTCTCCCAGTTTTTCAAAGATCCACCTCCCATGGCTTTGAGAGTGGTCTTCAACAAACCGTTGTAGCGTTCAATCTTCCCTGCAGCTGGTGCATAGTAAGGAATATGGAAAATCCACTCAATACCGTGCTCTTTTGCCCAGCTCTTTACAAGGTTGTTCTTGAAGTGAGTTCCGTTGTCTGACTCAATCCTCTCTGGAGTTCCGTGTCTCCACAGGATCTGTCTCTCCAGACCGAGAATGGTGTTGCGTGCAGTTGCATGTGGGACTGCGTAAGTTTCCAGCCATCCAGTGTTTGCCTCTACCATAGTAAGCACGTACTGCTTACCAGAACGAGAACGTGGTAGAGTGATGTAGTCAATCTGCCAAGCTTCACCATACCTGTATTTGGACCATCTGTCACCATACCACAAGGGCTTAATTCTCTTTGCCTGCTTAATAGCAGCACAAATGTCACAGTCATGGATGACTTGTGTGATGGCATCCATGGAAATGTCTATGGATCTGTCACGAGCCCATTGGTATGTTGCATCTCTGCCTTGATGTCCTGACGAATCGTGAGCCCACCGAGCTAAGAATATCTCACCTCGGTGTTTCCAGTCGAGATCAAGTTCAGAGTCCTTGTCTACTTGAGAAACTCTTGCAGCTAGATCTGCCTGATGGTTGTGCTGCTGTTCCTCAGTAGCTTTGCTCTTGGGAATGTGAGCATCAATGTGTCTCACTTTCACTGGAATTCTCTCGATTCGATCAGCAATGTCTTGCCACAGTTCAGCTGCCCAGATGGGTTTTCCTTTCCTCTGCCAGCCATTCTTTTTCCAGTTCTTTAGCCAACCCCATAGAGCATTGGCTACCATCCATGAGTCGGTGTAGAGATAAAGCTTTGGCCATCTCTCACGTTCAGCCACGTCGAGAGCTAGCTGGACAGCTTTTACCTCTGCAAACTGACTGGATTCTCCTTCTCCATCCTTCGCCTCTGCAACTCGGTGTGTTGGACTCCACACTGCAGACTTCCACCTTCGCTTGTTCCCGACGAGACGACAGGAACCGTCTGTGAACAAAGCATACTTCTTTTCATCATCAGAAAGGTCATTGTAAGGAGGAGCTTCCTCAGCACGAGTTACTCTCTCCTCTGGAGGTTTAGCACAGTTGGTATCTTCAGGCCAACTTGAGATCACCTCCACCAGACCAGGTCTTTCAAGATTTCCCATTCGAGCTCTCTGTGTTATCAGGGCCATCCACTTAGACCAGGTGGAATCTGTGGCATGATGTGGTGTGGAACCTTTGCCTTTGAACATCCAATTCAAAACTGGCAATCTGGGAGCTAAGAGAAGTTGTGACTCAGTTCCAATTACTTCAGAAGCTGCTTTCACTCCTTCATAGGCAGCTAGAATCTCTTTCTCTGTTGGAGTGTAATTAGCCTCTGAACCTCTGTAACCTCGACTCCAGAAACCAAGAGGTCGTCCACGTGTCTCACCTGGAGCTTTTTGCCACAAGCACCAGGTTGGACCATTGTCACCTGCAGCCGTGTACAAAATGTTCTTAATGTCTGGACCATCTCGCACAGGTCCCAGACCCACTGCTTGGACTACTTCTTGCTTTATCTGGTCAAAGGCTGCTTGTTGTTCAGGTCCCCAGTGGAAACTGTTCCTCTTTCGAGTCACATCATACAGAGGTTTCACAATCTGACTGTATCCAGGAATGTGTAGTCTCCAAAATCCCACTATCCCCAAGAAACGTAGAGTTTCTTGCTTGTTCGTGGGATTTGCCATGGTAGAGACTCTATTTACCACATCCACTGGAATGTGTCGGCGTCCATCCTGCCACTGCACTCCCAGAAACTGGATCTCTGTGGTAGGACCTTTCACTTTGTCTCTCTTGATGGCAAAACCTGCATTCAGGAGAATGTCCATGATTTTGTTACCTTTCTCGAAGACTTCCTCAGCAGTTTTACCCCAGACGATGATATCATCGATGAACTGGATGTGTTCTGGAGCACCACCTTCCTCCAGAGCATCATGGATTACTGCATGACAGATGCTGGAGCTGTGGATCCAGCCCATTGGCAGTCTGTTGAAAGTGTACTGGATTCCTCTCCAGGTGAAAGCAAACTGAGGCCTGCATTCCTCTGCTATGGGAATAGAGAAGAAGGCATTAGCAATGTCTATGGTAGCATACCATTTGGCCTCTTTGGATTCCAGCTCATACTGGAGTTCCATCATGTCTGGTACTGCTGCACTCATAGGCGGAGTTACTTCATTCAGGGCTCGGTAGTCCACTGTCAGACGCCAGTCTCCATTCGGCTTTCGCACAGGCCACACTGGACTGTTGAAAGGTGAATGAGTTTTGCTGATGACTTTCTGACTCTCCAACTGACGAATCAGATTCTGAATGGGCAACAAAGAGTCACGGTTGGTTCTGTATTGTCTGTGATGCACAGTCCGAGAAGCAACCGGCAACTTAATGTCCTGAATCTTGTGTTGTCCCACAACTGCAGATTCATCAGAAAGCTCAGGTCTAGCAGACAGCTTCAGTTTTTGTCCATCAATTTCTACAGAAGCTACTCCAAAAGCCCATTTGTAACCTTTAGGGTCTTTGAAACGCCCTTCTCTCAGAAAATCAATTCCCAAAATACAAGGTGCATCAGGTCCGGTCACAACTGTATGCTTTTTCCATTGTTTACCAGTTAAGCTTATATTAACCTCCACTTTACTTAACTCTTGAGATCCACCAGTGACTCCCAGAATAGTTATGGACTCTGATCCCTGATAATTTGATGGCAATATGGTGCACTGAGCTCCTGTGTCAACCAAGGCCCTGTACTTCTGAAAGTGTGAAGTGCCAGGCCACTGGATGTACACATCCCAATAGATTCTGTTATCTGTATTACCCCTCTCCTCCCCCTGGCGGGAGGCAGGGCACCCCTAGTTATGGGGAACATGTCCACAGGTGCAACGAGCACACTGTGCAGTGTTAGAACTGGAGCCACTGTTGGAGCTACTAGAGTTGTCCTGGGGAACTGTAGAAGTAACAGCTACCCTTCTGGTATTGCTACCTCGGGTTCTGCCACTTTGCAGTTCTCTCAGTCTCCTGAAAAGATTAGAAGTTGGTTGACCATCCCACCTGTTCATGTTCTCACCAAACTGATCACGCAGGGTAATCCAAATAGTCCTACGTGACTGCCTTGGTGGTCTGTTTTGGTTTGATCTGTTTTGGAATGACCTCCTTGGAGGATGTCTATTCCTCACAGATGAAACCTGTACCCACCTGGAGGAAGAATTGGAATCATCTCTTTGTGCCAATTGGGAGATGGTGTTTTTAAATTCATCCTTCAGCTCTTTCATGCAATTCTCCAGTTTTCCAGACAGAGTTTCAATGGCTGAAACCAAAGAAACACGTGTCATGCTATCATCCAATTGTCTCAATTGATCAGTGAATTGGCCAACCGTAAGAGGAGCTCCACCATAATTTCTTGCTACAATTCTGCTTGCCAGAATGTTTGCATAATTAGAAGGAGCAAGCTTGATGAGCTTTTTAGTAAGACCATTTCCTACAGGAACATCATCAGGATTCAGAGATTCATGTTCACCATAGAGTACCTCTCTAACAGCAAATTCTCTCAGACGCTTGATTCCCTCATCTATGGTAGTCCAGGGCTTAGGATTCCATGGAAGATCATCTCGGGAAGGGTATCTCATGAGAACCGCCATTAGAAGGCGTATCCACAGATTAACCTTACCGAGAGCCTTGCCTAGATGTCTGTCTATTCCATTATCCTTCGAGAGAGTTCCTAGCTGGGCTGCTGACTTGTCTCCAACCATTAGAGCTGGAGCACCTGTATCATAACATCTACCAAGCCAAGCGAGAACTGGCTCCTTATCTGCTCTGAGATAGTCTTTTCTCACATTTCTAAGCTCCTCCCGGGGTGAAGAGCAGTCGGTTATGTCATCTTGTTCTTGCTCCTCTGCCTCCTGTTCCTCAACTTGTGGTCCCAACAACCTCTCAAGGATCCCTTTAAGCTGAGAAGCACCACCACTAGCTGCTGTCCTACCAAGAGATGCATCTCGATCCTCTGATGATCTCAATAACTCAGCTATATTTTTAAGACAGATTTTCTCTTCCTCCCCAGCAGAAGAACCTTGCTGTGCATCCCCGTCAGCTCCTGAATCAGCTTTAGTCTTACCCTTCCTTGTTGTTAAAACTGCTACTTGCTTTACTGGAGCTGTGTTTGGGTTTCCAGCTGCCTTATTATCAGAAGCTGATAAGCTTTGAGACAGATTAGCTGCTTTGGAGGACGCTTCCGCTCCTGCCATGGAAGAAGGAGGAAATGACTTTGCCTCGTTAATGGTGGCTGCCTGGGACACAGGAGCCGCCATGTTTGGGGCTACTGTAGCCCCTGGCTGCTTGCCAGAATCATCACCATTGCTATTCAGAGCTGCCTTGCCGATTGACTTTTTAGCTTTATCTTTAACTGACACAGATTCTCCATTATCATCCTCATTGGATGTTCCTGAAACAGAGCCAGGGTGGTGTTTTCGTCTCTTAACCCTCCGTTTTATAACAAAACATGCCTTAGAAACTTTTCTCTCCCGGTACAGTGCTACCAACAAATACACATTAGTTATCAGCAGCAGCAGGACTACACACATCGAGAAAATCAGCTTTGGATCCCAGCCATCACTCAAAATTACCCTTTCACCGAGTGGAATCTTAAACTCTTTTATCTCAATAGGGAGTGTGCTAGATGTTACATTCCTGTATCTCTTCACCCAAAAGAATTCCAGGCACCGATCATACAGAAGCCGAATCTTGTACTTAAACCACAAATATAATTTTTGCATTATATATTTACCTATCTTATCGATAATCATACCCAGGCAATACTTGTAGATCAATACACTGAAGACCGAGAAGAACAGACGCTCAAAAAGCCAAAACACCTTCATGTTTGCTCGTTCGACTTAAGCAAGCAATAAATCAAACTAATTTGTCACCAAGCCCCGAGTTGGGCAGCCAATAAATGTGGTAGGTTGAGAGAGGGCTTAGCTCTCCCTCCTCCACAGAGTAAGAAACCACAGCTAACTCAGTCGAAGAGCAAAAGCTATATATTTACAAGCATATATGGAAAGCAGGTTATATATAACACAATATATACAGGTATTTACAATATATACACAGAAATACACAGCAAAGACAAATAACACAACAAAAATCCCTCCCTCAGGGAGGGATCCCCTCTTTGGAACCCCCTCTCTCCCCCCCTTACCTCCCTTTTTCCCCAAAAAGGGGTTAGAGAGAGAGAAAGGCAAGTTACTAAGGAAAAGAGTTGTTAGCAAGCTTCAAAAGCCCATGCAGGATTAGTGTTTGCTTATCTGAAGGCCAAGTCCAGCAGTTCGCAGAAGAAGCAGGCAGGGAGAACAGGCTGAAACACCCAACTCCCCCAACTCCCAAACCGAACTGAACTGAGGAAAAAAATTTTCCAACCGCTTCACAATCTAAAGCTGAATTTTTGTTTATCAACCAATGAAATTCGTTTAGAATATCAGAATGTTTTGGTTCTAGTACCAAAAACATTAGCCAGTGTGTTCCAGCAGTGTTTGTTCTTAAAGGCACAGCCTCAAACGACCACACTCATGTTGAGGTGGAACCTCCTGTGCTGGAGTTTATATCCATCACCCCTTGTCCTGCTACAGGGTGCAACTGAGCAGAGCCTGTTCCCTCCCTCTTGACACCCTGTCCTAAGATATTTATAAACATTTACTAAATGCCCTCTCAGTCTTCTCCTCTCCAGACTAAAAACCCCCAGGACTCTCAGGGGCACATGCTCCATTACCTCAATCATCCTGGTGTTGTCTGCTGGCATCCAGGGGAAAAAAAATCACTTACAGAACTTTTTATTGTTATTGTTGTTAAAATTTGTTATCTTGATCTGAAAAGCACAGATTTTCCCACCAAGCAAAATGATAATTATGGAAAGGTTTCATTGTAACAGCCACCACTGGGGGGGTGGGTGGAGAGAGACAAAGGCTGGGGGGCCTAGTGGCCTCCCAGTTAGGTAGGAAGAGTGTCAGTGACTCCCTCCAATATCATCCATGGGTGCTGGCTAGGCCTCCTTACTGGGGCTGAGCTCCTTTTTGTGGTATCTTGGCTGGTTGAGGGCATCTCCACTGACTCTAATAGGTGGCCAGATGTGTATGCTTCACATTCCTTGTCAATGTCAGTATCTGGGACTTCTTTTCTAAACCCAGAGAAAAACAATATACACCTCTCAAAGAAAGCCCATCCCTTTCAAAGTATGTACAGGATAAATTGCATGAACTATCTTCCAGATGAGATTGTCCTGCTCCCAGCACCACAAAGCAAGGTTCTGAAACATTTGTTTCACATCTCTTACTATTAACCCCTGTTACTATTTTACCTCTGCAAAACAAAGCTCATTATCGTTTATTGAAATTCAGTTTTGCACATGTGTTCTCCCATGAGTTTCACTGCACCCCTGGGTTTCCCATCCTACTGTGGGTCTATAACTTACCTCTCTTTGAACAAATCTAGCTGCACATATTTTCTCCTTCTTTTATAGGCTTTGATAATAGCCCATAAACTATTTGTTCTCCCACTGATTACAGCAGGACCTATTTTTTTCCCCTTCTCTCTGTAGATGTACTGTCAATACAATCACAGTCCCTGCATGGACATTTTCCCACCTTCTGTGAAAACTTCTTCCCCTTGTCCTAGCCTTTCATTGGTTTTACACTTTCACAGATACATGTGGGGTTGGGTTTAGGTTTTACTTTATTTTTCAAATTCCAGAGCAGTGCTTCACGTTACGTATCAGGGATGAATACTGACTGCAATCTTCAAGCCACAAAATTAATACATTCTGAGGATTAAATGTCACAAGAGTAAAAAATACAATACAGATCAAAGCCAATATCTGGAACTAGTTTAGTCTGGAGAGACATGGAAAAATGCTGAAGATAGAAGGGGGTGATCCAATGCATTCACTCTGAAGAATAAGGCCCATTGCGTACACAGCTCCCTGATAATTGTACAATATAAATGTCCACTTGGAGGTGCTAAGGCTGTGCCCATTGCATATTCAAACAATCAGGAAATCCAGGTCTCATCCTACATGACTTATCAAGCTAAGCATGCTGCTTTTCAAATGTCATGTCACTCCCTCAGCACGTGTGCTATATTTTTAGTCCATGGCCTCTTTCCGGGACCCGCTGCTTTTCTCCCAACAGCATGGATGTGGTCAGTGTCTGAGGGGTGCACAGGCAGCCTGTTAGCAATTCCACAGAAGTGTTTTTGCAAATTTGTACTCACACATATTAACCTACTGTGGAAATGCTGCAACCTTCAAAAGAGTGCAGTGAAGGTACAGAAGCTCAGAGAGCTGAATTCTTAGCAACTTCAATGTCAGTGCTGTCTGTGATAGGTTGAAGTTTCCCATTCATATTAACTACGCACAACTAACTCAGTTGGAAGCAAAGGGAAGATGTGTTTACAAGGAAAAACTACACTCTACAATGGAATGCAATGAATATGTACAAAATATACAGTACTTACAATATTATACAGACATTTACAATTAGAAAATAACATGGAAACCCCCCTGTATCCCCTCTGGTTTCCCAGAGAGCAAGGAAGCTGCTCCAGTCCTTCCCCCCACTGTAACAGAAGAAAAGAGGAGCCAAGAAGAAAGAATGTTAGTTCTTGTCTCCAAGGCCAGCCAGAAGCAGTTCCTTATCTCTTCACATGAAGCAGAAAGCAACTAAAACCACGGGAGAAAATAAAAGGAATGGGAATGGAAGTAAAATGTGAAAGATGTTTATGGAACTGCCCAATTAATTTGTTTAGAATAATCTTTTGTTTTCCTTTTTACACCCAATAGAGAATTTTTTATATTTTTCTACTTTTCTGCTTAAAATCTGCAGCTAATTGTAAAGGCATAGCCTAAAACTGCCACACTGTCACAGGTATTTCAGTGGCAGATTAAATCTGATGTGCAGTATACTTTTACTCAGGCTAAAGAACCTGACCAGAATTTGACTGAAAGCCAAAAATGAAGGTCTTAGTCTTAATGAGGAGTTTGTAGGACTAGCTATGCAATTGCTAGAGGAGAGACTGGTGGCTCATGGTTGGGCCATGGACAGGGTACAAGAAGGCCCCAAAGAGGCTGGGCAATGCCAGTCTGACAGTGAATATTTAAGAAGGTTCATCACATTTTATAATGATATAGCTGCTTCAAATTATTGAAATTTGATCAGATTTGGAGATGCTGCACTGTGATCAAGCTGTGCTGAATATTACACCTCATCTTATCTCCACATCTGTGCTTGACAAGAAAAACTTCATAATGAACTATGCACACACACACAAAAAAAGGGGAACAAATTATCAAACAAAATGGATGTGGACAGATCCTGTATCTGAGCTAGCTTAGAGCTTTTTGACTTGTCATTTAAACCATGTTCAGCATTGTAACATACCCCCTCCCCCCCCCCCAAAAAAAAAAGTAATTCAAATCAAGCAGCATCTGCAGCCATCAGTGCCAGCGGCATGTTTCAACAGCCTGAAACTCTGCAGTGCTTGCAAAGCTACACATTTGCGGTGTGATACCGCAAGGGAACGCTGAAATAAAGGAAATTGATATTCCAAAGTTAGAAAGAAGTTTCTGAGTTTTCAAAGTCTTCACAGTTTATTATCACTCACTGATTAATTAATTAACGGTTCTATAAATGACCATCCATTGAAGTAGATACCTTGGAATATTTTTAGTAAAGATGAAGTTGCTTTTATCCTCTGTGCATAACTTCTGAAGTTTAAGTTAGAGGTCAAGTCCCGGCTCCACTCTACTCACAACAATTTTTTATAACTGAACTCTGTAGTACAAGATTTTACCAGCTATTCTCTTGGTTCATATAGGTATTGAATTCCTGATGTTGAACTTACATTTCCCTATTCTGGCCTGTGATCGTTTGAGGCTGTGCCTTTAAGAACAAACAGTGCTGGGACACTCTGGCTAAATGTTTTTGGTACTAGAACAAAAACATTCTGATATTCTAAACGAATTTCATTGGTGGATGGATAAAATGCAACTTTAAATTGTAAAGCAGTTGGAATTTTTTTTTCTCAGTTCAGTTTGGTTTGGGAGTTGGGGGAGTTTGGGTTTCAGCCTGTCCTCCCTGCCTGCTTTCTCTGCGAACTGCTGGAGTTGGCCTTCAGATAAGCAAAAACTAATCCTGCATGGGCTTTTGAAGCTCACTAACAACTCTTTCCCTTAATAACTTGCCTTTCTTTCTCTCTAACCCCTTTTTGGGAAAAAAGGGAGGTAGGGGGGGAGAGAAGGGGGTTACAGGGAGGGGATCCCTCCTCGGGGAGGGATTTTTGTTGTGTTATTTCTCTTTGCTGTATATTTCTGTGTATATATTGTAAATACCTGTATATATTGTGTTATATACAACCTGCTTTCCATATATGCTTGTAAATATATAGCTTTGCTCCTTTGACTGGGTTAGCTGTGGTTTCTTACTCTGTGGAGGAGGGAGAGCTAAGCCCTCTCTCAACCTACCACATGGCCCATGTGTTTCAAATGTACAAAAAACCCAACCAAGTAACAACAAAAACAAACAAGAGCAATAGTATACACTATATACTCTGTGCCTGACACTGAAGGCATCCTCAACAATATGAATTATAGCAGTGCAACTCTATAATTTCTAGCAATATTGGTAGTTCTATTCCATTTCAAACTTGCAAACATAATCAAATGTATACTTCTATCTGAGCCTGAAATGTGTCCTGGAATCTGCTTCCAGGCACAGAAATGTTGGGGGGGTTTGTTCTTACGTATGACAAATGTAATATCCCTACAATGGCCACAGTCAAAAGGTAGAAAAGTGAAATTATAATAAACAGCAGGCTCTGCCAGCTGGAAATCTCTCACACAACAGTAATTTATTTAAAGAAAAAGATCAGACTACTATTGTAGATTTGTGCATAAGTAACTTGTGGTGGCTTAATAGTTCAAATATATACAACATGAATAAAAGTTGCCTGTAAGTATTGTTATTTTACTGAATATTTCAAGAATAATTTTAATAGAGCTTACACTAACTGTAATAAAAATCTTCCCTGTATCTTTTTCCTGCTCCTTAGTTGTCAGGCAGTAATTTGTTATTCCAAAGTGGTCAAACTATTGTGATTTATGTGACTATACCCCTTTCACATAACCACTGCTGAATACCAATTACTTCAAGCATGATATTTAAGACCAGGGAGAATCAGTGTCTTACACAAAGGACAGTTGTGACTCAAAATACCTGAATTGCTTCATTGTTTTTCTGATCCCTCATCTCTTAATTGAGAGCAATCACCATTTCATACATTTTTTATTAAGCAGTGTTTGTAAATGTAAGGTGCTTTGAACCTGACAGTGCTAAGTGTTATTAGCACAGTGAAACTGCAGGCAAGACAAAAATCTTTCATAAATCCTTACACATGTGCTGCTTCTTATTGCAGTTCAGATAAAAGCAGCAACTATTTGGATGCATGATTCTGTCTAAAAAACTACAGACAGTCTTTAGCTGGATGTGATTTACTTCACCCTTGAAAAAATCACTGTCAATGAGATAGATTTGCCTGGTCTGCATGGATGAAGATCACTACTTGTCACAAATTCTATGAATTTGGTGTAGTAAGGGCAGAGTTTGATTCGGGACTGTAAGCCTTACCTACCTTAGAGAGACTTTTGACAGACTGAGAGAGATTAATTACATTAATATCCAAAATATCTAATTTGGTTTACAAATAGCCATATTTAACAACAATATTTCCTCTCTATACATTTGCATCAAAGCCGTTCTGACTTTTTAGCCTACATTTCCAGGGCTGGCAGCTGTCCAAAAGGTAACAAAAGCCAGTTGCTGTTAATTACACCCAAACTGCAGTGCCAACTCAGGGAGCATCCAGTACTCCCTGTATATCCACCTCCCTTTGTCCAACACCCATCCTGCTTCCCACGGGGAGAAATAGAGGTCATCAGTAGAAGAGGAAATAAGAAGACAGATAACCCCAGTGTGGTTCCAGGATGCATGTATGAGACATCCCAGCTCTGATGTACATCACAGTCCAAACATGAGATGCCCCATGAGTCTTGATAAAAGCATCCATTTAAACACATAGTCTCTGTAAAACTCCACGTATTGATGGAGGGCATAGATTTGGATGCAACAAGGTTAAGGAATTGAGCCCTATGGGCATCTTAGTCCTATTCTCATTATTGCTATCTGTATGTACTGCAGCAGTGATATTGACAGTGATCAGACCGGATCTCTTGCACTGCTCTGCATGCAGATAGACAAGATGCCAGTTTTCCATCCGGGAAGGGTTTGTGTTCTAAATTTAAACAATATCCCATTTATAAATAGCAACAGAACAATGTGGCTAAACAGTCTCCTTTGCCAGCATCACAATGGTTGCAAATTGCATCAATGGAAGCAGAGAAAATTAACAGCTTTGCCTCAATCCTTCGTATGTTATGTTGGGGAACCTGTCAATATAACTCTGTTATCAGGATTTCTATCCCTGTAACTTGCTGTGAAGAAAACAGAATAGAATGCCCCTACAGACAAATCATCTAAATAAGAAAGAGGGTGAAAATTAAGGTAAAAAGTCCAAAGTTGAAGGTACTGCCCATGGAAAATGCTGAGACTGACTGTGTGTCTTAAAAGCAAAAAATAAAAGCAAGACTCACACAAAGTAAAAATAAAAAATCATTCTTCTCTTTTCTAGTACAATTCCCCTACAATTTATTATCAGTTTCTTGTCTTTAGCAATTGAATACAGCATGCTATACAACTTGACTTCAGTGTGTTCCACAGTGAAAAATGTTGCTTTCCACTATGTTACTGAAGCTCACAGGGGCATAGTTAAATGCAATCTAAATAACAAGCCACAGTGCATTTTACCAGATGGGTGTTCAAAGGCTCATGAAGGCTTCCAGAAAACCTGCAAAGACAGCATTCTTAATGGGAGTAGTTACCAGGAACACCTCTGGAAGCTGTACAGATATCAACAGTGATGAAGGAAAATAGCTTGAAAAGGAACAGGATGTATCACTGCACTAGTGTAGTTTCACATGATTCTAATTCCAGTAATTTTCCCAGGAATCAGTCCAATGCAGTTTTGGTGCACAGAGTTAGTGTGGCTTTAGGCAGGGTAACAGAGTAATGAATGAGATTTTCTATGAACTTTGTAGATTTCTCCCTACCTAAAGCCAGGTGAAAACATGAGATATCACTGAAAATAACTGCAAAATGATCACAGGATCACAGAATGTTAGGGGTTGGAAAGGATCTGGAAACATCATCTAGTCTAACCCCCTGCCAGAGCAGGATCACCTAGAGTAGATCACCCAGGAATGCATCCAGGCCGGTTTTGAATATCTCCAGAGAGGAAGACACTACAACCCCCCTGGGCAGCCTGTTCCAGTGTTCCATCACCCTCACAATGAAAAAAGTTTTCCCCATGTTGCCATGGAACTTCCCATGCCTCAACTTCTACCCATTGCCTCTTGCCCTGTCATTGGGCATCACTGAGAGGAGTCTGACTCCATCCTTTTGGCATGAACCTGTTGTAGGGTTAGATACAGGGCTGTGGTGGGTTGAAATTTCCCCCTGACATTGTTTGCCAGACCAACTCAGTTAGAAGCAAATGAAGCTGTATTTACAAGCAAAATCTACACTCTACGACGGAATACGATTAATAAACAGCACAAGAATCCCCCTGGCCAAGGACCAGGGGAAGCCGCTAGCTTCTCCCTCCCTGCCTGTGTGCCCCGCCCCCCACCAAAAGGAACAAGAGAAAGGAGCAAAGAAGTTAGATTTAGCCAAGGCCAGCCAAAAAGCAGGTTCTCTATCCTGAGCAAAGCAAAGCCAGCTAAGATCAGAAGAGAAGAGAAAAGGGAAGAATTGTTATAGTACAGCTCCTCTTATTCTAGATATTTACCCAATGAATTTGTTTAGAATAATCTTTTGTTTTCCTTTTTATACCCAATAGTGATTTATTTACATTTTTCTACTTTTCTGCTCAAAATCTGTAACTAAATTTTAAAGGCACACCCTAAAACTACTACAAGGCCTCTAACTAGACTCTATCCCATTGACCACAGCTCTCTGAATTCTTTCCTTCAAACAGTTCACATCCACCTCACTAGCTGATAGTCCAGACCACACTTCCTCAGTTTAGCTGCAAGGATGCTGTGTGTGACAGTGTCAAATGCCTTACTGAAATCAAGATAAACCACATCCACTGCTCTACTGTCTGTCCGCCTGATTATGTCCTCATTAAACTCTACCATATTGGTTAAACATGACTTCCTGTAGGAACCATGTTTGGATGCAAATCACCTTGTGATGAGTATGCTTGCATCGAGAACTGAGGAATGTCTCAACAAAGATGATCTCCGCCCATTGAGACCACAGCTGCCTGGGAAGGTGGGAGAGTGTTGAAAGACCTCTGGAATATTCGACAGAGATAAGCACATTGTGGCCTGACAAGCCCAGGGGTGGGTGTGGTGAACAGGTGGGAGGCCACTCTGGTGCCAACTCCTCCAAAAACACAGGAATATGCATTAAGACCCCCTGGAGGTAACGCCTGGACTAGGGTGAGATGGGGGGTGTGTGTGTGCACGCGTGCGCGCGTGTGTGTGTGTGTGTGTGTGGCAGCTGTGACAAAAGCCCTAAGTTTGCCTGCTGTAAGAAAAGAACTCCTCCACTTAAAAACACTACATGCTGGGGGCTGCTCAGAGGAGTGAAAAACATCATGGAACTCACTTGGACCTCTCTTCACCTCCTCTCCTCTGACTAACAACACAAGCCGAAAAGGACGTGGACCCTGGGACATGTCTCTCTCCCTTCTCTACTCCATGCTGAAGAAGTGACTCGGCAGCACCCTCCTCAGACCTCTTCTCTCTCTCCCATTTCTCCCTTCTTCTGTTTTGTTTACTTTACCCTTTAATATATAGCCTCTCTTTTGATATTTGACCATGTTTGTGCCTTAATTTCACACACAAATGTTTTAAAATAAACTGAGTTTCTCTGCCAGCTTCCAAACCAAGACACTTCCCCTTGATAAAACCATGCTGACTGCTCCTAATAATGCTCTTCACAGTATCACAGTATAACTAACGTTGGAAGAGACCTCGAGGATCATCAAGGCCAACCTGTCACCACACACCTCATGACTAGACCATGGCACCAAGTGCCATGTCCAATCTCCTCTTGAACACCTCCAGGGACGGCGACTCCACCACCTCCCTGGGCAGCCCATTCCAATGACGAACGACTCGCTTGGTGAAGAACTTTCTCCTCACCTCGAGTCTAAACCTCCCCTGGCACAGCTTGAGACTGTGTCCCCTTGTTCCAGTGCTGGTTGCCTGGGAGAAGAGACCAACCCTGGCTACAACCACCTTTCAGGTAGCTGTAGAGGGCAATGAGGTCACCCCTGAGCCTCCTCTTCTCCAGGCTAAACAACCTCAGCTCCCTCAGCCTCTCCTCATAGGGCTTGTGCTCAAGGCCTCTCAGCAGCCTTGTTGCCCTTCTCTGGGCACGTTCAAGTGTCTCGATGTCCTTCTTAAACTGAGGGACCCAGAACTGGACACAGGACTCAAGGTGCAGCCTAACCAATGCAGAGTACAGGGGCAGAATGACTTCCCTGCTCCTGCTGGCCACACTATTCCTAATGCAGGCCATGAAGCCATTGGCCTTCTTGGCCACCTGGGCACACTGCTGGCTCATGTTTAGGTGGCTGTCAATCAGTAGCCCCAGGTCCCTCTCTGTTTGGGAGCTCTCCAGCCACTCTGACCCCAGCCTGTAGCTCTGCATGGGGTTGCCGTGGCCAAAGTGCAGCACCTGGCTGCACTTTGTAATTGATATGCCTAAGGACAACACCAAGGATAAGTTGTTCTATTACCTTTTGGGGAATGGAGGTGAAGCTGACTAGTCTATATATTGCAGATGAGGAAGAGTGTGGACAGTATCACATAATATTAAGGCCTTGGATAGAACATTAATATCTTCACAGAGTTTGTATCTGTAATCAAGACTTTTTCTTGTAACTCCAATAAAGTACACTTAGGTGTACTATTTGGTTCTTGGTCTCTTTCCTAGTAGTTCTGCAGTAGGAAACTTCCTTCATGTGAAATGTTGTGCCTTTTTCTGAATTATTATTCTTTTTATTGCATAGCAAACCAAATATTACAGCGGGCTGCTACACTTTAAATTGATTTTATTTATAGCAGTAAGAATAATTTATTGTTAAATTTCAGTTTAAGTTTTCCTTATTAACATAGCAAAACAAATATTAAAGTAGAATTATCACACTTTAAATTGATTTTATTTATAGCAGCAAGAATTTTTTTTTTTTGGCAAATTTTATTTTAAGTTTTCCTTACTTGCAGGAAGTTTTTCTTCCCTACTCTATACCCTCTTTTCTCCTACATTCAGAGATGACTCATCATTTTAAGGTTGTCCACAAAGAGGTCCATGGTACCATGTAAAAAAGTCCTGACTAGCCAAACCCAAAACTTTACAGTCAGTACAAGGAAACACTGAGGCTCTTTCCTAATGCAAAAGAACAAACAAGCTACACCAAGACAAAGGAAAGCAAAAAAACCCACAAAGAAACAAAACCCCCACAACCCATAACAAATAGAAAACAAAGGGAGTGTGAAATTTAAGGTTATTTTTAAAATTAGAAAAATTTTACTATTAGAGGAGTTTAAATAATACTGCTCCTAATAATAATCCTAGCCAATGATGGCAGAGGCTCACAGCCATTAAACAGCCTCAGAACTAATATTGTGTTAAAGCAAGTTTCTAGAACACACACTTCTACCTACCTCACAGTTGCTGTGAAGAAACAAAGCCCTTATTAATATTTTGTCTTCCTCAGAGCAACACTGAATTTGCTATAGTATGAGAAAGGATGCTTGAAGTGAAAGCAACTAACCTTAAATAAAAACTTGTAAACTTTCCATTTACTTTCAGTCTAATATTCTTATAAGTAAAGTGATATTTGTTTTCAACAAGGACAGATTTGACTTGGTATAGACATATTGTCAAACATGCATCCATAAGAATCCACATATGTATGCTTTGTGCAGAGGGCACAAACGTTTCCAAATAAAAGCATGCGCTCTGAAGAATTAACATTTTGTGTCTGCCCATCTCTCAGATAATTAGAACTTTTTATTTAGTCTGTTTAAATACATGTTTTTGTCTTCCAATCCAGTTCAAGAAATGGTATAAACAATTCAATGGCTAGGACCCCTTTTGTTCTTAGACTATTATCCAAAATCAAACTAGAGTACAAGGTGCAAATTAATCCAAGTGTGACTACTCAGTGTCAGTACTCATTTGTGTATCATATTTAAAATGTATGAGTTGGGGATATAGTAAAAGAGATTTTAATCATATTACTAGATGCCTAGATATGGGATTATGCATATAATAAATTCTAAAACTTTTCAAAGCTATCTACAAAAGGAGTCTACGAATGTGAACCATGCAATCCACACGTGGGTCCCTCCCAAAACCCACCTTAGAGGAGAAATTAATATAATAATGTAGTCAATCCTATTTCTTGTGATATCTCTGTGCCCAGACACAAGGAGACTTATATCTTTAAACTTTATAAGGGAGTCTCAGTAGAAAGAAACATTCTGTCTTGAGCAGAAACAGAAAGGAGCACAGAAATTTCACAAGGAATGATCTATGTTAGCATTTTTACCTCTAGACTTGCTCTTTTCTCCTAAAAGAAAGAGGGAGATTCCAGGTGAACCTTCCAAAAAATACAAGGAAGGTCAAAGACTGTCTTCTGACCATTCTAGCAACTGACCTTCTCCAACAGCAGCACTACGTAATTTTGGATCCTAAGAATTTTAAATGCACAGCCTCACATACCAGGCAGTACTAAACAGTTAAGGAGTAAGTCACATTTATTTTGATATGTCATATTGTTTCATACCCATTTTCATTAACAAAATCCTTTTTAGTCTAACAAATTTGTAAAACTTTATAGCTGGTGAATATGACTGAATTATCTAACTTGCACCACCTTTCCTATTCCTTTGGAAATCCTAAACCAAGTGGTATTAATGTCAACCTCCAGAAATCAGAAAACTCTGGTAAGTTGGCACATGTACTGCAGTTTCTTCCTTCCACAAATGCCAGTTAGACTCCTGGGAATGCTACAAATGAAACATATAAGGAATAATCTCCAGGGAGGTATAAACCATATTCCAACTGCAAGTTGCAAGACAGTGTGGTATAACCTGACTACTGGAATTGCATTTTCGTCATCAGTAGGAAAAAAAGGGGGGAGAAAAAAACGTGTTATCTGTCAAACACATGTACAATAGAAAACATATACAGCAAATCAGCTCACATTTCTTGTCAAAACTGGCCATTCTGACAAGAGATCAGAAAACGCTGCCTTAACAATGATATGTCTATTAGAAACATCTGAAAACCAGCACATTGTGGAGGACATTTGCTAAGAGTAAGCCAAAGATAATCTCATAAAGTGTATATGCAAATAATAAAAAATAAACACTGGTTCCATAGATGGGACATGAAGTACAGTTCAATAATTCCATCAGTTTGCTCAATCTTGATCAAACTGAACACAGACAACATTACAGAAACACAAAGAAATTTAATTTCATGTAGCAAACACTCACAACCAGGCCCCCTGTAAGGCTCATCATAGGACTAATAATAGATAACCCTTCTCCATATTCACTAATGAAAAATTCACTGCAAAACTTAAAGTAAATCCAACTTTTTCTTCTTCCTTTGGAGCCTTTTTGCTTGTGCTTTACATCCCATGATTTTTTCTGCAAAGGACAGAATCAGTGTGACTCCCTAATAATTTTAGTGACTTGAAAGATTTGCTCATCTCTGAAAGCATTAAGCATAATTGTAATTCTCATGACAGAGCTGAAAAGCCACTTCAGTTCCACTTCGTTTTTGCTACAAGTGGACAATATCCAAGCCAGAAAATCCCAGCTGCTGCTGCCAGTGCCAGTGAACTATTTTCCTTGCACATTGTAGATGCCATAGACACTCAAGATATTAGCAATTAGTGGAGCTAAATGCTTTGCAATAAGTAGGTTCCAAAAATACTGCAAAACTTAGGCCACTCCAAAAAACAACATTTCAGTGATACATAACATAGTTGTGTAAACAAAGCAAATTGTGCAAGGCCCCAGACTTGCTCAGCCTACAGAAAAGTGTTTTCCTGTGAGACCATACAATATAAAGAACAACATGAAGGTAAAATAGTACACTAACAGCATAATGAGCACCAGAGAGAATCACAGAATTATTGAGGCTGGAAAAGACCTCTGAGATCATCAGAAGAGTGCACATACCCTGCCAGGTTCCAGGCGAGGACTGAATTCCCTGTAATTGTTTCTTCCTTGAGACTTTGTGAACATTGATACACATGTAAGCGATCAAGAAAAAAGACCTGCCTAGCACAACAGAAATTGCAGCACTTCTCCGTCTTTTGCAGTTCTGTTTAATAAAGAAATGAAAAATCAGCCCTGTTGTCTTTTGTCCACTCTGCAGCAGATGGATCCTGCAAGCAACAAAAAGTATAATTTTTTTTTTCGCAAAAGGCTGGTGGAGAATGCAGGGAACTCAACAACCAAAGCTATGAGAATGTGAGAGCAGAGAGAGCCTGAGTGGAGCAGAAATAGAAGTGGTATCATTGTCACATAGGGTGAACAAGAACATTCAAATATCATGTTGGTAAAAAGGTCATAACCCGTGTATGCCAAAGCAGGGTGGTGAAGGAGTTTTCAAATTCACAAGCAAGTACAGTCATGGTCTTTGAAGAGAGACTACTACAGCTTCTATTGTAGAAGAATGGGCAGGACAGAGGGATCCTGAGCCCTAGACCTCTGAGGCTTCTAAAGGTCATTAAAGTAAAAGCTATACATATTTTTGAGGGCCTTAAGAAGAGTGGATTGTTTATGGGAAAGGAGGAGTTAATGGGGAGAGTGGCCTGGACTGGAGGAATGTTGGGCAGCTCAGAGAGCACAGTGAAGATAAGAGCAGGGCATAAGGGAAGGAAAACAAATGCTGTGGGGATCACGCTGGGGAGCGAAAAGCCAGGGAATGTACCTTTGCTGCTGAATGGCTAAAAACAGCTGCTGCTAGGAGAGGATGGTGAGGGTTTGTGGAGAGACCAAGGAAAGAATTTAGAAATAAAACAATGGGAGGGAAAGAAAACAAGCTGTGAGCTGGCTTGGGATGAGGCAGCTGCTATAGTGGTGTTGGAAAAAAACACAGGAGAGAAGATTGGAAGACAAGAAACACAACTGTTACAAGAAGATAACTAAGAAACTTAAAGCTAAATGACCGGGTAAAATGAGTAGAGGAGCTGCAGTACAAACCAGAAGACAGCAAAGTGAGGTCCTGAGGTCTAGTGCAGAGGTGTTTGGGATGATCCCAGTCTACCTGGGGCTACTCCTTGTGAAAGCAAATTACTTTCAGCTGACCAATGATGCTCAAAACCTTAGACAGCCTGTGCAGCCACTAAATGGGTCATGTGCAACCTACAGAAACACCAGCCATGGAGAATTAACAGTCATTACAGCCAATGCTGAGATGTGTTGAGGCATCTAGAATTGAGGTCCATAGGTTTTGGGATTTGATGGCATTTGTTTGTTTGCTTGGTGTTGGACCCGGGTATTTTCCTTTTCCCTAGAAAGGTGTGCTAATCTAAGTTTGCTTCTATATTTGATGGGAAACAACATGACTTCACATGTCATGTCACATGCATGGTCCTGCAGTCTGCCAAACACACGTCACCTGAATGTGCAGCAAATTAATCCATGAGTGAAGTTAAAAATAAAATATCATAGATGTTTAAGCTAATTTCCATTGGTTTTGTTCAGAAAGGCTGTGTTTTATGACTAAGGATATTCATGTATCATTTAAACACATAAAAAATTCTGTTAGTCTAGTAAGGAACAGGAGATAACAGCATTCAGCACTGTACCTAACTCCTGTGACTGCTAAAGGAATTTATCTCGAGGACTCAAACAAGAAATAAAAACCTTAACAACATTTGAAATCTACCGATAGCTGAAATATCACTCAAGATTACACTCCTGTGTCAAAGAGAAGGAACAGACTAAGCTTTTATATTAAAAATTGCTTAAAACTCCTTTTTCCAAAGTACATGCATTGTGATAAAAACATTTTTCCAGATCTTTGTTTTTTTCAGCACAACAGACATCAGCCTCAGATCACTTTTATCTCTAGATGTTGATAACTGCAGATGTATTGTACAGCACTCAGTTATTGAACAATAACAATTTGGCCTTTTGTAAAGCAGTTGGCACTGCAGTTATCTGAATGGCTGCTTGACAGGAAACACTTGCAACCTACCCTGGTTTCTGCTTCTCCAGAACTAATTCCTGTGGAGTTGTAACCCAAACTTCATCTCAGTGATAAAACTGGACAAGAATATTTTAAGAAATGCAATGCGAGTGTAACTGTGCAGCTTAAAAAACAGTAATAGCACCTGTATGTTAGTATTTTACATTACTAAGCATTTCAAAAATAGCACAGGGCAAATGCAAGCTTAAATGAGAAAGTCTGGTAGTGATATTAGAGGGAAGGTTGAACTTAATTTGCTGGTTTACATCTGTATTTTCATTACAGTTGACAATTGTTCTCAAAGCCTCTGTAAATTGCTGGGTCACAGAAGTGGTGAGGACAACAGAAAAAAAAAGCTGACTCTGCCTGTATAAAGATGATTCAACACTGAACAAACTGTAACCAAAAAAGGTGCAAACTGTAGTTTCACCCTTGGGCTGATTGTGGCCCAGCATTTACAGTTTCTCTTCTGATGCCTTTGCTTCTATAAGGGAGTGATAGTACTGCCAAAAGTACATTCGTGCAGTGAGATGATATTACAGCATCCCTCTTCTGAGCCAGTAAAGGTGTTTACCACTTGTGGGTTGAAGAAAAGAGAAGCAGAGGCAGAGTATTCATACTGTAGGTCAGAGTGTTTTCCGGTAACATGATGCTGGGGCTGTGAACAAAGTATTTGCCCTCAGTGTGGTAGATCTGCATGGACTGTGGGCAGCTTTCTGAAGCCACCCATGGTACATTAGACTTGTCTCACTGCCCTTTGTCTGGGCAAGCCAGTGAAACAGGAGACTGACAGACAACTGGCTAAAAAGCTGCTACTGCACTTATTTAAAAATCTACATGCATATTTAGATTGAGCTTTAATGAGAAATGTTTGCCTTCCTACCCTTTTTCTTTCCCTGCTAAGCTCATGGAGAAGCAGGTCTCTGCTAAGAATTGCATGAAGCTGAGTATGGTTGGGGCAGAGGGAAAGCAGTCTTGGCACTTCATAGCATTAGCAGGTAAGACATCCTCTTTGAAAGGCCGGTAAAACAGCAGGAGCAGCATACAGTCATAAATCAAAACAGCTTGACACCAAATGAGAGTTCTTTTCTAGTCATTCAACACCTCACAGTGCCATGTTTTGTGAAAGCAGAAAATAGTTTTAAGTTATAAAATAGTTTTATTTCTATAGTTTTCCACAACAGAAACAAAGGATAATTCATAAGATGTGTCCATTGTTCTCCACGTTATGCAAAGAAAAATAATCTTGCAAAGACCAACGTCCATTTCAACAGCTAATCTGGGATACAGGTACAGAATGTTTGCTCCATGTTTTTTCACCTCTTTTAAATGAAAGTCTTGAGGTAATTTTAATGGCAGTGGCATAAGCACTACAATTTAGTGCTGTCTTGGTAAAGAAAGGAAAGAGGTATCAGTACAAGCTGCATCATCAATTCTAGGGACATCTTGCTTCTTCTGTGGTTTTAACACTCAAAATCTGCATACATTAAGATTATTGTAATCTGTAAGGCAGCATTTCCAAGACCAGAGTCAGTACCTGGAAAGAAAGTGGCATCTCTTTTCCTTAATTTTTTAAACTTTTGTGGAAGATTGTAGCAACCAAAAGCCTAAATAATGTCTGTTCAATACATTTTCTTGAAGAGTACTATTGAGAAATTTTCATGCTTTTCTGTCCCATACAAAATACTACTTCAGCCTACTGAAGAAGAGTGGTTTAAGTGCACTAAATGTCTACTAAAGTTTATGTTAATATCACCTTCACTTCACTGAAATCCTACATATTTAGTATATATTTGATATCAATTAATTTTCTCTATTAACATGAATTTTATTCTTTAATTATATCTCATTTCCACCTTTATTGCCTCTATGTATTTCTGATTAATTCTTAAGAGTTTTTCTTGTGGTGGTCATAGGCTTAACTGTGCACAGGCTCCACTGCAGGTCCAGCATCTTCCCTGATTCATGCTCAGCTGGCACCATTTTAACTGCCGTGGATATCATTCTCACATGCACTGCAAACTAGAAATGCAATGGCAACTTGGCTCCAAGTGTCTTCATTCACAAAGCAGAAAGCATTCGACAAACTCAAGATGCTTCCACCTTCTCTGCAATCTTGGGCCTTCACACTCCATGTGTACACACAGTGCAGGGTTTTATGCCAGAAAATGATAAAGATTTTCAGTAGGGTCCTGTTTTAATGCAGCTGCAAGTCCTACATCAGAGGCAGAAGTATGAAGTCCAGTGTAACATCATGGGAAAATCCATTATTTAACCTTAGGATTTCACATACTGCACCACTTGAGCTTTACTCTTGCACTTTATAAGGTAATAATAGTAATTTCAGTGAAATTGCAGCCCTGCTAAGTTCTGCTACATACACAATCCTCTTCACTGTAATGCATGATTTACAAGACAATGTATAGGAACTGAAACCTTTAAAAATCTGATGTGGAAATGTGAAGGAAGAAAGCATTTTACAATAGCTAATGGTAACAGATGGATGATAAAAATGAGTCATGGTAATACCATTTTTCTGTAGAGGTATGAGCAAAGTGTTAAGTCTTCTTTTTCTTGATGCTCAAAGAGATATTCTTTTTCCCTCCAGTATCCTTTTTAACTTACACAGATTTCTTCCCATTACAAATTCTGTTTGTTCCTGTCATTCCACACAGAGTGCATAAGGCCATCCCTTATTCCCAGCCTGCTCACAACTAAGCAGGTTTGGTCTCCCATGGGCTTGAATGTCCCCAGCGCACAGGCTGCCCAGTATAGGAGCAACAGCCTATGGTGGTGGCCCATACTACATGGTACACTTGTGTCCTTTCCTGTTCTATCAGCCTCAGTATTTAATAGGGGAAAGGCCATCCCAGCCTGCCCAGAACGCAAGGCCCAACTGCTTAATGGTATGGTATCACAAAGCCAACTCATCAGTATCTCACTCACTTTGTCTTGCAGATGCTTTATCTGATCAAATGTCTGATTTCTTTATTCTGGAATATACTCTGCATGTTAATGCCCACAATCCACATTTAGATCAGCAATGCAAAGAAGGAAGAATGAAGACATGGCCAATCCAAGATGTAACACTAGTCTTGAGGACAAGGTGCTTTGTTTCTCTGTTATGATCGTAAGGAGGCTACTAATATTCAATAGACAGAATGATTAATAACTTTATTAATCATAAAAATCCTGCAGAAAATATTAGTAAAGCCTATTTACTGGTTTGAAATATTCAGTTGTGGAACAGATATCTCACCAGCAGGAACAAGTAACAATTTAAACAATATAAGCAAAAATCCAGAAACAACAAACTGCACTTTGAACTGTAAAGGGAAAAAAGGGAACATCGGCAACAAAGCCAGAGATTGCCCACAGAGGGGCGGAGGAACTCCTGAATTCCCTAGGGCTTATACATGCCTATAAAATCAGATTTCATCATTACTCACTGATCCTGATATCCCATGGCACATGTGGGGGGATTTAAGCAAAACCGAAATGGCGTCAACCACGTGGAAGCTGCAGGAGCAGAGTTTCACTTTCTGTTGGTGCCTGCAGCCTGTTGCTGAGACACATTTGGGATTTATCCCTAAAGGCTTTGTAGCTGAAAGCCTGGTAGAAAAAAGGTTCATTCTGCTGCAATTCTTCGCAGCGGCACTCATCGCTTCTTCCAATAAAACGAAACTGTCCTGGGGACTCAGCTCCTCCAGGGGTTCGCCTCTCGGTCCGGCAAGATGCATCCGCTCTGCTTCTGGGCTTTACAACACTATACAGCGAGAGGTCTTTGCAGTCCTGTCTGGGTAAACTGAAACACAGCTCGGTTTCCAAGCGAGGCATGTGATTTCTCCCAGAGCTTGGACACTTGCATGGCAAGGCTCTGGCTCTCTGGGCTGGTACTTATAGATTTCCCAAGACAGTAGTGGCCAGTAACAACAAAGAATGAGAGATAAAACCCTGACACTGTAACGTATAGAAAGAGTTTTCTCCAAACGTGGCCAAAGGCACATACACCTGGTCCACTTGGACTCCAGGGCATGTTTAGAAAAGCCTGGGCAATGTGGTCATTTTCCTGAAAACCCAGACCTCCTGGCTCCTGCCCCATTGTCAGATTCAGAGCATTTTTGAGGCTTTTTGTCCCTTTGGGACATTCTCTAAAGATAATTTTTATATTTATTTTTACCCCCCCTTGGGAAGCAAAGTCCCTGAAATAAGTATTTTGTATTCGGCATGTCTGATGTGAAGTAACAGAAACTTGATATGAAGGACATCTTGAAATATTCTGCCTTTGCAAATATGAATGTAAGAATCTGCAGAAACTGTGAATGAACATTTACAACAAACTGTGAGCCTCCTACTGATGCACTCAAATACAAAACAGGAGGCGAGAGAGAGAGAAGGAAAAAAGATGAATTTGCTTTACTAGGAAACATCTGTCTCCTTTAACAGAAGAAACTAAAAAGAAAACAGTGTACGAAAAGGCCAAAAGCTGCATTAATTACAGTATTTTTAGATGCTACAAGCACAATTTTGATAAACACTCTAAACTGTGAAAAAAATGTACAGTCAATGCAATTAAGTCTTTTTTCTCAGTGCAGCATCATCAATGCATGTGCCTGCTGAGAATATATTGTGTGCTGTGCAGTGCAGTTATCCTTTGATTAATGATTCAAGGCAACCAGTAGGGACCACACAAACTCCTGGGGGATGCCACAATAAGCAGCACAATGCCATCATTTAATTTCTTCTCTTGACCTACATTACAAAGAGTGAAGACACAGTTGCCATTAAGGGCCAAATTCCAGACATGGTTAGAGAAAATGAATTTCTACAGAGTTAAAAATAATCGGTACATAGCTTAGGAATGAGATTTGGCATGGGGAGTTTACTTCATGGATATTTGGAGGCTATTTATTTATTTATTTCTTTAGATCAACTGGAGAATGTGGGAAGGTGTCAGTCTAACCCTTATATCAGCAGTAATGGTTGGGCTGCTGTGAGATGCCGATACCAGGAAAGCCAATCCCTTTAGCTGGAAAATGCTAGATCTCATTTCTTAGCTGGTTAGTATTTCTGGTTAGCCAGAGCATGGCACTAGAGCTGGTATTTTATCAGGACAGACCTAAAAGTCAGCGTGAAATTTTTTTTTTGCCAGAGGCACCCACAACTAGTGACATCAGCCTGTCAGTCAGATTGGTTTTCTTCACTGACACGAAGTCCTCCATTTCACGCCAAAGGGCAGTGATCATATTATCTCATGAAGTATTCAGAGCTGAGCAAGGTAACACAGTGCATTTGGGTTTGTGGCCTTCAGCACTTGGAGAACACTAAGAAGTTAAAGATGCTGTAGCATCTCCTTTAAACAATCTTGTCTACTGTTTCGGTAGTAAGTCTGTCCTCTGCTTCCTGCACTGGCTCTCTGTACAACATTTATTTTCCCCCAAGGTTTCTGTTATTATCTTCAAGTATGTCATTGTTTCAATCAAGGTTAACTGAAAGGTCAACATTAGCAATGTTGCCAGCAGCACTATTTCTCTGACATGCTGAAATTTTCTACAGTGAGGGTAAAGCTCATCTTCACTAGAGACATCGTGTTCTCCAAGGCTAAGTGTTTGGAATGCATTTCCTGAATAACCAAAGGGCATCTATGTCCAAAAGTTGTTTTCAGCTTTGATTTAATTTATAAACTCAAAGCATCTCCACTATTCTGATTTTCCCCATAGGGAATAGATGAAAGAATAGATATGATGGATGCTAGTCACATTACTGCCTGCACTTCAGAAAGCTGCTCAGACACTACAGTATGAAAATCTACATGGTATGAAATGGAACAAAAGAATGCAAATGCTTAAATATATGTGACTGCAGATAAGGAATAATTTTGGCTGTAGTGTGGGAGTTGTAAGTTTAAGCATCTTCACTGGACTGTTAAACAGGAACATACACAGCAAAAGTATTAACCTTTCACTGTTGAGTAAAAGTACTGTAAAACTTATTTTTTTTTAATTAAAAAAAATAATTAAAAGTAAAAAAAAGGTAATCATTAAAATCGTTATGATGTTGTTTATGATGTGTAGTCCACAGGGTCATATACACTGGAAACTGACTTCAAGTCTGAAAATTGTCACTGATTGAATACTTCCTCTGAATATGGTCACAAAAAAAAAAGATCAAGAAGAAAACAGTACACACTGTGCTTAGGAAGTCCACAAGGATCTGCCTCCAGCCTAACATAAAAGAATTCAGGCGGCAATACTGCAAGTCCATCAAATGTCTACTAAATTTGAAATTGACCAAAACTCACAAAGATATTCATTATTTGGGGCATCCAACAAGGATTTATATTTTTATCTTTCAATGCATAGGAGAGTTGACTTTAAAGTTGGTAAGTCATAGCAGCTGCTGAAATCAGCTGTCATGGGTTACCATTGCTTTCCTCATCTTCAGACCAGAGATGGTTTAATGCCTATACCTTTGCAACTAGAATGGCACTTTGAGCTTTATGTCTCATAGAAATAGTCTCAGAATAATAATTTAATTATTAAGTTTTATATGTTATGCAAACCCAGTTATTTCTACAGCTGAACCAACATGACTGTTATGTATCCCTTAAACTAATAATGTATCTCTTATGAGCTACTTAAGAAGAGTTAGGTTCTTTTATATGCATCAGGCACAAACCCACAACCCTTATCCTTTTCTTTTTTTTTTTTCCCCCTATCTTTGTGCCTCCATCTCTCTATGTTAAAACAACAACAACAACAAAAACACCCATGAAAAATAAAAATCCTTTCTCCTTGATAAGGGTAAAACTTTTAACCTTCAAAATCCTTCAGGCACCTGGAACTCTTCTTCCATGCTTAAACAGAACTAGCCCAAGACGGAGGAGTAAAATTACTTTATTGGCAGATCTCTATTCCAATGATTTTCCTTACCCATTAATTATTTAATATAAAAACAGGACCTTGAAGCACACATGAGAACCAATGTATCCTATTTTTGCTGCCCTCCCCTTGCTAAGGAACTTTACCCTCAATATTTAAAAGGTTTAATTAGACTGATTGAAGCAGGAGAAAGAATGGTAAACCAATCAGTGTACATCACAGACATATTTGCTTGAAGACACACTTTAGGCACTGAAAGTCTTCATCAGCAACACCTCAACTTTGTGCTTCATAATCAGAAAAATAATTTAGAAGCAGCCAATCTAACTTGAAGAATAAACTGGTCTTATTCCAAAGAAGATAGGATTAATTATTTTTTAGAAAAGCCCTCCTCACTCCTTTGACCATGGAGAAAATCTGGGTGAATCTCTGAAGAAAAAAAAATAAAACAACACTTTCCTGAACTCTGTTGCTTCTCCCTTACAGCTTCCTTTCTCATGTCTTCTGTCATTCCCTCAAGAGCGACTGGATGAGAGAAGCCCAATTTGATAAGAATCAAAACTGACAAACTACCTACCTGATTAAGTGCCTCAGTGTCCTTAGGGACCAATGTTCAAGTCCTTAATAGGAAGAACATAAGACATTACCAGCCACGCAGATAAGACAGTTGCACTGATTGTTTGCTATGCCATGTGAGATTGGAGGCAGAAAGGGCAGGAAACATGAGAACAGTAGGAGTCTTCCATTACCCTTATAAAGATCCACACTGGTAGATAACACAGATCACATTTTCACAAGGGCATCAATAAATACATCTTGAAGTAACTCCGAAGGCAGTCCAGAAAGTGGTACATGTTCCTTAACCTTGTCCTGACTATCCCACATGGCTTGGCTCAAAACTGCACATGTGAGTATAGAGAAACATTGTATCACTACAGGAGCAACAAAAGACAGAAAAACTATGCTGCAATTTTGCTCCATTTCAAGAGGTAGAGCTACACAAAGATGAAGAAACTTGTTAAAAAGAATTAAAACCTTCTAGGGAGTGTGGAGGTTATTGAAGAAGCAGCATTGATGAATGCAGACCATAGTTGGTTGGGGTTTTTTGCAGTTTTTCTAGAGAACGTGGAAAAGTGAGGACTGAACAGCAGGGAACAGAAGTTGTTAGAATCAAGAAGGCATTTTTCAAAAGGCTGAAGCTGCCAAATCTAAGGAAAAGGAAATGATCATGAGCCCTAACAGATTAAATGTGAAAACATAACTAGGGGGGTCCAAAAGAGAGTTTGAAGATAAACTAGTGAAAGGAATCAAAATTAAATGCAAAGTCTTTCTTCAAATAAATCAGTATCAAGCACCTTGGCAGTCTGTAAAGACAACTGGTGGTTGAAGTACAGAAAAGAAATCTGAGAGACAATAAGATTGCAAAGAATAAAATTCTTTATGTTAGTGTTCACTCCAAAAGAAGCTAGGCAGCATTCCAGGCTGAAATCATTATTTTGTAGGCACTTAATAAGGGAGTCCTCTGGCTTCTGTATGGTATTTTACCATTACTTTAAAGTGAGTGGTAATAAACTGCAAAAACCCTCTGGCATTCAGTAAGCAGTTCTAAAAGAAATTAAGGATTAAACCAGTAGTTACCAACAGTGGTGACCTCTCCCTACAAACTCTCAGAAAAGTTGAGAGTGGTAAATGTGAGTTGCATTTTTCAAAATTGTTCAGATAACAACTAGATTGTTGTCCAAGAAAGAGCCATGAAGATGGCAAAGCATCTAGAACACAAGTCCCATAAAGAGCAGCTGAGGAAGCAGGCGTTGTTTAGCAAGGAGAAAAAGGAGGCTCAGGGCAGACCTTATCACTCTCTACAACTCAAATAACTGAAAGGAGGCTGTAACAAGATGAGTGTCAGACTCGTTTTCCAGGTAATAAGTGAGAAGACAAGTGGAAACAACCTTAAGTTGCACCAGGGGAGGCTTAGACTGGGCAGTAGCAGCAAATTTTTCACCTAAAGGGTTGTCAAGCACTGGAAGAGACTGCTCAGGGAAGCGGTGAAGTCACCATCCCTGGAGGTATTTACAAGACTTGTAAACATTTTACTCAGAAACATTAGTGGTGGACATAGAAGTGCTAGGTTAATGATTGGACTTGGTGATCTTAAAGGTCTTATCCACCCAGCATGATTCTGTGACTCTGGACAAGGAAAATCTGTTAATTTGATGCAAGAATTCTTATATTTTAAATAACATTTACTGTTTTATCTTAATCTATAAGATGTCTAATCTGTTTGTCAAAACCTGAAATAAGAGTTTAGGCTTCAGTGCAAGGATTTCAGTTGCCCAACTTCTCCCACAGCACAATCCTTTAAATACTAATTCTAAATAATGTATTCAATGAGGGTTTGAATATAAGAGGGTTTTTTTAAATTTACAGTTTAAAAAAAAAAAAAAAAGTCTGACAGAAAACAGGTTTCTCACAGCCCCTGGAGCATGTCTTTACTTCCATGTATCACAGTGCCTGACTTGTTAGCCATTGGAATGTGCTGACCAGGGAAATGGTGGAGTCACCATCCCTGGAGGTGTTCAAGAGGGGATTGGACGTGGCACTTGATGCCATGGTTTGGTAGTCATGCGGTCTTGGGTGACAGGTTGGACTTGATGATCTTTGAGGTCTTTTCCAACCTTGTTGATTCTACAATTCTATGATTCTAAACTGTTCACTCATTTCATTGGTGGAGATTTACCTGTATGTCTTGATCTTTGAACAACATTTACCAAAACTGACCTAGCAAGGTGATAATTTTATTTTGTGTTTGTGACTGTTTGAGGCTGTGCCTTTAAGAGAGAGACAGTGTTGGGAACACTCTGGCTGAATGCTTTTGTATCAAAATGAAAACATGATATTCTAAACTAATTTCATTGGTAGATGGGCAGAATGCAACTTTAAGTTTTAGGGCAGTTGGAATTTTTCAGAGTTTCAGCCTGTTCTGCCATTCCAGCCTGTTCTGCCTTTCCTGCCTGTCTGCTTCTCAGCAAACTAGCCGGAGCTGACCTTGAGATAATAAAACTAATGCCTGCATGTGCTTTTGAAACCTAATAACATCTCTTTTCCTTAATAACTGCTTTTCTTTCTCTCTCTAACCCCCTTTTTGGGAAAAAAGGGAGGTAGGGGGGGAGAGAGGGGGGTTACAGGGAGGGAAACCTTCCTTGAGGAGGGAATTTTGTTGTGTTTTTTTTTTTCTTTGCTGTATATTTCTGTCTATATATTGTAAAATACCGTATATACTGTGTTATATATAACCTGCATTCCATATACGCTTGTAAATATAGCTTTGCTTCTCCTACTGAGTTTAGCTGTGGTTTCATTCTCTGTGGGGGAGGGAGAGCTAGGCCCTCTCTCAACCTACCACAGTGTTGTACTTTGTTTCTATTCTCAGTATCTTGAAAGATCCTGTTTCTCAATGTTAATACAGTCTTTTCAGAGCAGTGCTTTCAAAGTAATTATGTTGTTTGCCTTTTGTACCCAGATGTCTGCTTGTAGGGACAAAGGGGATGTCAGAGCTGATGCATTTTCCAGGGGGAACATTTGTCCCCTTTCTTCTTCCTGAAATGGCCTGCCAGAAAATCATATTCATCAGCTGCTTGGGCTGCAGCTTCTTCCAGGGTACATCCACCTGCTCCCATGTGGAGTCCTCCACAGGCTGCAGGTTGATATCTATCTACCATTAACCTGTATGGTTACTATACCTTTGATTTTATTTTTCAATATATTTGCAAAATGTACAGGATGAAAATCAGTAGTATCAAACAGGTGAAAAACAAGAAGAATGTTGAAGTCATTTACATGGTTCTTGCTTGTGTAAAGCCCTACAATAAAGCATTATTTTTCCTCATGGAATCATAAAGGTTGGAAAATACCTTTAAGATCATTGAGTCCAAACAAAACCCAGCTACCATGACCACTAAACTATATCCTGAAGCACCACATCTGCATGCTTTTGAACACTTCAGGGATGGCAACTCCAACACTTCTCTGGGCAGGTTGTTCCAATGCCTCATTACTCTTTCAGGAAATATTTTTTTTCCTAATATCCAATTGACACCTCCCCCGGCACAACTTAAGCCTAATTCCTCTTATCCTGTCTCTAGTTACATGGGACATGAGACCAATCCCCACCCAGCTCGAACCTTCTTTCAGGTAGTTGTAGAGAGCCGTAAGATCTCCCCTTAGTTTTTTCTTGTCCAGACTAAACAAACCTAGTTCCCTCAGCCACAGCTTGTATGTCATGCCCTCCAACCCCCTCACCAGCCTTGTTGCTCTTCTCTGGACACCCTGCAAGACCTCAATGTTTTTCCTACACTGTGGCACCCAGAACTGAACACAGTACTCAAGCTGTGGTCAGGGCCAAGTACAGAGGCACATGTATTAATTCAACTTCTATCTCACATAGTAATGAAAAAAACATTAATTTACCCATATCCAAGATGATTACTAGCCTAACACTCTGATTAGGATACATTTACTGCTGCCCTGAACATAGAAGAGGCTTTCAGAATGCTAGATGATGCTTGATATGCCAACCAACTGGGTCTAGGGATGTTATAATGAATATGAAGTTTTGCTTCTCCTTAGGGAAATATAAATCCTGCATGCATTCAACTGTTGTATTTTTGATACACGTGTTTGCATAGAGAAGATAATGAGATATTTATAAGTGGCATGATACATTACTCTATAAAACTGATGAGCAATCCACGCATCAAGTTCTAAGAGAATCAAGAAATTAATCAGTCAGAAAGTATAATTTATTGCTTCTGAATTTTAATTTTTAGAGGAGCTGTGAAAACTGTAAACTATTAAGAAGGCAAAAGTTAATATTTTGCATTAACATCTGATTCTGCATCTGAAAACTACCTAATAGAAAGATTTATTATTTTTTTCCCCCTTCAATTTTATTTATTAAATAGTGCAGGTGAATAAAGCACTCAGTGACAGTGTTGATCTACCAGGAAACCAGCAAAGGGTAAGACAAAAGGCCATATTCAGGAGGTTTTGGCAGAGAGAAGAACTACCCAAACCCGTGAAGATTCACATCTTAGGGCAGGGAGCCTTTTGTAGAGAATTATACAGGCTACAGGATTATCTTTCAGAAATGGTTTTCAACAGCTTATGAAGAACTGTTCAAGGGCTGGAGTAGATGGGCTGGAGAGAGCATACCTCCACCTTTGCAATGTAACAGCCAGAAACTTGGTACATGTGTTTGAACCTGAGAGTTACTTTCTCTTTTAGGATGATACTAAGGTCATATAACTAGCACCAGTTCCTTGCAGGGATCTGACTATAATTCAGTCATAGACAAGATGTACTAGGAATATTTTTCAGAACCCTGCAAGCATCAAAAATGTTCAAGTCAGAGAGCTACTCTGCACTGATGCAATACCCGTTATAAGAAAAGCTACAGTTCAGATATTTTCAGCAAGATCCATGATAATCCATGATAAGAGATTGTGTTTCGATTAACTGCTTCTACTAGGCTTTGGTTTGGTTCATAATCTTAAACATTGAGAGTAAGATTACAGACAAAAGAATTGGATGAGCCAGGGAATTACAGACCTGTCAGCCTGACCTCAGTGCCAGGCAAGATTATGGAACAGGTCATCCTGAGTGCAATCACACAGCACTTCCAGGATGGCCAAGGGATCAGGCCCAGCCAGCATGGATTTAGGAAGGGCAAGTCCTGCCTCTCCAACCTGATCTCCTTCTGTGATCAGGTGACTGCCTGGTGGATGTGGGGAAGGCTGTGGATGTAGTCTACCTGGATTTCAGCAAGGCCTTTCACACCGTTCCCTGCAGCAAACTCCTGGCCAAGCTGTCAGCCTGTGGCTTGGACAGCAGCACTCTGTGCTGGGTTAGGAACTGGCTGGAAGGCTGAGCCCAGAGAGTGGTGGTGAATGGTGCCACATCCAGCTGGCATCCAGTCACTAGTGGCGTCCCCCAGGGATCAATGTTGGGCCCCATCCTGTTCAATATCTATATTGATGATCTGGATGAGAGAACTGAGTCCATTGTCAGAAAATTTGCAGATGACACCAAGCTGGGGGCAGGTGTTGATCTGTTAGAGGGTAGAAGGGCTCTGCAGAGGGATCTTGAGAGGCTGGACAAATGGGCAGAGTCCAAGGGCATGAGATTTAACACACCTAAGTGCTGGGTTCTATACATTGGCTACAACAACCCCATGCAGTGCTACAGGCTGGGGTTGGAGTGGCTGGAGAGCAACCAGGCAGAAAGGGACCTGAGGGTACTGGTCAACAGTAGTTTGAACCTGAGCCAGCTGTATGCCCAGGTGGCCAAGAAGGCTGATGGCATCCTGGCCTGCATCAGGAATAGTGTGGCCATCAGGAGCAGGGAAGCCATTCTGCCCCTGTACTCTGCACTGCTTAGGCCACACCTTGAGTCCTGTGTCCAGTTCTGGGCCCCTCAGTTTGGGAAAGATGTTGACTTGCTGGAACGTGTCCAGAGAAGGGCAACAAAGCTGGTGAGGGACTTAGAGCACAAGCCCTATGAGGAGAGGCTGAGGGAGCTGGGGTTGTTTAGCCTGGAGAGGAGGAGGCTCAGGGGAAACTTTATTGCTGTCTACAACTACGTGAAGGGAGGTTGTAGCTAGGTGGGGGTTGGTCTCTTCTCCCAGGCAACCAGCACCAGAACAAGAGGACACAGTCTCAAGCTGCACCAGGGGAGGTTTAGGCTGGGTGTTAGGAAGAAATTCTTCACAGAAAGAGTAATTGGCCATTGGAATGGGCTGCTAAGGGAGGTGGTGGAGTCACCATCACTGGAGGTGTTTAGGAAGAGACTGGATAGGGTGCTTGGTGCCATGGTTTAGTTGATTAGATAGTGTTGGATGATAGGTTGGACTCGATGATCTCAAAGGTCTTTTCCAACCTGGTTAATTCTATTCTATTCTGTTCTAATTAATTCTACCAAGTAAGACTGCAAGTCACCTTTTTGAGAAGGAAAAGGGACAAAGCAGAAGCAAGCCAAACCACATTCAGCTGAGTTAATCTGGTTTGTTGTTTTTCATCCCCTAGAAAGCCACCTGCTTCCCATTCATTTGCTATCAGCCTTCCATCACCATTATTTCATTCTTGCTTCTGAACTTCAGATAAATGGTAATTGAAAATCTTAGCAAATGTCTTTTAAATTTTTTTTAGAATCTGCTTTCCAGAGTAAAGTCATGGCTTAACCAATTTATTTCAGTTTGACAAATAGGAATCTTTGACCCTATCAAGAGAGAAAAAATGTTTACAAAAATACTTTGAAACAACAATCAGCTGTAAAAAACAGAAACATATGAGAAAAACTTGTGCAAATTGCTTTCTCACCTGAAGGCAGCTACACTCATTCCTGAAGTCAGAGATTTATTCTGGTCACCACCCTTGCACCTGGATATGCTGTAAGATACTGTGTTCCCTGAGACAACCATTGTAGAGGGAACAGGAAACTGATATGATTAGAATCTCACAGTCAAAGCAGCCCAAAAGGGCTTCACCCTTCTTCACCCCACGGTGAAGCTCAAAAGGGACCACAGGGGCCATGAAAGCTGAGTTTGGATTCTAGCTCTGCAGTTAATACCATCCCTCACTGAAGCCAATGAAATGGAACCCAGGTTTAGGATACCTATGTGAGAAGAGCAACAGAATGTACAGGAACAAAATACACCTCTTAGACATGCAAAAAGGAATGTTAGAAATTAATTTTAAGAAAAGAAATAAAGAGGTAAAATCCTTGTCTCCCTTCTTATATACATACTGCTTTTAAGTGTCCCATATTTTTATAATTTTTCTAGAGTCTACAACAAAAAAAATTATGTCCATGCAATCCTCAGATACAAAACTCTCAACAACATCAATAGCGTTGTAGATATATTTAGAGAATTATTCAGAGACTGGAATTCGGCTAGCAAAGGAGAAGTCAGTGGGAATGTAGATACTCGATCCTTCAGCTTTCCTTCAAACACTACTTTCAACCCAACCCAGAGCTGCTAATTACAGTGTGAAGACACTCAAGCTCTTATTGGCACAGCAGGTTGGGGCCTTTCTGTGTGCCAGGAATGATGGCTGTCCAGCTGTCTAATCAGAGATTTTGACAAACTTCCATGGGTCTCTTCCCACACAAACAGTGCATTTCCTGGGCTATTCCTGAGGTAGCACAGTAATTCACTGAACCCTTGCCCAAGCACTCAGGACTTTGCCATGAAACCAGCCACTTAGCAGCCTTCATGACAGGCTCTATCTAATATCCTTTTCTTTTGAATCTTTGTCATGGGCTTTGTTTCCCTTTCTTCTGAAGAAAATTCTTTCCAACACTTTCATGCCCTGAATAGAGAATATCCAGATCAGCTTCCTAATGTGTTTTTAGCAATGCGTGATCTGAGGCTTTACTTTGAATGTGAGAACAGGATGTTTTGACAAAACAGCTTGACATCCCAAGCCCAAGTGTGGAGTCTGCCACCATAACTGGTGGCAACTGGTTAAAATAACTGGTTAAAATAAAAAGCATTACTGAATGCAGACAAAAAAGGCCATGAAGTACAGATTGCTAAGCTCATAAGGAATCTGCAAATGGGTCATCAAGGTTTACATTTACAACAGAGATGCTGAACCAAATGCTCTAGCTGCAATATTAGTGTGTTACTCAAAAGATTGTTTTAGAAGTTTTCTTCCAAAGCATTCACAGCATGGACTATCATCTTCAGAAACCTTATTTAAAGTCTCTCTAAGCATACAAAATAGCACTCAGCAGTACAGACCTAGTGGAATTTGATGTTGTCCTTATCATTAGAGTCTAAATTTATTTTCAATTTAAAATGCAGCAAATTAAAATGCAGTAGGAACCATTTCAAGAATACAAGCCTTAATTTCATGAATGCAAGCCTTCATTTCATGAATACAATGCTTCGTCTCATGAATACAAACCATAGACTGCTAACTCAGGATTTTCTCAATTTACTTGCACCACCTATAAATTTCTGCTCCTGCACACTATGTAAATGGCAGGCCTTTCTGAGATTTCTATAGTGCTTTGCATCAATTCTTCAGAATTCTCAGTTAAGATATAATGCATTGTGTCATTTTATGAATTTGTGTGTACTTATGCATATATATCCACACAAAAGCAGAATCCTACAAAAATGGAAGAAACTTTTAGAGTCATTAATGAAAACAGTAGCTTCACTGATGAATTGTGCTGTTAGTAATCTGTTGCCAGATCTTTGCAGGAAAAGCCTTCCAAGTTCCAAACATATTTGCACATCATATAACTAGACATATGAAAACACACCAACTGTTTTTGGTTTTTTTTGCTTTTCATTAATTTGCTTTTTATTGATAGGGTATTTATTCACACGTTGAAGTATATGTTAAATTTCTTCCTTAAGTTAATAGCTATACCCCAGAATAGTGGCTATGGCCTAATGTTTCATCTGACCTCTCAATTTTCTTTTCTAATGTGTACTTTCTGTCATTACTGTTTTCAGAAAACTTGAGGGAAAGCCCAAGACACTGTTGTCTATAATGAATAAATAATGTGTATACAATGCCTACTAAATTTGTCCCAATATAAAGCAATATTATGCACAGACATGCTAATGTTAATCCTGATTTCCACATAGGAGTTCTATATGACTACCTCCTAAATATGTTGTCCTGAAATGCACTTTTCATCTTGAAAAGAAAACCTGTTTTACTACAAATGAATTCACTTTGAACCAGAATACATATAGTGCCATTAGGTGAGGGATAGAAGCACAGCCAGTGAAAATGCCAGACAAATCTCATTTGACCCACATCACACTCTTGATCCTTGGAAATGAATCTGGGCTCAACTCTTATCAGCACTCCTTGAACATAGCCAGCAATGTGAAGGCAATCACACAGTGGTGTCGCAGTGTCAGCATGCTGTCAGCTGGGGCCTCACTGATGCAGAAGACAGTCCTTGTCTCTCTAGGGATAATATCTGAAATAGGCTCAGCAAGGCACAAATGAAAGGCTAGTAATCTCTGCCCTAAGGAGCACACCCTGTGATAGTTTGATGCTGCACTGAAATGAACAAGAACAGCTCCTCAGTCCATGCCAAAACCATGAAATAGCCATGAAATTCTGTGCAGGCTGTTGTCTCAGTGCTTTAAAATAAAAGCTGCAGGTAAAAGGTAGCAAGGTGAGAGGAATGAAAGTAAACAAGTGCAAGTCACTATATTCTCACTAGTGGAAAATTTCCCATGTCTTTTCCTTCTCAGTCAGCTGTATTTATTTATGTATTTATTTATTTATTTAAGAATGCTGCAAAGATCTTCAGCTTTGGGTTTTGTTCCTCCTCCTAATTCACTCCAGCCAGGATTTATGAACCTGGTAGCTTCATCATGGTTTCCCTCTTTGCTTTTTACATACGCCAATCCTTAAGGCTTCTAAATGCTGAATTGACTGCATGAGAGAAGATATCACGCAGATCAAATTTTGGAAAATAGTTCAATAGACTTTTGTAATAAAGTAATTGTTTTAAATTATAATTTTTCATATTATATTTGGATTTTCATTTTTTCTTACAAATAAAGGAAAGCACAGAAAGGTACAAATGCACTAAGAGACATATTTTTATTAGAGCATTTGCATGCTTTGGTATAAAGAACTGTGACTGACTCTGAAAAAGTTTTTCAAACTGACACATTGGTATAGCTTTAAAAATGGTACACACTAACTCAATCCCAAAGCACCCTTGATGCTTGTTCTCTTGTCCTCCCTTTGTTCAGGAGGTTCATTGAATCACAGGTTTTTTTGCCTGCCTGATTTTCACCCACTCGTTATCAGGAATGAATCACATCTCTGTAGCATCTCCTCTCCTCCCAGCCAGAGACTCCAAGCAGAAGCAGCAACCCACAGAGCAGCTCCTGATTTCAGTCATGCGAGCAGTTCTCTCACTGCAGTAGGTGTGGGCGACCACCTGTGGCGTTTGCACAGCTCGGGCGCTGGCTGGGTACTGCAGGGCAGAAGAGCTGCGCTGCATCAGGAATGCTGGGGGAGACCAATCTCTGGCTGCGGGAAGTCATAAACTGAGAACAGACACCACAATACCTGCTGCAAAGTGTCTTTCACTCCCATAGTGTCTTTCCTTACCTGTGAAACACACCCACTATTCCCCTTCCCTCCACGAACATGGCTCTAAGCCAACATTTCAAACCCAGAATGTATCGGCACTGCCCAGAGGGTTGCAGTTTTCCCGGTATCCACCCATGCTGAGGTATCCTTTAACCCCATTCCTCTAAATGATTCAGATTACTGACTGATAAATGGTTCAGAATGTAACTGGACTATTGTTTGCTTTCTTTGTTTTCTTTGTTGTTTTTTCCTTTTGATTTAAACAGGCTCTTGTGAAAGCAGCTGGCAATTTGGGGTTCCCATTGTCCTATATTTTAAAAGATAAATAAAAGTGCTACTCATTTAGAAAATACTGACTGCTGTAGACCTGAAGTTCTGGAGCTGATTCAAACTTTTCCTCTGACGATAAAATAATACATTCATACTAATGGCTTCTTCTGACAGTTTTGCTATTTTCGTTGAGTTGCTGGAATGAGTCCAGAGAAGAGCAACAAAGTTGGTGAGGGGTTTGGAACATAAGCCCTACGAGGAGAGGCTGAGGGAGCTGGGGTTGCTTAGCCTGGAGAAGAGGAGACTCAGGGGTGACCTTATTACTCTCTACAACTACCTGAAGGGAGGTTGTAGACAGACGGATGTTGGTCTCTTCTCCCAGGCGACCAGTACCAGGACAAGAGGACACAGTCTCAGGCTGCGCCAGGGGAGGTTCAGGCTGGATGTTAGGAAAAAGTTCTATACAGAGAGAGAGATTGCCCATTGGAATGGGCTGCCTGGGGAGGCGGTGGAGTCGCCATCATTGGAGGTTTTCAGGAGAAGACTTGATGGGGTGCTTGGTGCCGTGGGTTAGTTGTTTGGGTGGTGTTGGATTGGTTGATGGGTTGGACGCGATGATCTTGAAGGTCTCTTCCAACCTGGTTTATTCTATGTATTCTATGTATTCACTTTACATACTGACTTTGGGGTTTGGGGTTTTTTTTTGTTTTTGTTGTTGGTTTTTTGTTTTTTTTTAAGAGGTTACTGCCCAGAACATTCTTTAGAGAGCCCAGGGAGCAGAAGAAGAAAGTGAAAGAGCAAATAAAAATAAAAAAAAAAAAGGAGGCTCATGAATGCGTTGAAAGCTTCATGTTCAAATCAAAGCAATACTGATGGATAAACTTTGAGGAGAAAGGTAGGCCTGAAAGCTGTATACAGACCAGAGCTTGCAAAGAGATGTTTCTACCAAGCAGCTTTAGTGATTTAAGTGTCTCCTTATGAATATGTAATTTTGGAAGGTCATTTTCTTGGATTTTTTTATGGAATCCAAGGTAATGCAGAAATCCTCCAGATTCAGAATATGTTTCGCTTGACCAGAAGGCCAGCCTGGATTCCTCTGTTAGATGTCTATAACCAGATGGAAATGCTATCCCAGCTGAGATATTCACATCTTTCAAGTTAAAAATCAGGTTTTCAGAGGACTGACCACTAGAACTGTATGATGCATGTAGACAATATAAGCATCACCACATTACTATTTATTAGACTATGTATCATTCAGATTGCCCTCTTGAAAACTGAAGGTTCATAATTCATCCCAACATCCTAATGTTACTGGAGTAAGGAGTGGGATGGCAAATCTAATCTACGAAAAAAAGGATTTGATACCTTTGATAGAAGGAAGAAAAATTGTGACAGGGGAAGAAAGGAACAGCAATAAAGTAAACAAAAGAATGAGAAATAATTTCTATTTTGGTTTAGACGAATTTATCTGTGGTTTGGGAATAAGATGAGGGGTGGGAGAAGACTTTGGATGGGAAGAAAAACAATGGAAGCAAGTGAACTCCTTCACTTCCTTCATCATTCTTACAGACCTACTAGGGCCCTGTGAAACCTCCCAGTTTTTGAATGTTGTCCCAACAAGACCCATCAGAGAGGTGGATGCAGATTTTACTCCCATGCCCATGACCTCTGGCTAAATATTGAGCAAGTCCTGGGAGATGTCTATTTCCTACTGTTTCCTATTTCTCTCCAAGAGTCTTGTTTTGTCATGCAAGGCCATCTCGTTCACAAGGCAACATTTTTGTGAACTTGTGACAAATGAGGTAACTCAATAATATTCTCAACAGCCCAATCCTGCTACAGGTTTGCCACAACACAGAGCAGCTGATAAGACCATGTGTTCTGCCTACGTCTTTCCAGCACCTGAGACAAGAACAGCTTTTTCTATTTTTTGCTGCTTTTTTTCTAGTACATTTTGTCTTAAGAATAAAACCTTTAAAGCAGCAGTCCATCTCAACTAACTTTTTCTCCTCTATCCTTTCCCTAGTACCTAAGAAAATGACCATTATTTCTAAATGTAGTAAAAGGTAGTCAAACAGAATTTTTCCTCATACAGAACAAAACAAAATAAATCCCTAGGCTTTCTAGAAGAAAAACAATAAAAGGAAGTTTTAAAAGAAAAACAAAAATGGAAAAATGCTGCAAAAAATGGAACTCAGTTTCTGCTTAATGTTCCTATCGCTTGTCTTTGCCTGTTTTCCTCTCTCTCTCCTCCATCCTTCCCAGATAAAGATTTTCTAACATGAACAAAGCAGCCCCCAGTACCCCTTGACGTCTACATTAGCACATGGCCTGCTGCAATAGGAATAGATCTGTAATGTTGAGCAGCTGGTGCTAGGGACCTGGCATTCACTAAACTGCTCATACAGATCACTCCTGGTTACCCGAAATTGCAAATGATCTCTGAATTCATCACCCACACTGACAGAGGCAAATTAAGCAAATTAATTTTCCTTACATTTATTTATAGAAATATAGTGTAACTCTGCCTTTTTTTTTCTATTAAAAAAAAAAAAGGGGGGGGGGGGGGGAAAACTTACACTATTATTAGCAACAAACAATTTCTGGATGTATTTCAGAATTACCCATTCTGCCAGGTCAAAGTACCAAGGTAGTGAAGTAACATGTCTGGCCTTACATAAGCCTTCCCATCATTACATTAAATTCAGAGAAGATACTCTTCTACTATTTCTCTGCAAAAATGTAGTTCAGCTAAGCAAATACCCACACATCCACTGGTTTGTTGGAGTGGGGGTTGGAATCTCATTGCAGCTTCTTCTTCAAGATATTTTCGACTATGACTTATTCCTGGATCAATATTTCACTTCTAACTTTGCTGGATAAATATGTTTTGTTCAGTTCCACTTAGGTCTGCTACAAAACTCACACATTTCAAAAGAATCAAATCTTTTAATATATACAGTGAACAATTGAAGAGGAATCTAATTAAGGTACCTGTGCTGACAAGCACTTTGCAGCCAGCCAGCTATTTTAACCACCATGCCTTTCCAAGCATGTGACACCCTGCTTGTTTTGGAGCTCCATACTCAAGCGGTATTGATGTGTCTGGCTTCTAAATCTACTTCAGCATTCATCAGAAAAGAGCAGAAATCAAACCAAGCCTTTCCTTTCCAAAGACACAGGGGAGAAGGGGGAAAAAACCCAGCAGTTGGGTTAAACAATGACCAATCCTTACATGGATGGAGGACATGGAAATCACCTGTCTCCAGGCTTTTCATCACTGGTGTGGAATTGTTCTTACATAAAGAGGTTTGGTTTTCACCAAGCTTTCATGCTGTTTTGCTTAAAGTTCAAGAAGGAAATAAACCAAAGCTGTCTCTAGAGGGAGATGTAGTTTTAGGCACCTTCAATCTGCACTATGCATTTGTGACCAACCTACAGGGATAAACGAATGATCAGCTCAAACTGCTTACATAAAATAAACACTGCAAATCATTATATCAGAATGTGCTAAAATTGCAAATAGCAAGTGTTTGAAAGTCAGGGAATTAAAAAAATAACCTTATCTATAAAATCATAATTCATTCATTTCTGTACAGGAAAAATGTGTCAGCCATTAAATGCAGTTTCATTTCCACACGAGTGCTTGCTTACTATTAACAAAATCATAAAAAAAATAAAAACCCAACACAACCCAAAAAAACCCCAACAACTTAAAAATAACCCCAAAACTGTGCTTGTTCATTTCAGATCTAAGATGAGTCATACTCAGTTACGGATCATCAAAGACCTGCTGGAGTACATATAAATTGAAATTCCTCAGAATTGCATGATTTCTGTTTCCCTTCAACATACTTCCTTTGAGGTTTAAAATAAATAAAAAACCAACCACCACCACCAACAACAACAAAACCCCAACAACCAAACAGCAGCAGCAACAAAAAAACCTACACTCAGCAAACCAAAGACCTTCTGAGGCAAATACTCAGCACCAATAGTTTCACCTCTATGTTTAAATTTGTGAAAGCTGTAAAACACTCAGAATAGGATCTTGTAATGCAAAAAAGCAAAACAATACAATCAGACAAACAAAAAAATCCCTGGTTGGTTTCTGGAAAACAAACAACCAAAAAACCCCCACAAAAAAAACCACCAAAATAACCTGCATCATTTATGTGATACAAGCCTTCCTAACTGCCTCAATCAAAATAAATAAATAAAATGGCATGTGCTTTGCAATTCTTTCTTTTTATTTAGAATCCTAGAATAGAACCATAGAATTGTTAGGGTTAGAAGGGACCTCAAAGATCATCTAGTTCCAAACCCCCCGGCCATGGGCAGGAACAGCTCACACTAGATCAGGTTGCTCAGAGCCACATCCAGCCTGGCCTTAAAAACTTCCAGGGATGGAGCTTCTACCTCCTCCCTGGGCAACCTGTTCCAGTGTCTCATCACCCTCATGGTGAAGAACTTCTTCCTAACATCCAATCTGAACCTACCCATTTCTAGTTTTGTTCCATTCCCCCTAGTCCTATCATTACCTGACACCCTAAAAAGTCCTGCACCAGCTCTCTTGTAGGCCCCCTTGAGATACTGGAAGGCCACAATAAGGGGTCCTTGGAGCCTTCTCTTCTCCTGACTGAACAGCCCCAACTCTCTCAGTCTGTCTTCATTGGAGAGGTGCTCCACCCCTCTAATCATCCTCGTGGCCCTTCTTTGGACACCTTCCAGCATGTCCAGATCCTTCCTGTAATAGTGGCTCCAGAACTGGACACAGTACTCCAGGTGGGTTCTTACCAGAGCAGAGTAGGGGGGAAGAATCCCCTCCCTTGACCTATTTAAATAACCTTTTGCAAATTCCTGAGTGCCTTACGTGGAAGGATCCCACCCGAAACATTTGTGATGCCAATGTATTCTTTAGAACCGTAGGAAGTACCTTCCTGTGGTCTCACTTGAGACTCCCTTAGGAATACAGAAATACTTTCTGTACAGAGGTGTAGAAATCTCATCAGTCCAATCCAACCCTGATTCCAGAAGGGACTTACCAGTCCAGACATCTCTTCTGGGCTTATTCAGAAGGGACTTAGTTTAAGAACCCAGTTTTACAGGCTTGTTAAAACCGGTGCAGTTTAACCATTATGCAATTGGTACGCATTGCTAGCTTTCCATTCCTTCTAGAGTGAGGTGTGCTCCACGATCAATCATAACAAATGTAGGGAAGAAAATAATGAAATACATTTTACTGTGTAAAATGAATGGTTCATTTATACAGTTATGGAAAACATTTTGAAACAGTTAAGATTAAACACCACAGGAAGCTGCCGAGGTACATTATTTATCAATATGATCCGTACAAGAATTTGGCCCCCTCATACTGCAAACAATTTTCACTATGCAGTGCTTTACTAGGCACTAATTGGTAGCACTGTAGGTAGTCTTGCAGTATATTTAGCCTTGCCTTGAAAAGTCAGAGTGAAGAATAATGTTCTTAGGCTGATATTTTTACCCTTTTTATTCCCTAAGGAAAGACTACAGGAATAACTGCTAAAATTTAAAGCATTGCATGCGCAGTCCTCACTGACTACTAATTTTAGGTTTTCATATTTTTTAAACATGGGTTTTCATGTGAACAGAGACATTCATAGTTTCCACAACTAGAGCAGAAAAATTGTTTTAGCATTTCAGTGAATATGATCAAAATTTGATTTTACAAACAGTTTAATACTGCAGGAACTTTAGGCACATTACACTGTAACTTAATGGCACTTGCGTGTCAAATTAGCAATAAACACTCATGAATTTCAAGTGTGATTCAGAATCAACTAGTAAAACTCCTTTGTGACAGAATATGTTCTGGTAACATCCATTTTCAGGTCCAAATGTGCTGCTGTCCAGAGGCAGTAGACAACACTTCTGTCCCATAAGTGGCTAATCTAATGATTTTCATAGCATGAACAAAGCAGATTTTGGAGTTCTCAAGCAGCTCATCCTGATGAACAGCAAGGGAGAGTTCCCTTACAACAGTAAAACAGTAAAACTCCTTTTCAGCTTGCTGAGGTTTGTTTTTCCAATAGACCTATGATCTGTTGCTTACATAAAGTCCAGGAAGCAAAGGATTTCATGATTAAGTGTTTTAGGAAGCAATCATGGGATGCTTTAAAGCAGCACCAGTGTCTAGAGTTAGTGCTTTGCTTGGTATATGACTTTCAACAGCTCAAGGTTAGTCAAACTATTCAGCTGTCTAAGCATTTGTATGATGTTATATATAAGTCGCTCAGTGCTTGAAACTTTAAAATAACCAAGACAGAAGGTAGTTGGGGGGGGGAGAAACAACACAAAACAAAATGAAATAAAAAAAAAAAGAACAACAAGGAGAAAAGAGAAAGTCAGCTTAGAAGTTTGCAAATTTGGGAGAGATGTCAACATCACCAAAGCCATGACACTGCATTATAGGTTAGGTAGTCCTCTAAGAACCATGGACAAGGATATTCATATAAATCCTTATAATCACTACATTCTTGTCAAAATTCATGTGAATGTGGTGTTAGACCTTGAAGATGTAAAGCATAAGTGTATGCACTAGTCATATACACTTCTAGACTTGATGGATCATATTCTGGAGTTACAACTAAGGATTTAATCTTTGTATTTTCAAATCAGGATTGTTTCTTCACAAATCTCCAAGAGGGACGGGAAGGGAAGGGAAGGGAAGGGAAGGGAAGGGAAGGGAAGGGAAGGGAAGGGAAGGGAAGGGAAGGGAAGGGAAGGGAAGGGAAGGGAAGGGAAGGGAAGGGAAGGGAAGGGAAGGGAAGGGAAGGGAAGGGAAGGGAAGGGAAGGGAAGGGAAGGGAAGGGAAGGGAAGGGAAGGGAAGGGAAGGGAAGGGAGAGAAGAGAATTAAACAGGTTGGAAGACCTTCAAGATCATCAAGTACAACCTATCACCCAACACTATCTAATCAACTAAACCATAGCACCAAGTGCCTCATCCAGTCTTTTCTTAAACACCTCCTGTGATGGTGACTCCACCACCTCCCAGGGAGCCCATTCCAATGGCCAATCACTCTTTCTGTGAAGAACTTCTTCCTAACATCCAGCCTAAACCTCCTCTGGTGCAGCTTGAGACTATGTCCTCTTGTTCTGGTGCTGGGTGCCTGGGAGAAGAGACCAACCCCCACCTAGCTACAACCTCCATTCACGTAGTTGTAGACAGCAATAAGGTCTCCCCTGAGCCTCCTCCTCTCCAGGCTAAACAACCCCAGCTCCCTCAGCCTCTCCTCATAGGGCTTGTGCTCCACACACCTCACCAGCTTTATTGCCCTTCTCTGGACATGTTCCAGCAAGTCAACATCTTTCCTAAACTGAGGGGCCCAGAACTGGACACAGGACTCAAGGTGTGGCCTAAGCAGTGCGGAGTACAGGGGCAGAATGGCTTCCCTGCTCCTGATGGCCACACGATTCTTGATGCAGGCCAGGATGCCATTGGCCTTCTTGGCCACCTGGGCATACAGCTGGCTCAGGTTCATACTACTGTTGACCAGTACCCTCAGGTCCCTTTCTGCCTGGTTGCTCTCCAGCCGCTCTGACCCCAGCCTGTAGCACTGCATCAGGTTGCTGTGGCCAAAGTGTAGAACCCAGCACTTAGATGTGTTAAATCTCATGCCCTTGGACTCTACCCATTTGTCCAGCCTCTCAAGATCCCTCTGCAGCACCCTTCTCCCCTCTAACATGTCAAAACCTGCCCCCAGCTTGGTGTCATCTGCAAATTTTCTGATAATGGAATCAATGCCCTCATCCAGATTATCAATAAAGATATTGAACAGGATGGGGCCCAGCACTGATCCTTGGGGCACACCACTAGTGACTGGATGCCAGCTGGATGTGGCACCATTCACCACCACTCTCTGGGCTCAGCCCTCCAGCCAGTTCCTAACCCAGCACAGAGTGCTGCTGTCCAAGCCATGGGCTGACAGCTTGGCCAGGAGTTTGCTGTGGGGGATGGTGTGAAAGGCCTTGCTGAAATACAGGTAGACTACATCCACAGCCTTCCCCACATCCACCAGGCAGTCACCTGCTCCTAGAAGGAGATCAAGTTGGTGAGGCAGGACCTGCCCTTCCTAAATCCGTGTTGGCTGGGCCTGATCCCTTGGCCATCCTGGAAGTGCTGTGTGATTGCACTCAAGATGACCTGTTCCATAATCTTGCCTGGCACTGAGGTCAGGCTGACAGGGCTGGAATTCCCTGGCTCATCCAATCGGCCCTTCTTGTGGATGGGCATCACATTGGCCAGCTTCCAGTCATCTGGGACCTCTCCAGTGAGCCAGGACTGTTGAAAAATGATGGAGAGCAGCTTGGCCAGCACATCTGCCAGCTCTCTCAGCACCCTAGGATGGATCCCATCTGGTCCCATGGACTTGTACAGATCCAAGTGGCTGAGCAGGTCTCTACCTACTTCCTCCTGGATCACAGGGGAACTATACTGTCCTCTGACTCCATCTGCCAGCTCAGGAGGCCAGTTGTTTGGAAGACAACCTATCTTGCTATTAAAAATTGAGGCAAAGAAGGTGTTAAGTACCTCTGCCTTTCCTCATCTTTTGTTACTATGTTCCCCTCCATGTCCACCAAGGAGTGGAGGTTGTCCTTGCCCCTCCTCTTGCCATTAATATATTTATAGAAGGATTTTTTGTTGTCCTTCACAGCAGAAGCCAGTCTAAGCTCTAAATGGGATTTTGCTTCTCTAATTTTTTTCCTGCATGGCCTAGCAACATCCTTAAAGGTTTCATGGGTTACCTCTCCTTCCTTCCAAAGATGATGCATGCTGTATTTCCCCTTAATTCATTCAGAAGTTCATTGCCCATCCAGGCTGGCTGTCTGCCCTGGCAGCTCATCTTCCAGCGCATTGGCACAGCCTGTTCCTGCGCCTTCACAAATTCTTCCTTGAAGTAGGCCCAGCCCTCCTGGACCCCTTTGTTTTTAAGAGCTGTTTCCCAAGGTACCTTCTGAGTTAGTTCCTTGAGTAACCTGAAGTCCACCCTCCGGAAGTCCAGAGTGGAGGTTTTGTTGCTGCCCCTCTTAGCTTGACTGCATATTGAAAACTCAATTATCTCATGGTCACTGGACCCCAGACAGCCTCCAACCACCACATCTCCCACCAGCCTTTCTCTGCTTGTAAAAAGAAGCTCAAGCAAAGCCACACCCCTGGTAGGCTCACACAGCAGCTGGGTTAAGAAACTATCCTCCACACACTCTAAAAACCTTCTGGATTGCCTCCCCTCTGCTGTGTTGAGTTCCCAGCAGATATCAGGCAGGTTAAAGTCACCCATAAGAACAAGGTCTGGTGATCTTGAGACAGCCTCTAGCTGCCTATAGAGTAATTCATCCCCCTTCAGATCTAGTTTAAAGCCCTGTCAATGAGACCTGCCAACTCCATTCCTAGAACCTTTTTTCCTCTATGGGATAGGCTGTTCTCATGTGCTAGGATCTTTCTCCCCCTCTGGGACAGATGTTCTTCATCTGTTGCTAGCGGACCTGGTGCCATAGAAAGTTCCCCAAGATCAAAACACCCAAAATTCTTTTGGTGGCACCAACCTCTGAGCCACTTGCTAATTACACCTGCTTTCCTGTTCCTTTCAGTATTCCTTCCTGCAACTAAGGGTATTGATGAAAAAATTACTGGTGCCCCTGAGCCCTCAACCAGTTTTCCCAGAGCCTTGAAGTCCTTCTTGATTGCCTTTGGACCTCTGGTTTCAACATCATCGCTCTCCACCTGCATAACTATCAAGGGATAGTAATCAGAGGACTGTACCAGACTAGGAAGCCTTCTGGTAACATCTCTGACCCAGGCCCCAGGGAGGCAGCAGACTTCCCTGTGGGAAGAGAATTTATAATACAAGATGTAGAACACTTGTAATGTATACATAACCCTCTATTTTTTTCCTGTTTATTCATCCCAAAAGACAATTTCATAAATTACAAATACATAATACTGACCTGAATCTCTTTTCTGCTCATTCATCTCTATAATACAGGAGAAGCTTTAAGTGCTCATCTGGGCACAACTATTTCACAGGATATCATACTCCTTGCTGAAGGCAGCCTTGTTACCACAAAATGTTTATTTTGATGACATGTACACCCAGAAGTCTCCTTCTTGGCTGGACTAGCTGCCTTTATGACTCTGATACTTTTTGCTTACCATCTATAAGCAAGGGCAGGGATGAGGACAGAGGAGATACAGCAGACTACTCTCTCAGCTGCCACCACCTTGAGTAATCTTCCCTCACAGTGTGTGCAGCATGGTGTCAACTCAAGACTAATAACTTTTTATGCCTTCTTCCTCTTTGTCCAGAGCTCACTATATAGCAGGAAACCTGCAGACAGTGTATACCTACATAATTTTTGTTCAGTTTTTTATTATTAGCACTACAAAAGTGCATGCCAATGCCAGCTGCAACAAGGGTATTTGAAAGGCCAGTTCAGCTCTCTGCCCCTCCTCCAGAAGATGAGACACATGAGCAGGTACTTTGAATAGCAGGTACTTTGAAGAACAGTGCAGGCCTATGCCTGTAGAATGCTGCTATGCTTTAACATTTCCATACTTTGGAATGCTTGTAGCTAAACGTTCCCTTCAAGAATTAGCCATCTGGCAAGGTTTGCTTATCAAATCTTTCCACATGATGCAAGAGAGTTGTGGGCAGATCAAAGGCACTAACAAATACACTAGATTAGGCCTTTTGTCTTTTTAGATTTTATCTCTTTCAACAGAGAGTAGGGAGATGAGAAATATTCAACATAATACATTATATTCTCCATAAAACCACTCTGTATTTTGGTGGCATGTAGCTTTCCTACATAAAGAACAGTCTGTGCTTTCAAAGCACTTAAATAAATGTGGGTTGGAAACACTAAACAAAAAGGAATCACACATCCAGGGTAGGTACAATTATGATTCTAATATTTGTATCAGCTCAACATATCATAAATGGTTCAACACATAAAATCATAGAATCATAGAATCAATAAGGTTGGAAAAGACCTCAGAGATCATCAAGTCCAACCTGTCACCCAACATCTCATGACTAAATAAACCATGGCTTCAAGTGCCACGTCCAATCCTTTTTTGAACACTTCCAGGGATGGGGACTCCCCCACCTCCCTGGGCAGCACATTCCAATCACTCTCTCTGTGAAGAACTTTCTCCTCACCTTGAGCCTAAACCTCCCCTGGCACAGCTTGAGACTGTGTCCTCTTGTTCTGGTGCTGGTTGCCTGGGAGAAGAGACCAACCCCCACCTGTCTACAACCTCCTTTCAGGTAGTTGTAGATAGCAATAAGGTCTTCCCTGAGCCTCCTCTTCTCCAGGCTAAGTCATCATAGCCAGTTATAAAAACCCGACACCTGAGAATAGGATGCTGGCTTACTTGAGAAACATTTGCGTGAGCAACCAGCCATGAACTTGAATTCAGGTTTCAGAATCAAGCTAATTGCTGAAACTCTATTTTATTTCACAGATTCTTGTATTTTCAAAACATGGTTGCAATTTGTTTTTATTTACTCATAAGAAGATATAAATTCAATTACAGGAAAATGATGTCAGGCTTAAGGGAAGAAAAAGCTGCCCAGTGGAGGATTTATGATTATGTTGTTCAGAAGGGTGCTAATTCAATGTCCTTCCCTCCTCTTTTATTTTTATATGACTACATAGGCAATTTCTGTCAGAACAATCAGTCAATGAAGCATTAAAGACTATACTTGATGGACTATATCCAGTAAATAATCATACTGGAATCAGTTTATCTCCCAGAAATTGAAGGGTATGGTCTCTAATTTTTGTATAAAATACTTTCTTTTGACTGAATCCAAGAGAAGACCTACCAATTCAGAAGACAAATCTCCCTCTCATTATCTATTCTGCCTCTGCATACTTAGTACTTACTAATACTAATATTCAAACTCTAGAAAGCACACACATTATAGATAGTCCTCCACGTCCCAACTTAAAAATCTTGTCTGAAAACAAGGGGGAAAAAAGGAAAAATCAGTATATTACCTGACATTCTGTGAAACCCAAACATAGTTTTAATTTCTATTTAATTGTAGAATCACTCAGGATGGAAGAGACCTCAGAATGCATACTGTCCAACCTCCTGCTTACAGGAGGCTGAACTCAAAAATAAGAGCAGGTTGCTCATGACTTTCCCATTGCGTCTTGAAACTCTGCAAGGCTGAAGATTGCACAACCTCTGTGGACAATCTGTGTCCCACTGCAAATGTGACCTCCTGAGGTGAACAAGTTCTGCTTTAAAAAGATTGAAACCTCACATTTTACAGTCCATGACAACTGCCTCATGTCTACTTGTGCATCTCAGAGCCTAGCTCAGACTTCTCAGTTTCCTCCCTGTAGACACCATGGGACTACTGTCTGGGCCTCTGAAGCTACTTCTTTTTCAGGCTGAACAGTGCTGGTCATTCTTCTCCTTTCACTAAGCACAGAGACCTGAGAGATAATTCTGGTGAAGACTGACACAAAGACAACACTGAGTCTATCAACCTTATCTGTGTCTCCTGTTACTAAATCACTCACCCTATTGAGTGATGTGTGAACATTTTCCTTGTTACAGTATTTTACTATTAATACAGCATTGGAAAATTCTCTGGGTATCCTTTACCACTTTCTACTCCAGCTGAGCTTTGGCTTTCCCAACACAAGGCTGGCTACTCCTTCTATATCGCTATTTTATAAACTGTCCTTGCTTCAAGGACACCTTGTGTGCTACAGCTCCTTCATGAGTTCTCTTTTAGAATAGAATATAGAATATAGAATTAACCAGGTTGGAAAAGACCTTTCAGATCATTAAGTCCAACCTATTATCCAACACCATCTAATCAACTAAACCATGGCACCAAGTGCCTCATCCAGTCTTTTCTTAAACACCTCCTGTGATGGTGACTCCACCACCTCCCAGGGAGCCCATTCCAATGGCCAATCACTCTTTCTGTGAAGAATTTCTTCCTCACATCCAGCCTAAACCTTCCCTGGTGCAGCTTGAGACTGTGTCCTCTTGTTCTGGTGCTGGTTGCCTGGGAGAAGAGACCAACCCCCACCTAGCTACAACCTCCCTTCACGTAGTTGTAGACAGCAATAATGTCTCCCCTGAGCCTCCTCCTCTCCAGGCTAAACAACCCCAGCTCTCTCAGCCTCTCCTCATAGGGCTTGTGCTCTAAGCCCCTCACCAGCTTTGTTGCCCTTCTCTGGACACGTTCCAGCAAGTCAACATCTTTCCTACACTGAGGGGCCCAGAACTGGACACAGGACTCAAGGTGTGGCCTAAGCAGTACAGAGTACAAGGGCAGAATGACCTCCCTGCTCCTGCTGGCCACACTGTTCCTGATGCAGGGCAGGATACCATTGGCCTTCTTGGCCACCTGGGCACACTGCTGGCTCAGGTTCAGCTGGCTGTCAATCAGTTACCCCCAAGTCACTTTCTGTTTGACTGCCCTCCAGCCACTCCAACCCCAGCCTTAGCTCTGCATGGGGTTGTTGTGACCAAAGTGTAGAACCCAGCACTTAGATGTGTTAAATCTCATGCCCTTGGACTCTGCCCATTTGTCCAGCCTCTCAAGGTCCCTCTGGAGAGATCTCCTACTCTCTAACAGGTCGACACCTGACCCCAGCTTGGTGTCATCTGCAAATTTTCTGACAATGGATTCAATCCTCTCATCCAGATCATCAATAAAGATATTGAACAGGATGGGGCTCAGCACAGATCCTTGGGGCACACCACTAGTGACTGGATGCCAGCTGGATGTGGCACCATTCACCACCACTCTCTGGGCTCAGCCCTCCAGCCACTTCCTAACCCAGCACAGAGTGCTGCTGTCCAAGCCACGAGCTGACAGCTTGGCCAGGAGTTTGCTGTGGGGGATGGTGTGAAAGGCCTTGCTGAAGTCCAGGTAGACTACATCCACAGCCTTCCCCACATCCACCAGGCAGTCACCTGATCACAGAAGGAGATCAGGTTGGTGAGGCAGGACCTGCCCTTCCTAAATCCATGCTGGCTGGGCCTGATCCCTTGGCCATCCTGGAAGTGCTGTGTGATTGCACTCAAGATGACCTGTTCCATAATCTTGCCTGGCACTGAGGTCAGGCTGACAGGTCTGTAATTCCCTGGCTCATCCAATCGGCCCTTCTTGTGCGTGGGCATCTACATTGGTCAGCTTCCAGTCATCTGGGACCTCTTGTGCTGGGTTGAGGCAGCCCCCTCTCCCCACCACGGGCAGGAAAGGAAGAAAGGCCTGGCACAGGGAGTTAGTATCTTATCTTAGTTGGCCAGAATCCCAGAAGCAGATCCAGCCGAGAGGGACAGCGAAGGAAGGAAGACTGAGAGAAAGTTCCAGCCGCGCTGGGTCTAACAATCTCACCTCCCACAATCCTACCAATGAAATTCGTTTAGAATACCAAAATATTTTACAAACATTTAGCCAGTGTGCCCCTTCCTTAAAGGCACAGCGTCAAACGGCCACACCTCTCCAGTGAGCCAGGACTGTTGAAAAATGATGGAGAGCAGCTTGGCCAGCTCATCTGCCAGCTCTCTCAGCATCCTAGGATGGATCCCATCCAGTCCATGGACTTGTGGGGATCCAAGTGGCTAATTAAGTCTCTAACTACTTCCACCTGGATTACAGGGTAACTATACTGCCCTGGACTCCATCTGCCAGGTTAGGAGACCAGTTTTCTGAAGACAACCTATCTTGCTATTAAAAATTGAAGCAAAGAAGGTGTTAAGTTTCATCCAAGCTGGTCTCCTGATATAGTTACTGGTATTCCCAAGTATCAGGATGGAGCATTTTTCTGCTTGAAAGATGTATTACTGAAGTTTATCTTGTTTTGTGGGATGTCTCAGAATGAAAGAGTTCAATCTAATTGAACTTTAACCTAACTGCCAGAACCTCTTTCTAAGTCCAAAAGATTAGGATAACTATCCCAAGCCAGAAACATTTTGCTGAAAGAATGAATGGTTTTAGGTCCCACTAGGTCACCTGGTAACTAAGGGTCTAAATGCCTTAAATGTCTTTTTCCTATTTGCAGATGATACAATACAATCTCTCACATAAAACAAGGCTCAGTGTGGGAAATGACTGGCAGCTGAGAATTTTTGTTCAAAGCCCAAGAGCTTTGAGATTTCATTTTGTGATTACTGTGAGACTCAATGTGTCAGCTTATTAATTCTTTCATATATTTATATTTGCTATGTGTAGCCCTAAACACTAAGCAAAAGACTGGGGAACTGTGTAACTCATTTCAAGTAATTTTGTTTCGGGTTTACCATTTCTTTTCTTGCGTGCCTGTACCAGGTCTGAATGAAAACAAAACAATACAAAACACCAAAACAAACCAACCAAAACAAAACGCCCCAAATGATCAAACAAACAAAAAAAAACAAAGCATGAAGTCAATCCAATCACTTTGTCAGAAAAAAAGTTGCTTGTAATTTTGCATATGCCAATCTGTAAGTAACTGCATGGCAAAAGGGGAGTAAGGGATGATTTGCTTCTCAGAAGGAGCTCATGTAAAGGAATAGTGTAGGCAACTGCCACAGACAGGTAAAGGACCTCACTGCAAAGCAACAGACTAATTCTTTGCATGCATGTTTCAAACTTTCACTAAACAACAATACAAAAACTGAAAAGAATAATGTTAAGAAATAAGAGATTCCTCATGCAGGCAGACTCAGACATAAAAGATGACAGTAAAAGTGCTGCAAAACAGTCAGTATCATGAATGCACATGAATGTCAGGAGCACTTTCAAGATTTGAAGATGCCACAGGATCATTCAGCACCTTGGAAAATAAATGTAGCAAATACTGATTTGAGGAAAAATGACTGCAGAAGAATGTTATCAGAAAAGAAACTGGTTCCAAACAAGCAAGGCATGGCTCGTGTTACTTCAAAAATAAATCAATTTTTGGCTGAGAATTTACAAAGAAATGGGGCAAATATGGAGCATGTAGTTTTTCACAGCTGAGTAATCAACCATGTGCTTTGTGAGCACCTTCCTGAATGTCAGGTCAGATGACTCAGTCATATCTGAATTTCTTCTTTTTCAAATACAATTATTTTTTCCTTCTAGACAATGACAAGCCTTCATAGAGATGACAGATGTATGTGTCTACAGCTGCCTTCCTATGATATGAACCTTACTAATTCCAGGAAAACTTGCTTTAAATCTCATTGGATTAGACACTGCAACAAGTTGTTCCCTGGAATATCCACAGTGATCCACCTTGCAGACAATATCTTTGTAGTCTGTTCCAGCACAGTACTGGCACAGCAGACAGTATAAACCCACCTAGACATAATAGAATCACACTAATGTAAGGGCAAGCCTTGAGCCAGCTATGCAGACTTTACAGAAGCATCGGGTGAAGCCCTTGGGCAGGCCTCCCCAAGCACAGTGGTGCTGGTCCAGGCCCTAATATCCAGTAATGCCCTGCAGAAATGCTTGCTTCTCTTTAGATAGGGAAGAAAAGAGATCTAAGGTCCACACATGCACAGACACACATAATACCAGATCTAACTGCATCTGTGCTTTCCTGGGCACCACTGCATTAAGGACTTTGTGACTATTAAGACTTTTTTTTTTATTACTACTTTGTGTTTTGTACTCAACCAGTGTATAAAGTGCTATTAAAATAACTGTAGGTTTAGATAGGTTGAATCTTGAACTAATCAATGCTTTATTGACTATCAGCAAGAAGGAAGCACCTAAACCAAAACCACGCAAAACCACCAAGTAACTTGTGGAAAGAGCACACTTTAAAAAACTGACACTTAGACTGAAAACCTCTGTTTGCACTTGGTGAGCACAGAATCACCACAGAGCAGGTCTGACCTTGGTTTCTGCTCCCCCAAGGGTAAAGCTTTCCATATAATTATTATGGGTACAGCTGTTTCACACAAAGTGCAAACAGATGTTCCAGTACCAATTGCAAGCGCCACAGCACTTTGGCCTGGGGCACAAGGGAAAGTGGACTTGTGTTTGCGGAAAACATGTGGTCCTGTCTCTCAGCAATTCTGAGCACCAAAGCAAGGATGCAATGTAGATATGAGAAATGCTAGGACCCAAAGTAGCCTGCTTCATTGTCCATCTACCCATGTGCTTTGGCTGCACTAAGAATTTGAAAACACCTGAGGAAAACAAGCCCATCTGGATATTAAAGCCCATATAAACAGAGAATCCTAAAAAAGTCTTTACCTTCCTCTTGTCTGGGCATAGCTTTTTCACAGTGCTGCAGATATGAGAAACTCTTCGGCTCCTAGCCACGCCTACCTTACTTTTAGTCTCACAGTGTCCTTCCCATCACCCCTTGTTTAGGACCCATTCTTTAATTTCCTACATTTCAACAATTCATCTTATGTGCATCTCACAGATTTCCATCCATGTATGTGATTTTCCCAGTACAAGCATACTCATTTTCCCCTGTCTGAGCACAAATAAAAAGACCCCAGGCATTCCAGCAAGCATGCCTTAAATATCTGAACAACACTTCAGCCTCCATACCTTCAGTATGATCATTACAAGTGGAGTCCTCTCATCCTACTTTGAAAAAATATCCAAATATCCCCAGTTTTAAGAAAAAAGAACGCATTTTCAAAACAAAATAATATCATATTTAATATACAATTATTTTCAAACACAGTGTTTTTGTTTCCAGGTAGCTCGAACAGCCTACAAATAACTGAATACTTCTCAGCATCTGAAAACTTAGGGAACAAAATTAGGCCAAACCTCAAAGTCAGAAGTGCTGACTGCTTGTACAGTATGAACTCAGCAACAAAGAAGGAGCTGGAGTTCAGATTGGTTGTTGATTTAATTTATGTAGAAAAGTAAACCAATTTAAAATACACAATTGTGTCACTGGTTTATTTGCATGTACAATTTCACTAATGCCAGTTAGAAGTACAGAGTTTCATTAATGAGAGATTAAGGCACAAAACCATCTTCCTGAAAAATCTGAAAACTCAGTGAGTTTAACTTCTCACAGGGTGCTGTGATTGAAGATTCTCCCCGATACAACAGGTAAATAACTCATATCAAATGCCCTTTTCCTTTGGTCTCAAACATTGTTAGGAGTCAGATAAACATCCAAACATGAGCCATAACAGCAAGCATTTATCTTCTGCCTTGGCTTTGAAAAAAATCTGTTGGGATAGCATCATGCAACATGATTCTAAAAGCAATTGACCTTCCTTCTCAACCCTGACTATCAAAAAACCCAAGCAAAGCAAAAAAGCAGACTTTGATTCTCTTTCTTGAAATTTCTATCTAAAAAGAAAATAAAGTTTTCCTAAGGAAACAAAAAGATTTAAAAGAATCTTAGGAAATGGGTTTTCATGAAGGGTTTAATGTTTTGGTTTTTTTTCATTCTATTCTTTCTTCGTGTGATACTTCTCAAATTTATTTGCTTTTATATATAGGTTCATCAGCACTCACTGTACTTATGAATCAAAAGTTACCTTTTCAGACTTTCATCTGGGAAAAAAAAATTATACCAAAACCTCATTAAGCTGCTGTCCTATCATTGTGAACAAAATATAAGTATGTCAAATATGTCAGATTAAATTAATCAGGGAAAAGAAAAAGTCTATTATTTTGTATTGTGCCATCTATGAGCCAAATGACCAAGATTTGAGAATATCAAATTAGCTGGCAAAACATTAAAAATGCAGACTTGAAGAATAATAAAGTAACAGTTAAAGGGAAAGAAAGGGAATACAACATTGTTTAATGCACTTAGGTGGACCATAGGTTAATGCAATCCTAAGGGAAAGACATACTCCCAGGGAGCAATATTCTATACAGCTTCATGCCTTATCCTAACACAAAGCCTTGACTTGCTTTTCTGTACATCCATCCAACACCCAGGGGTGGGCTCACAAGCAAAGGACAGCATTTTTAGGTTGTTATTGTCAGCTACCTTCACATATTGTTGTACTTTCCACTTTTGAAAATATTAAACACCCTAGAAGAAACATACACAAAGCCTGAGATTTGAAAGAAAGAGCTGTAAGGCAAGGCCACCAAGCAAGCAAATTATCACTACAGCTTGCATTCACCTCACTTGCTTGGCAGTTTAAAGGTCATGTGCACTTACTAAAGTCAGCTACTCAAGGGAATTATGGCATTACTCTTTACAAATAATAAATATTAACATGAATTTTACTTCCTACCCAATAAACATATGTAGGTTGTAGTAACTCCAATTAGAATAATAGTGAATCCAGACGTTACTTCCCGCCTTCCCAAAATTCTCAGTTTCATAATCAGTAAGATTTTGTGGATTTAAATTTGACTTTTCATCCAAGTTTCAAAAGTCTTTTCAGACATAAAGTTGCAACATGCATCTGAAACACACATTGTTCTCCCCACTTACAAAAATGGTGCTGTAATAAGCTTGAAGGCTTGTCTATAAGAGAGCTGATGAGGCTTATATGAATTTACAGCTGCCTAGATACTTCCACGCAGCTCCTATGTCCTTGTTGCAAGGATCAGCTGCCAAGGGGCCCTGGTGCAGATGTATCGAAGGAGCAACACAGCCACCAGCAACCTATGTCCATTTCCACTCAGCATTTATAGCTGCATCAGTGTCGTGGCCTCAGTTTTTAAGTGGGCACAAGACAATGTAACAGGCATTCAAGTACATCATGATTGTTAAATATCTTTCCATTCTGAAACCTGCCTTATGCTGATCACTGACTTTTTTCCCTGTATGTTGGTCCAAAGACTGATGACACAAGGTAGAGGAGAGCCATATGAAAACATGGATAAATAATGCCTATCAACAGCACATTTCCTGGAGATTATGGAGTTGATTTAATGCTGTGTCATGAAGTGCTGTGTAGTTTCACACATGCAAGACCATATTAAAGTTGACTTTAGGATTAACTTGGTTGCAGATATCTTCAGGGATAGGCCAAAATCATTGATTTAGTTTTCAAGAACAATAAGGAGCAAGATGACTTTAACATGAGAATTGTAGAAGGATGCTTCCTTCAGGGAATAATCTTTATCTTTACTGGGCTTGTTTCCAAATTATGACACAAAAAGTAGGTCAGGAGTAGGAAAAGAGCAATAACTGTTTCAAGAAAGAGGGATAAACTAGCACACCTCTCCTTCCAAAGCACCCAGAGTTCAGAGTTTTCAGAGAGTAAGAAGAAATGAATAGTCAGTCTTCTTTTCAAATCCACCCAAAGTACCTGTCCTCTCCTTACTCTTGTGACAGCACTGTTGAAGAAAGATGAAATAGCTCTGTGAAATGTAGCTCATTCATGAGTACTTATCTGTTATCTAGTATAAGCCTGTTCTGAAAGCAAGCTGGCCCACTTGATGCCTTTACATAAAACACTCCCTTTAAAAAATAGACAAGTTTATCTTTGTGTACTACTAATAACTACCTGTTGACCTCAGTGGCTGTTTTTATCTCCCTGCCTTGGGCTTTAATGGGCTATGTTTGATGCTAGGCTAGGAGCTAGAGAAAGAAAAAGCCCACTGCCATTGTGCATTAACTTTATTGTTAACATATGCTTGCTCCACCTGAGTTTGGAAAATTCCTTCAAGTTTTACATTTGTATGGGACAAATTCATTACATGTAAGGGGAAAAAGTCACCAGGTATTTACATAACAAGACAGAAGAAACATGATGTTTTAATTTGATAAATCATATCCAGACAAACTTACAACCCTTACAGCAGTGAAACTGAAAATAGTATTTCATCTTAATCTTACTCAGACATAAGAAAAATTGTCCTTTTAAGAGAAGCATTACAGGAATAGTAAGATTTCTTTTTTGTTTGGGTTTTTTTGGTAAACTGAAAAATAAACTTAGAATGTGTTTACATTTTTACATCAGACATTGTAATACATTAGGGTTAGTATAATACTAGTCTTCAAGATTGTTTTTTCTATTCCTAGGTGTTGAAAAGTTCAGAATGTTAGGAAACAGCTGATGTTTCCTAAGGGAATATCTATTTCATTTTAAGTATTCTCTCCTAAGCCTTAGAAAATGTTTTGTCAGGCTGAAAGCATGAAAGGAAAGACTCCAGAATTTTGAATGCTAAAATTTGTGATAATTAGTGAAAAGATGGTTCACAGCACAATTTTCTTGTCTCCAGCAACTGCTACAGCAAACAAGTAGAGACATGATACTGCACTAGATGGCACATTGTATGTATTTCTCATGTCACCTACTTGATTCCTCTCCAGGAAGGCCATCCTCTCCTAAAAATAAATGTATCAGTACTTGGATCTGAACTTCACTCATAAACACTGCAAATCACAGACAAGAAATCACTTTTGTTAAAAAAAGAAGAAATATGCTATAGTGCAATCAAATAAAATTAAATCATCAAAACAAGCTGAAATTAAAAAAGAAAAACATTATCATCAAGTTTCAAAGCAGTGTCGTGGGATCAGCTGTATAATACAACATGTATATACCAAAAAAACCCCAAAATTCCTACTGACTACCAACTGAAATTGCTCTGGAATTCATGGCTCAGTCCTCACAATAATGAATGGTTATGAATCTTTTAATAAAATGAATGGGTGAGTCTTTTAAATTTATTGGAAGACAAGGATCTTCCCCTCTAAGAAAAGTTATTGCTGAGTCTTTTTTTTTCCCCAAATGTTAAAATGTTATTACTTTCTAAGTGCTCAAGATTTTTCATTTTGGCACTGATTTCCAGTACCTGTTAGTAATGGTACTACTTCTGTTTCCTAGAATCATTACAGTCATTTGGGAGCAACCTGCACTGCCCAAGGTACTTAGGTAAGGATGTTGGACAGATACTTGAGTTATGTGTCTCCAACACTTAATCTTTCCTGCGGTTTGCCTTGTTTGAACCAATGAAAAGCCTAATGTGGATCAAAAAAAGGAGGATTTTTAGACTTCTTGTGGCTAGGCAATATCTGTTTCCTTTACTCTTAATTTGTAGATGGTTGTTGTTCACTGAATGCCAAAAGATATGAAAATACTGTCCTACAGTTATTAAAGATGAAAATGTAACTTCTATTTCCTTTTGTTCCTTAATAAAACAAAAACTCTTTCCTGGTGTCATTAACTAAGCATTCTGACATCTTTAATGAAGTATATCCTGCCTAGTAGTGTATATAAAGTGGTATAATTGAATGAAAGGAAACTATAAAAGTGAGACGTACTTTGTACAAATTAGTACAAACTGGAGAAAACATGAGAGAATGCATTACAGTATCACAGTATCACAGTATAACTAAGGTTGGAAGAGACCTCGAGGATCATCAAGTCCAACCTGTCACCACAGACCTCATGACTAGACCATGGCACCAAGTGCCACATCCAATCCCCTCTTGAACACCTCCAGGGACGGTGACTCTGCCACCTCCCTGGGCAGCTCATTCCAATGATGAACGACTCACTCGGTGAAGAACTTTCTCCTCACCTCCAGTCTAAACCTCCCCTGGTGCAGCTTGAGACTGTGTCCTCTTGTTCTGGTGCTGGTTGCCTGGGAAAAGAGACCAACCCCTTCTTGGCTACAACCACCCTTCCGGTAGTTGTAGAGGGCAATGAGGTCAGCCCTGAGCCTCCTCTTCTCCAGGCTAAACAATCCCAGCTCCCTCTCCTCATAGGGCTTGTGCTCAAGGCCTCTCACCAGCCTTGTTGCCCTTCTCTGGACATGTTCAAGTGTCTCGATGTCCTTCTTAAGCTGAGGGGCCCAGAACTGGACACAGGACTCAAGGTGTGGCCTAAGCAGTGCAGAGTACAGGGGCAGAATGACCTCCCTGCTACTGCTGGCCACACTATTCCTAATGCAGGCCACGATGCCATTGGCCTTCTTGGCCACCTGGGCACACTGCTGGCTCATGTTTAGGCGGCTCTCAACCAGTACCCCAGGTCCCTCTCTGTTTGGCAGCTCTCCAGCCACTCTGACCCCAGCCTGTAGCTCTGCATGGGGTTGCCATGGCCTAAGTGCAGCACCCGGCACTTGGACTTGTTAAATGCCATCCTGTTGGACTCTGCCCATCTGTCCAGTCGAGGTCCCTCTGCAGAGCCCTTCAACCCTCTAACTGACCAACATCTGCTCCTAACTTGGTGTCATCTGCAAACTTGCTGATGACTGACTCAATCCCCTCATCCATATCATCAATGAAGATGTTAAAGAGGATGGGGCCTAGCACCGATCCCTGGGGGATGCCACTGGTCACTGGCTGCCAGCTGGATGTGGCACCATTCACCACCACTCTCTGGGCCTGGCCCTCCAGCCAGTTCCTAACCCAGCACAGAGTGCTGCTGTCCAAGCCATGAGCTGACAGCTTAGCCAGCAGTTTACTGTGGTGGACAGTGTCAAAGGCCTTGCTGAAGTCCAGGTAGACCACATCCACAGGCCTCCCCACGTCCACCAGACGGGTCACCTGATCATAGAAGGAGTTCAGGTTGGAGAGGCAGGACCTGCCCTTCCTAAATCCATGTTGGCTGAACTGCAGCATCCATTGGCTGAAATGCAGCATCCATTTTCCATAATATTATTCTTATACATTTGTCATCCAAGACTCCTGAAGGTTCAGAGAGGGGGTTCTAATTTGGATTTGGGTCATTCGTAGTCTTGATACTGGCTTCTGTGTTGTTCCTATTGATTTTAACCTAAAATAATGCTTTTAGAAAGTGCTTATTTAGCTCCATGTTGAAGATGAAAAGCAGAATTCCAAATCTTTGTGTCTGAAAGATGCAAAACCTTAAATGAAACTACAGTTACTGATTCCCTGTACTCCATACCCACACACATTGTTTCCATGCAATGAAGGCAGCATGAGATGTAGTCTAGTTCAGTGACTGATCCCGAGTAACACAACTAGAACAAACAGAAGATAATGAATCTGGTTTCTGCTTGTATGAAACAAGGAACGGGTGACAAGGCAAAGGCTGGCAGCTATTAAAAAATGAACCACCCAAAACCAGCCAGATGTTCAGCTGGGTGTCTTGCAGGTCTGCATCTTGGGTGAGGGTAGTAATTCAAACTGTGCTCTTTGTGTGTTTTCTCCCTGTGGTACAGCACACCAGGAACAACAGTAAATTCAATCTGGGATGAGACTGAACCGTAGGAAAAAGAAGCTGTATGACTTCTGGTCAGTTAAAAGGCAGTTTATTCTGGAGTTTTTAGCTCAAGCCCAATTCAGTGTTGTACTGATGTACTACCATGCTACCACAGCAAGACTTCAGTAACAACACAGAATCTCACAACAAGTATGGCACAGACCTTCAAGAAAAACAAACAAAAAACCCAAAACCAACAAAACAACCCAATGCTATGGAAATTAGTCATTATCACTGTAGAGATGCTTATTTGGGTATGGAATAGAGGGAGGTGGGAGGGCTTGTTCCATAACAGCTAACAATATAAAATATCTCTCAAAGGAACAGCTACAGACTTTTAATAAATACTGATGAATTCTCTTGGGACCCTGACAATTTTCTGAAATATTATGCCTGCATTGTGGAAATTTATTCTGTTGTCTGGAGGAGTTATCAAATTGCACAAGACCATAAATGTGTAACAAAGCTCTTAGTAAAAGTAAGCTGGTCCAGAAGAACTGTAAGAAAATATTGTGGCATGTAGAGAAAGCTGACTTCTCCTGAGAGTGATGCTCCATATTTCCATTTCCAGATGTCTACAGTTACTGCTTGTCAGCAGTCTGTCACCAAGGACACACAGCCCCTCTTGCAGGACCGGGGCTCAGACCTCCTTTCCTGCTATTTAAGCTCTTTCTTTCATAATCCCTGCAGCAGACACCAATTTTACTTCCCCCTTGCTACAGCTCATTGCCTAGCCAGACCATAGCAATGATGGTGGGAGAGATGCTTACCTTGCCATGTGGTAATTTATGGCTCAAAAAATGTGCAACTGAAAGTGATTTCTTTAATCATACAATTTCCCCTCAAAACCTACACATCTTAATACACCTTCAATCTTGTTAGTAAGCAAGTACTTGGAATCAAACTGAAAAAAGTCCATTAAGTGCCATGAACACTCTCAGCCTAGGTGTAATTCTAATTTAGCTAATGTTCTTTAATAACACAGCATGTGACAGAAAACTATTTCTATTCAAAAAGGAAAATGCAAGGGAAAGTTCAATGACTGTTAATTTTGCAAACGCATACAACTGAGCAAATTATATTATAAAAAATCAGGTTATTCCACACAAGACCCAGTTGCCAAAACAATGTTTCTCAGCACTACAGCATTATGCCATTTATACCTATAAACCTGTTATTATGTGTGCATTGCAATACAGTGATATTGTGATTGCTCTCATCACCATACAGGGAACTTCTGCCAACCAACTGGAAAAAAAAGAATGGGGCTCTTCCAAAACACCACAAAATATGTGGCTACCAAATACACTTATTTTTGCTCTTTTTAATGAAATCACAGTTCCATCATTTATGTCAAAACATAAAAAGAGAACTGGCCGTCAAGCAGTGCCAAGTCAGAGCAGTGATTGCAATCTGCATAATCACTAATATTTATTTTCATAGATTTTCCTCCTCTGCTCCTGGATCACAAGGACAAGTGATAGACACAGCTGCTGGCTTTCAGAGAGAGTTAAGCCCCAAACTGCCTTTCTACTCACTGAAGTGATGACAATGAATTTGTAAGCATGGCTGTTCTTAAGCATCTCAAAGCACCTCTTAAGTACCAAAAGTGTATACAGTTCTCTCCCTGGATCATGTGAGGAGTTTTTATCATATAGAGATACAGAAATGACCTCATACTGTATATTGGACAATGAAACTACTAAAAGAGTCATTTGTTATTGGGAAACACCCAGGTGGACACTGACTAATTCAGCCTATTGTGCTTGACTTTAGTATAAAAACTGTCACGCTGAACAAAAGTGTCACAGGAGAATTTATGCAATGTTTTGGCTTAGAGGCCAATAAGCTTCCCAAAATACAAATTATTAGGATTTAGCTTCAAATCTTCAGAAGTTTTAGGTATTACTTTTTATTTGTTTCCTTAGTGTGTGTGGATACCACTAGGTACCAAAGACAAAGACCCTTTTCAGATACAGTACTGACAAATCCCAGCAAAGGAAAATACAGATTTGATATTGAAAATTAAAGATGTCTTAAAGATGACCAAAAGTTCCATGTGAAATATATATATATATATATATGTGCATGTAAATATGAACAAACATCCAAGATCCCAGATAAGGGGTTTATTTAGCATCCACACATTGAACTTAACGCAGAAATAATTTACAGAAATGAGAATAATGCTGCATTGCAACTATTTGTTCAAACAAAGGAATGGGAATTAGTAATTTCCCATATTTATCTTGCATATTCAAATCACATCCTAATATGATGAAAGTAATAAATTAGTTTGCCTCTTGATCTCAGGAAAGCATTTGACATTGTCTCCCACAGCATCTCTGCACCTAAATGGAGGAAGTGTGGTCTGGACTCTTGGGTAATGAGGTGGATGTGAACTGTTTGAAGGAAAGAAGTCAGAGTTGTGGTCAATGGGATAGAGTCTAGTGGGAGTCCTGCATCTAGTGGAGTCCCTCAGGGGTCAGTACTGGGACCAGTGCTATTCAGTATGTTGGATGAGGGCACAGAGTGCACTGTCAGCAAGTTTGCTGATGACACAAAACTGGGTGGAGCAGCTGACACATCAGAAGGCTGAGCTGCCATTCAGCAAGACCTGGACAGACTAGAGAGTTGGGCAGGGAAAAAATGTGATGAAATACAACAAGGGCAAGTGTAGAGTCTTGCACCTGGGAAAGAACAACTGCATGTATTAGTATAGATTGGGGACTGATCTGTTGGAGAGCAGCTCTGGGGAAAAGGACCTGGGAGTCCTGGTGGACAACAGGATTACCAGGAGCCAGAAATGTGCCCTTATGGCCAAGATGGCCAGTGGTGTCCTGGGATATATTAGAAGGGATGTAGCTAGTAGGTCCAGAGAGGTTCTCCTCCCCCTCTGCTCTGCCCTGGTAAGACCACATCTGGTACATTCTGTCCAGTTCTGGGCCCCTCAGTTCAAGGACAGGGAACTGCTTGAAAGAGTCCAATGCAGAGCCATAAAGACGGTGAAGGGAGTGGAGCATCTCTCTTATGACAAAAGGCTGAGGGAGCTGGATCTCTTTACCTTGGAGGAGAAACTGAGGGATCACTGCATTCATGTTTATAAATACATGAAGGGCAAGTGTCAGGAGGACAGAGCAGGGGTCTTCTCACTCATGTCCAATTGTAGGACAAGGGGCAATGGGTGCAAACTGGAGCATAGGAGGTTCTACTTGAACTTGAAGAAAATTTTATTCACTTTGAGGGTGACAGATCACTAGAACAGGCTGCTCAGAGAGGCTGTGAAGTCTCCTTCACTGGAGAAATTCAGAACCCACCTGGATGTGTTCCTGTGTGACCTCCTCTAGACAGTCCTGTTCTAACAGGAGGGTTGGACTATATGATCTTTAGAAGTCCTTTCAAACCCCTATTATTCTGTGATTTCCCTTAAGTCAGAGTTCAAAAGTAGTATTGTCTTAGTGATGATTTCCATTAAATAACCATACAGATGCACAGACACAACATGCACAGCTACACCAAGTCTGAAAAATGTTGATACAAAGAGTAAGCTGATAGACTTTACTTCACAGAAGCTCATTCCACATATTTTTTATATTCTTCTTTTAAACCTCTGCCTCAGATCTCTAACCAAAGTATCAAATGTGATTAACAGCTCAGAGTAGATAAAACAGTATAAGCCTTAAAAAGGCAGTATTAGCTTTGCCAGAAGCACTGTTGGCTTTGCCTTTTATTCATACAAGAGTGTGGTGGTTTGAGCCTTAACTGGGATTTAAGAGCTCAGATGGGTGACAAGACTGAGAATCCCTCCTCTCCTCCCCCCTCCTCTTTCCCAATTGAGAGAAAAAGGGAAGGGAAAAGAAGAGGGAGAGATAAGGGAAGGGGAAAAAAAAGGAAAGAAAGAGGGAAAAGGAAAAAAAGGAGGAAGTAAATCTACCAAGAAATAATTTGGAGTTGGTTTGGAAGTAGAGAGGTAAAATTTTTTTTAAACTAGATACATATATATAACAATAACAGGAAGGGTTCACAAGAGTAAGGAACAAGGATGGATAGGGAGATATACAAAACCAACAGTTCTTTGAAGAAGCATGGATACAGCAGGGAGAAAGACCAGGCCCAACCACGTGGCAGAGACCAGGAAACCAGCAGCAACTCTCTTAGTCCTTTCGTCCCAGCAAGGCAGAAGCAAAGGAGAGCCAAATGCTCACTGTACCCTCCTCTTTATAGTTTTGCTAGACAGGGAGTGGGAGTGGAACAGTCTTTAGCAAGCCATTGTGGCATTCAACCTTCCCCACGGCTGGTGCATGGTATGGGATATGGTAAATCCACTCAATCCCATGTTCCTTTGCCAAGTCCCTTATGAGATGGTTCTTGAAATGGGTTCCATTATCCGATTCAATCCTCCTGGGGATTCCATGTCTCCACAGGATATGTCCCTCTAGGCCCAGAATGGGGTTGCGAGCAGCAGCATGAGGTACTGGGTAGATTTTCAGCCACCCTGTGCTCGCCTCCACCATGGTCAGTATGTGTTGTTTGCCACTCTGAGACCGAGGAAGGGTGATGTAGTTGATCTGCCAGGCCTCTCTGTAATTATATTTCGACCATCTACCCCCATACCACAAAGGCTTCATGCACTTAGCCTGCTTAATGGCAGCACAGGTTTCACACTCATGGATAACCTGTGAGATGGCCTCCATAGATATGTCCACTGATCTGTCCTGAGCCCACTGGTGTGTGGCATCTTTCCCTTGGTGGCCGGAAGCGTCATGGGCCCAGCGAGCTAAGAATAGCTCACCCTTGTGTTCCCAGTCCAAGTCTATTTGGGAGATTTTAGTGGCCAGATCTGCCTCGTGGTTGTGCTTGTGTTCCTCAGTGGCTCTGCTCTTGGGGATGTGCGCATCGATACGTTGTACCTTCATTGGCAGCCTGTCCAGGCAGGCAACAATGTTTTGCCACAGGTCAGCAGCCCAAACAGGCTTCCCCTTTCTTTGCCACCTGTTCTTCCTCCATTCCTTCAGCCACCCCCACAAGGCATTTGCTACCATCCAGGAGTCAGTATAGAGGTACAGCGCTGGCCAGTTCTGCCACATCCAGGGCCAGCTGGACAGCTTTTACCTCTGTGTACTGACTGGATTTGCATTCTCCATCCCTTGCTTCTGCCACTTGCCTTCTTGGGCTCCAGACAGCTGCCTTCCATCTCCACTTGCTTCCTACAGGCCTGCAGGACCCATCTGTAAATAGAGCACAGCCCTTCTCATTATCAGGGAGATCATTATATGGGGGAGCCTCCTCAGCACATGTCACTGTGTGCTCCGGTGGCATTCCAAAGTCAGCACCCTCTGGCTAGTTGGTGATCACTTCCACTATGCCAAGGCATTCGAAGCTCCCCATCCGAGCTCACTGGCATGATGTGAGATTGAGCCTCTGCCTTTGAACATCCAAGTCAGGACTGGGAGCCTTGGAGTTAGAAATAGTGGTGACTCAGTCTCAACTACCTTAGAGGCAGTCTGGACACCCTCATAGGCAGCTAGGATTTCCATCTCTGTTGCGGCATAGTTGGCCTCAGAGCCTTTGTACCCCTTACTCCAGAAACCTAGGGGACTACCCCTGGTTCCACCAGGAGCCTTCTGCCATGAGCTCTATGTAAGATCATTCTCACTGGATGCAGTGTACAGCACATTCTTGATCTCTGGTCCAGTTCGAACAGGTCACAGAACCATAGCATGGACCACCTCTTGTTTGATCTGGTTGAATGCTACCTGCTGCTCAGGTCCTCACACAAAATCATTTTTCTTTCCTGATATCAATTGTCCTCTTACCCTTCTGGTAAACTTCCTCTGCTGTCTCACCCCACACAATGATGAAATCGATGAACTGAAAATGCTCAGGGGCTCCACTTTTCTCTAAGGCAGTCTGGATCACCTCATGGCAGATGGTTGAGCTATGAACCCAGCCTTGAGGCAATGAATTCCATTGGTGCTGTACTCCCCTCCAGGTGAAAACAAACTGTGGCCTGCATTCTTCTGCAATGGGAATGGAGAAAAAGGCATTAGCAATGTCAATTGTGGCACAAAACTTGGCCGCCTTCGATTCCAGTTCATACTGGAGCTCCAACATGTCTGGCACAGCAGTGCTGATCGGAGGAGTCACTTCATCCAGGCCACGGTAGTCCACAGTCAATCTCCATTCCCCATTTGCCTTCTGCACAGGCCATATCAGGCTGTCAAAGGGTGAGTGAGTTTTGCTGATCACCTTCTGGCTCTCCAGTCATTGAATCAGTTGGTGCATGGGGTGCAGAGAGTCTCTGTTGGTCCTGTATTGCCTGCGATGTACTATGCGAGAGGTGAGAGGTAACTTCAAATCCTGCACCGTACGGCTGCCCACTACGGAGGGGTCATCTGACAGTTCCAACATGGTAGACAGCTGTTCTTTGCCTGCAGTCTCTACAGCTGCTTCCCCACTTGTGCCCCCTAGGGTCCTTGAAGCATCCCTCCTGCAGAAAGTCAATGCCAGGAATGCAAGGTGGATCTGGACCAGTCACTGTGTTGTGCTTTCCCCATTCATTCCCAGTCAGGCTTATCTCAGCCTGCAGTACAGTCAAATCTTGTGACTCCTTGAATGCTTATTGGCTCAGACCCTTTGTAGCTCAATGGTATCAGGATGCATTGGGCCCCTGTTTCCACCAGAGCTTGGTGTTTCAGGGCTTCTGAAGTGCCAGTCCATTTAACATAGACATCCCAGTACACCCTGTTGTCTCTGGCCTCCATGTGGCTGGAGGTAGGGTATCTTTAATGCTGAATGTGATGCCCACACTTAGAATAGAATACATAGAATACATAGAATAAACCAGGTTGGAAGAGACCTTCAAGATCATTGCGTCCAACCCATCAACCAATCCAACACCGCCCAAACAACTAACCCATGGCACCAAGCACCCTGTCAAGTCTCCTCCTAAAAACCTCCAGTGATGGCGACTCCACCACCTCCCCAGGCAGCCCATTCCAATGTGCAATCACTCTTTCTGTATAGAACTTTTTTCTAACATCCAGCCTGAACCTCCCCTGGTGCAGCCTGAGACTGTGTCCTCTTGTTCTGGTACTGCTTGCCTGGGAGAAGAGACCAACATCCGTCTGTCTACAACCTCCCTTCAGGTAGTTGTCACAGGGTCCTATGTTACTAGGAGAAGGGTCTCTTGAGAGAGACCGACCACTCTGGGAAACTGGGGCAGCCCTTCTCCTGGACGAGTTATCCCCATTGTGGCCACCTTGCAGTTCCCGCACTCTGTTCCAGAGGGCAGAGATGGGTTGGCCATGCCGGGTGTCCATGTTCTCTCTATGGTCACAGAGGATCCTCCACAGAGACCCCCTTAACATCTGCTAATTGGCAACTTTCCTAGGGGAAAGTTGCCTATTCCCGATTGCTGAAACATGGACCCATTCCAAAGGAGAAGGGGAAGGGGAAGGGGAAAAAGAGGTATCGTTCCCTTTTTTCAGTTCAGACATGGAGGCCTTAATCTCTTTGATGATGTCTTTAGTCATAGTTTCTATGGCTGAGATTATGGGTTTATGATTTACACTGTTCTTTCCCAGGGGACAACCGCCTCTCTGGGGGGAGCAAGGCTCTCACAACCCCTCCCCCCTGCTTTCAGGATGGGCGTAACTTATCACAAAGGAAAAAATAAAGTAGACTAATCTCAAGCAGTTTTTAGCTTGAGCTCTAGGCAAGCCTTGTTAAACTGCTTGGTTTTGGCTGGATGGAAGAAGTCTCCCTCTCACCAACCTTTTCATCAAATAACCCCATCTGTTTTACCTGACTCCTACAGTAAGACATGATTTGCAATTTGAGAGGTTTGACATTTTATTTCTAATAATTAGACCATATCAAATAAACACTGCTTATCCAAGCCTCAGTTTCATTGAGCTTTCGATTGTAAAGAGACCTTGGCATATATGGCAGATACAATAAGCAATTAACAGAGTTTTGGATCATTCTGAAATTTCCTCCTAATCAGGTTTTCCCCCAGTAGAAGGTTGGAGAGTACTTTTTAATCTTTGCAAGGGCTTCATTGTCCATACAAGCACAGCTGGTGAGCAGACTCATTTGTGTCACTTCAGTGCTCTTCTCCCCTTACCTGGGAGTATCATGAAAATGCAGAACTGGAAGAATCATTCAAGATCATTTAGTCTATCATTCAGCACCAAAACAGAATAAAATACACAAAATCAGATGTAGGTAAGAATCTAAATCTGCCATTAAGGTAATTTTCTTTCAAATTCCAGGTTAGTTGAATAAACTAGTTCTTAAATTCATTTCCTAGAGACAATTCTTCAAACATGCCCCTGTACTAAGTCATTGAAGACCTTAATTCTCCTTAGGTCATTTGAATTGCCTGGGAAAGAAAAGCATAGTGTCTTAATATATGGAAAACAGACTGAAAGCCAAAAAATATCCTGATGGTACTTGCAACTTTGTGCTTTGGTTTGTTGAAGGAGAGGTGTAATGAAAAATGGTGATGTTGAACTTTTTTTTCCCCCCTGTACATTCAATATGAAATAATTGGAAAATTAATGAGAAAAGTATGCAGACATTTTTCTAAATTATGAAACTCATAATGTCATTCATTTTTAAGGATAGCAATATGCGAGTTTAAAAAGTCACTAATATCTGCTTACTGGAGAGGTAAGGAATAAATATAGATCGGTATTCTGACCTAAATTTATTAACTTCCTTTAGCCAACCCTGTTGTGTTGACACATATCCAAGCTTCTACTGTGGAAAAAGGAGGTATGCCAAACTTGACTCATGCTGGGCTTACAGAGGAATTACTGTGATTTTAAACTCATTCTCAGGAATTAGAAGACATTTCACTTAGCACAGTAACAGACTCAAACTTACATTTCTAAAGACTATATACACAGCTATAATGACACTGAACCTAAAAATCCCTGGTTTTTAAATATTGTGATATTGAACATAAATTGTTAATTTAATGAATGTTATTATGGTTGCAGAAGTAATTTGCTCATATCCAGCCTTCAGGAAATGCCAGAACGAAGAGTTACAGTGTTTTTCAACACTGCTTAGGTCTTATTGAGTACATCAGTCTGATATTTGATGAACATCTACTCAACATTCAATTATTGTTGGAGGCTTAGAACAACAAAGTAAAATCCTACTCTAGAAGGACAATCATTAATTTCCTCATGAGATTTCTGAAGGTTGCCATCCTTTGAGCTAGCCAAAGGCCTCTGGAAAATTTATCTCTTTTGTAGGTGAGGGTCATAGAAGCAATCCTGATTTCGCAGCTGGGAAACCGTGTCACAGTGATGTCACACTAAGCATGTCCACAAACACTCAGTGAAAACTGACACGTTCCCACCAAGCTTTTGTGTACTAAGGTACATGGAGGCTCACCATTCAGATAGACTAAATACAGTGATGTAAAAGGAAACCTCAGAGAAACTGATGTAGCACTTATGCCCTAGAGCTGTCATAATGAAGACATTCAGTCATTAACTTCAGCACTTATAAATGGTCCAAAAGAATATCATGTATCTGGCCAGGACAAGATGTATTTAAATCTGAGCTAGTTACCATAGGCTCTCTTTGTAGTCAATGAAGGGAAAGAAGCAATTCTAGGGCATGATTCATCTCCTTCTAAGGCAGGTGTCCAAAACAGGACAGATGAATCATGCCCTAAAATCGTCTGTTTCTTTTAATTGAAAAGGGGCCAACACCAACAAGCTCAAATTCTATCAACTGCTATCACACAGAAGCCTTCTGAAGTTTGGGAGATGAGCCCTCACCCATGCTTTACAAACAGGTGCCAGTACTTGACCTTGCCAGGTGCAGTCTTGCTAGGAAAAAGCATCCTCAAACCTATTCCCAAAAGCTTGTCTTCATCTTTTCCTCTTCACACAGAAACTGTTTCCCTATTTCCTTCTTTCAGAGGCTTATGTCACCTTGAACTTCACAGCATGTCCTTCTAGCAGCACTCCTCTAAGTGCTCTCCCTACTTCCTTGGGCACTTCCTCTGCCGCCTTCTCCTGAGTGCATTTCACCATCCTTTGCAGCTGCATTTCATCATCCCATCTGCTGTCTTGACAGTGCCTGCATTAACCGTTTCTCTGCTTGAAAGAGCAGACGCACATCATAACTTTGACTGCTCACTAGTGTTTATCCATACTGCGCACACTGAAGAGCATGTGTGCACATTAGCTTATTGCATTTGAAGGAAACAATCTGGAGAAGCGATAAAATAATGTAAAAATCTAAGTCTTCCAGCCCTTTTGCAAAGGAAAAAAATTATGTTTTTCCCTCAGAAAGTATTCTATGGTATTCATGTATTCTGCACTGCAATAATGAAAATACTGCAGCAGTATGGCAATACTGATGCAATTGTTCAATCAAAATTAAAATAAAACATCCAAGTATAGAGAAGCAAGAAGTTGCATGGATAATGAAACTGCATCTTTTTTCTTCCAAGTGGAACTACAGTCTATACACTCCAAGGGAAAAAAAAAGAAAAATTAAAATGTTAACCGTTTGACCCAAGTTAGAGGTCATGTTACCATAAGGTATCAACACAAAAATGCAGCAGCAGCACAGACAACTCCACAAAAAGGGAGACAAAGGCAGTGTCACATGAATTCTTAATCCATTAAGAAATTAATACACTCCTACAATTTGTAAAGGAATAAATCCATTCTGAAGAACAAGGCAACTCTTCCTTCCAACAAAGGAATAGTATTTAATTGTTTTCCTTATGATCTGAAAATATACATTTTAAGCTTCACTGTGCTCAGCAGCAAGAATAAGAAGTGAAGGTAAAAATAAAATTATAAGTTTTAAAAACTCTGGGGGGAAAAAACAAAACAAAACAAAACAAACAAACAAACCCACCAAAAAAAACCCCACCAAACCCAAAACACTACTCAGTGAAGTTTCCCAGGTCGTAAATGGTAGCTGCCATGTGAAAGAGTGAAAAGCAGACAAACAGAATAACTTTCATCTCAATAATATCCTAATTTTTCTGTGTTTATAAGCTTTATTTTTCCAATCCCAAAGTCACCATCCAGCTGGGAGGAAAACAAGAGCATTGTGTAGTCTGAGATTTGAACAAAACAAAACAAATTCTACATTACTGAATGAAATGGAGTATTCATTTCCATCCACCTAGGTGTATGCTCACAACCTATTTCATGACTAAGTAGATTTAAAAACCTGCAACTGATGAATTTTTCATAGCTAACATTTTCTCTCTTTAATGCAGTTCGAAGACATGCAAGTATGAGTATAAGATAGTAAAGATTATCGTCATTCAGATTCAACATTCTGTTTTCCTCTTGAAGAAGGAAAAGAAAGTATTAAGATACATGAATGGAAGGATAATTTCAACAGAGCAGCAATGTTTGAGGGTGACTCCATGGAAAAACTACTTAAACGGAACTGTCTCTGTATAATTCTGGTGTCCATCACCAAGGAGTAAACTGCCAGTCATTTCCATGCAAAAATCAAGCATATGATTGTTTAAAAAAAAGATTTAAAAATGTAATTGGTACACTGAGGCTGTGACCTGGCAAGCTGTGCTCCAGTGGATAGGGGGAATTGCCATGCCCACCTTGAGATCCACTATGGAAAATAGCAGTGACTGTAGAAACATCAGTCTGCCCCTGCTGCAGGAACAGAAGCTCCACATCCTCTGACTCTACCACAGTGATTTATTATTGGGCCATAAAAAAAAGAAATATGGAAGTCTTCATTCTAACTTTTATGGTGGCTTTTTGGAATACAGAAGACCATTTGGTTTGACAGGAGCTGGGGAGTATTTATTAGATGCAGTACTCATCTCTAACTTTTAAAACAAACTTCAAAATTTTAACATTTTAATCTCTCATTTTATTGGGCAAGAGTGCATATTGTCTTAGTAGTGTGTATTATCTCAATAGTATGCATATACACTGATCTCACTAGTGACAGCATTGATATCTTCAGAGATGTGAAGGTATGCTGTAAACTTGAAAATCACATTTTCAATGGCATCTTAGCCCTCTTTAATTTTTTGTTGTAGATGAGAAAATAGCAACTTAGAGCTAGAGAAAAAAATAGAGAAAAACATACTGTGTACATATATATAAAATGCATGGTTTTGGCCATCTCCAGCCAAAAATCTCAAAGTGATCTTCATAAAACCTCTTTTACAATTGCTCCTGTGTATTCTTTTCCTTACCAATTCTTCTGTTAAGTACTGTTCTGCTGTTATTCAAACCAAGCAGAAAAGATACTCATCAATGGCTGAAGACTTCCAGGCTTTTAATATGGCTTCTGTGAACTATCTTTGTTGTATTCCTTTCAAAATGAGACACATACATTAAGTAGGCCAATGTCATTGAATTAGATTATGCTGTCCACCTGTATTATCCATGACAGACAATTTGTGGTTCTAACATTACCATTTTTTGCTAAAGTTCTGTACTAACATGGAGGCAAAACAGCACTCTCCTCCATAAGTTTCCCAGTCACATGCACTCAAAAATTAATTATACTGAAAGTTTACAAACTACTGAAAAAAGTTCACATATCTATGTCCTTCATGTAGGTGCAACTTGACTCCATATCATTCCTCCAAGGCCTGAGTGTTACATATTTTTTAGCCAGTGCAATTCAGGGTCTCTTAATTCATATGGAAAAAAATAGAAAAAGTATTCCAGTAGACACCTTATCTAAATTAAGTTTATCCATGAGGAGAAGTATCTAGTAGAGCTAATGCCAAAATAATGCAAATAAATCTATGCCATAGTCAGCATCTTCTTTTGCAGTGTGGTAGAATAGGATCAGTCTGTAGATCAGTAGATCACTAAGCCATGAAGAAAGAAAAAGTGCAAGTCATCCAAAGGTTGTGAGGAGGTAATTCACTTCTGCCAGATGTCTGAGTTTCCAGGACAATCTCTTGTTTTATTAAGTGGAAAATTGAAAAGAAAAAAAAAAAAAAAGAATGAAAGGATATTGCTTTGCAAGAGATTGCTTAGATAAGATTTGTTAAGGAGACTGACATTTGTGACAATAAAATATATTTACGGTGCATGCAGCCACCAGAAAAAGCAGACCAGATCTGTTGCTGTTGATTTAGATTGGCCAAATGCATTCTCAGGAAATGAAACTAACAGCCATCTCAGTATCAGCGTACCAACAGACAAGTCCTTTAGAAAACTCATACTCCTAAGTGCCCTCCCATGGCCATGTGCCAATGCTGTTTTCCTGCCTCTAAGAAGCTAGCTATCTGTTAAAGATATCTGTCCAGAGGAAGTAGTAACCATGATAGTCTGAGTCTGTTTTGATTGTCTTTTTAAGTACTGTCTTGGTGCTTAGCAGCACCTTCCCAAGAAAGTCAAGATTTCTTTCTTCAGCCTATTGAGCAATACTTTTGGTTACTATTCTTTGCTCTTAAATGTCAGTAATAAAAGCATACAAGAGATATGCATAGATCTGTGAATTTGCATCTCTCCATCAATTCATGAAGTCTGTTTGCACAAGTCCCAGCATTATCAAATAATTTAAATAACTATTCCTGTGGTTTGTCTCCTCATTCACTTGCCTCCCTGACGCTGTACTGTGGCTGTGCAATATCTAGTGCATAAAATCATAGCCAACACAGCACAGTAAAAACATCCAACAGTTAATCATTATTTTTAATTCTCCGTATTAGTTATGAATGACATTGGGAATTGAGGCGAGTGTTCAAGATTTCTGGCTAACACATGCCTCTTCAATGCCAATGTGAATCCTCTCTGCAGAAAGTCCCAGGAGCAGGGATATTTCCACCAGCACTAATTATTTCTCTTTCTCCTTCATTTATTTTATTCTCTAGAGGTTTTCTCATTCTTTCTAGAGCATTAGAGTCTCAGATGCCGATATACTATTAGCAACATTTCCACTCCTGTGATACAGCCGTCTTTATTTCTGAATAGGATATTTATCAATATATTAGGGGAAAAACAATAAAAGGGGAAAAGGAAAGTTAACCACAGCCTTTACATTATTACTGATGTCACATGTTCCAAATTCTTGAACCAGGTCTCCACGCACTGTAATGCAATATTCTGCATGGGTGCCTTTATTTTGCTTTCTAGGTTTTGAGCTTTTAAATAGCATTTTTGAATAATTTTCTGACTTTTTTTTCTAGCAGGCTTAAAAGTGATAAATGGGTTTCTTATATTTATACCACTCCAAGAACTAGAATCTTAAGAACACTTCTTAATCAGTGACACCCTCAAGGTCTATGGGCAATGTAGTCTTTCTCAGTGTACCAAGAGGAGTTCTCTTCCAGCGAATGACAAATACGCAGGTTTTGTACTTGCTATTTACCCAAACAGATAATTAAACAAAATTTTTTTTAAAGATTAATCTGTGTTGAAATTAATCCTACAGAACAAGTCATTGATGATCATGAAACAATATCTTGGAATCAGGGGGGTTATTTTCTGCTTGTAACCATTTACAACAATAATCCTCATTCCTCGTTTAAGCAAAATTTCTTCAAAGCAGCATGTCAATACACACTTGAAAAATGGAGGGAGAAAGGCTGTTTCAGAGGATTAAAAAATAGCACTTGCTACTGTGAGCACGTGTAAAAGACCACGTCATGCATCTTCAGTTAGACTTGTGTTCTTTCATCTGTTCTTGTTCCAAAAATAATGGATTGGATATAAGATGGTAAGCATTTTTGTGTGTCTTTTCTGTCTGGATTCAAGCCAGAAAACCATTTTAAGCTTAGCTGAAAGATTTGTTTAATGTTTTTGCACAGTTTACTGCACTAAATTGTTATCCCTTGTACCATTCTTTATATATGTGTTGAACTTAGCTAAGCTATAAAGAAAGGGCTCTGAAATTCAAACAGTCCCAGTTACTCTGTGACTAGGAGGTTCCATATAATCATTGAATCACTGTGGTTGGAAAAGACTTTTAACATTATCAAGTCCAACAGCTATCTGACTCTACCAAGTCTGGTGCTAAACCATGTCCCTTAGTATCGTATCTATGCATCTTCTAAACACCTCCAGGAATGCAAACACAACCTCCTCCCTGGGAGCTCATTCCAGTACTTGACAACCCTTTAAGTCAGAAAGTTTCCTCTAATATCTAATCTAGACTTTGCCTGGTGCAACCTGAGGCCATTTCCTCTTGTGTTATCACTGGTTGCTAGAGAGAAGAGACCAACACCCACCTCTCTACAATCTTTTAGCTAGCTCTTAAGAGCAATATGGTCTCCCCTCAGCCTTCTTTTCTGCAGACTACACAGATCATCCCCTCAGCTGCTCCTTCTAAGGCCCATTCTTCAGACCCTTCACCAGCTTTGTTGCCTTTCTATGGACATGCTTCAACAATATCTTTCTTGTAGTGAGGACCCCCCAAAGTGAAGATAATATGACTACTGTGTGGCCTCACCAGTGCTGAGTACAGGGGAACAAACACTGACTCCTGCATGTCACACTGTTCCTGATAGAGGCCAGAATGCTGTTGATCTTTATGACCACGTGGGCCACCCCTCATCTGGATCATTGATAACAGTGTTAAGGAAAATTTGTCCCAGTATTGAGCCCTGGGGAACATGAGTTGTAACCAGCCACCAACTGCATTTAACTCCATTTAACACCACTCTTTGGGGCAGGCCATCAACCAGGCTTTTATCCAGCAAAGCATCCAACCATACCAGTCATGAGCAGCAAATTTCTCCATCAGGATGCTGGAGAATTCCTTTCCAACTGGTTTCCTAGATAGGGCAGCCTGCTTAGGTTTTTAACAGACTCTTGAACCATGTATAATTCCTAAACCACTTAACAGCCAGTATATGAAGGGCTGACCTGGACCTGAGCAGAAATTTTGATCAATCTGCATGCAAATTACACTTCTCTTGAGGAAGATTTTCTGCCTGTGTTGAGACCTGTTGGCTCAAGCTGCCAACAGCAGCTAATTTGCACTCAAATTTTAGGTGGTGAAGTAATTAATGAAATAATCAAGTTCCTCATAGTGTAAATGGAGAAGGGAAAAGGCCCACAGAGGAATAGCATGTCCATCTAATGTAAAAACACAGATTCAGGAAGAATGGCTGCATCTTCGGACACTGTCTGAGGCACCTAACTCTACTTGTACTTCTATGAAAAGAGTTTAGGACACTAAATTAATTCAGGTGAACAAAGATACTAAAATTTAAGCCCATAGTAGTTAAAGGTTCTCACCAGTCAGTTCTGTTTGGCAACAACATTTACTTACAAGAGATTCTGATCCCTCAGCCCCATATATTATTATTAATTAAATATTTATTCACTTCTGTGATGTTAGTGCATTCCATTATGGATGCATAGCTAAGCAGAACATTTAAAGAGAAGCTCCTGGTATTCATGAGAAACCTGGTGATGACAGTCTCATGCCAGCAGATCAGTAAACCTGGATGAAAACCAGGAGATGAAAAGGGAAAGATAAAAAAAAACTTATGGCTGATAGTGTATATTTTGTAAGTTTTTTCCTTATTCAAAAAGGGTTAAGAGGAACAGTAGCTTTTTTAAATATCAAACCCAAAACCAAGGGGAAAAAAAAAATAAATAAATGAAAAAAGATTGTTAGTGATATTTCAGTAATGAGTGTGATACTGAATCCCTTTTCAATTCCGACTTTAAAAAGGATAAAAAAACCTGAATAAATAGAAAGCAGTGAAGACACTGTAAAATAAAGCATACAGAAAATGAAGATGAAAGAATGCTTGCTACTTTGGACGAGGCCTATCACACAGAGCAGCTGCCTTCGAAAAGCCACAGGAAAGTAAGTGCTGGAGTGGAAAAACACACCACTGGCCCACAAAGGGGAAAAAAGGCCAACATCTTTCAAATACATTATTCACTGTAACTACACATGGTCTTTTATGAGACCATGCAAAAGGGACAAAACAGGTACAGCATTCCTTGTAAACTGTATGTGTGTATACAAAAATGCAGGTAATGTCCCATAAACATTTTATTAACATTTTAAAAATGCCAAAACATAAGAGACTTTGAAAATGAGCATTTCCATTATGTCTATTTCTAAGATTATATAAAGGATTTTATTACACATTTAAGCTTTGTCATTTGTTCTTTTCATTTTTCTTTTTACTTAGAGATTTTTTTACTTTTATCTAAACCTTCTTCATGGAAAAGAAGCTCTGTAAATGAGAAGGTAATGAATGCTAAGACTGGCTTAAGACAAGCCCAGTGGAAAAAAAATATTATGGGCAAGTCAAAATACCAACAAAAAGTCCTTGAGAATCTTTTCTCTAATGAATTGTAGTACAAGAAGAAGCCAAAATTATTTTTCCTGTATGATACCAACTGTAAGGAAAAATGAACACTCAAAAGAGATAGGCAACATTGCTTGTAAAATAGAGAGTTAACACTAGACACGGTTGTTCAGAACACGTAAGATTTGCATATTATCGACTGTCTTTAAATGTCAAGGCAAATAATCATTCAATTAACTTGTCCATGTTTACATCTTTCCCTGCATATTTCAATGCACACACATAGTATAATGTCCTCATGCTTCCACAGGAGGGGAAAGCCTTCCACTAGCGATGGTAGAATTGAACCACACCCTGTGCAGAATCACTTACAGCTTTGCTCTGATACAGCTTACACAATACAGATGTGCACGGAGATTAATTTTGGCATGTTAGTAAGGTACTATTTCTAGCAGTGAGGATGGACATGTTAAAGTCAGAACTTCAGACAAGGGGATGATGCAAAGATGACTTTATTTTAATTTTGAAATTTCAGAAGACACTTGCTCTGCCAACATGAATTTGGTCTTTTTCATGTAAGGCAAATATTACAAGCCAGTTCTATAACCAAGGAAAAACAAAACTTCAAAATGAAGACCAATTTTGGCTTCAGGCTGCAGATCAGTAAATGTAACTCTAGCTAAATATAGCTTTTCCTTTTTTTATTAAAAAAAAAAAAAAATCAGAAACCTGTGTGACTGTATCAAAGTTGTTGGAGCAATTATTTTGTTTTGTGGGAAAAGGTGCTTGTGACCAAGTAAAAGAAATCACTGCTTCACAGTTGAGCTAAAGAGATATTTTTACAGAGCTGAGAAGAACTGCGACAGTGGCACTGGAAATTGAAAAGTTTGGGTTTGCAAGAATGTAAAGGGTAGCTATTGAAAATCATTGGAAGTTCTAAAACTAGATAAAAAGTGGGAGATTTTACAATCGTGAAGAAGTGATAACTTTTTTGTCATCGATTGGAATGCTTTTTTTTACTTTTTTTTTTTTTTTCCTAAAGTAAAATTCAGTTGGATTAAGCTTTGAGCTCCAGGTCAATTAAGCAAAATTCTTAGATTAAAAAATTATATTATGGGACTTACTGGCATATTTCTAAAATTAAGTAAGTTTTAGGCACTTCTAAAATGTTAAGGAAAATAAAAAGTCCAAATAAATAGAATTTTCATCATACAGAGAAATGTTATTCAGGTATGCTGAATTAAACTTGGCTCATGATTTTGGTTTGTGAAAAAGCCACTTAAAACCTAATGTCCTTTTTCTTTAAAGAAACACAGATACCACTGTCATCAACCAGACCTTGTAAAAGTACTCCATACATTGACAGATGAAGTTTGTTAATAGGATGACATTCGAAATACTGCAGTAAATGATGCCGAAAATGCAAGACTGCAAGGTGTGGAGATTGCCATTAATAACAGATAGGACAGCAAGAATATTATTTTTGAAACATATAACTAAGAAAAATTTCACTACTTTATTTATTTATTATTTATTTCTGTTTTAGTTATTTATTAATTTATTTTTTAACACATCCAAGTGCCGGGTTCTACACACTGGCCACAAAAACCCCATGCAGTGCTACAGGCTGGGGTCAGAATGGCTGGAGAGCAGCCTGGCAGAAAGGGACCTGGGGGTACTGCTGATATTAGGCTGAATATGAGCCAGCAGTGTGCCCAGGTGGCCAAGGAGGCCAATGGCATCCTGGCCTGTATCAGGAACAGTGTGGCCAGCAGGAGCAGGGAGGTCATTCTGCCCCTGTACTAAGCACTGGTTAGGCCACACCTTGAGTCCTGTGTCCAGTTTTGGGCCACTCAGATTAGGAAAGATGTTGAGCTGCTGGAATGTGTCCAGAGAAGGGCAATAAAGCTGGTGAGGTGTTTGGAGCACAAGCCTATGGAGGACCAACTAAGGGAGCTGGGGTTGCTTAGCCTGGAGAAGAGGAGGCTCAGAGGAGACCTTATTTCTCTCTACAACTACCTGGAGGGAGGCTGTAGCCAGGTGGGGGTTGATCTCTTCTCCCAGGCAGCCAGCACCAGAACAAGAGGACATAGCCTCAAGCTGCACCAGGGGAGGTTTAGGCTGGATGTTAGGAAGAAATTCTTCTCAGAAAGAGTGATTGGCTGTTGGAATGGGCTGCCCTGGGAGGTGGTGGAGTCACCATCACTGGAAGTGTTTAAAAAGAGACTGGATGAGGCACTTGATGACATGGTTTATTTGATTAGATGGTGTTGGTTGATAGGTCAGACTTGACGATCTGAAAGGTCTTTTATTCTACTCTAGTCTAGTCTAGTCTATCCTATTCTAGTCTGTTCTATTCTATTCTATTCACTCTTGCCAGTACTTTAGTATATAGAAAAATCACTATTATTCTCGTACTGCTTAAAATTAAACTCCTGAAGATAATCTGATGCAATGCATAAGCTTTCAATGTTCATGGATTCAAAAGGTGGTGGATTTTCAACAGCTCCCACTGTGTCAATACTAAATTCTTCATTCATTTATCTCATCTAGGATATACAGTATCATTTTGAGTACCATGAGGTGTCCTGTCTAATTTAAGCTTTCACTCCATAAGGCAGAGAGTTTCCTAAAAGTCTTGTGATATATTAGCCAACAGTATATTAAGTGGCACTTCACACCTATGTTTTGCCAGTTCTGAGAACGAAGTGATGATGTCACTCTGAATAAAACTCCGTTCCTGCTATTTGTGTTGACAAATGATCCAGCTCTGCATGGATCCCACATAAAAAGACTTTTCTGTCAAATTGGAGCCTAGTAAATCCTATCCTTGTGTTTCTCCTTTTAAGTGTGTTTGAAACCACAAATTGCAGGAATATCTATCACACTGCACTAGATGGATTTTTATTTTTATATATATATATGTATGTATATATAAAATAAACTGTGATAAAGAGGTTGACACATTCTTGAAGAGTATTCCATTTAAAAACAGCTAATTGCTTCGCAACTTAACCTCCTAAAGTTCATTTGGTAACCACAATCCAGTGTCATCAACATGTGCAAAGAGTTTGTATCAGCTAGCTTGAAAGCAAAATAATTAAAAACAAAGGGTGATGCTAAGAAAGTGCTAAGAAGAAATTAAATTAAACTATTCACAGAATTTTTTAGCACCATCTGCCAAGGTACATAAAGTCTCAAAAAGCAATATAAACTAGCCAAGAGTTAATCATGAAACATAAAAATTAGAACTATGTTGCATTTTATCTTAAATAGAATAGAAGGTAAGTATAGGAGCTAAGTATTAACCAGGTGAAAAACAACGTGTTTTGACATGTTGGATACTATAGGTGCAACATTTAAAAAATAATTTTGGAAACATAAGCACCTTATTTGGAAGAAGCTCCAACTTCCCTACCAACATCTGACACCCGGCAATTACTGAAAAAAAGAGGTGCTAGTGCATAAACCAAAATGTGTTTCTAGTCTGATTTCACTGAAGGAGAACTTCACCAGAAAGCAGATCAGGAAGTCCAGACAGGGTGCAGTTACATATCAGAAATCAACAACCCATATTTTAGATTTCCCAGTTTTTATGGGAAGAATTAGGATTGGGCAAACTTTTTGACTGCCAGGGCTCCTCATTCAGCAGTAAGAGCATACTTGGGCACGTAAAAGTACAGAAGAGAAGCCTGTACAAGTCACACAGACTAAAAAGTGGTGTTGAACAACTTCAATGAACATACTTAGTGCCATGTATGCCTATGCTGAGTAATCACATAATCCATGGGAAACATTTGCTTAGCCTCTTTTGCAAAGGATAGTCAAAAGGCCAGGAAGGAGCTGTCAAGGGCAGACTACCTAATACCCAGGGCCACTGAATGAGAATAATGTCACTATAGAAAATACTGTTTATCTGAAAATTAACATGTTTAAAGCGAGGCATGGTTGTCACTTGTACAGTGTGAATCTTCTTACTAGTTACAACAAAGCTAAGACATATTTGAATTTGAAATGAGACGATTGGAGAAAACTGTTGGATGCTTATGAACATCCTCCAATGAGAATAACCAAAACTAATTATTCAAATTTCAAAATTTTCCCCTAATGTAAAGTAGATATAATTCACCTGCTGAATTGGGCAGGGTACAGGGGTGGTGGGACTCTGGAATAGGCTGCCCAGGGAGGTTGTGGATGCCTCCTCCCTGGGGGTGTTCAAGGTCAGGTTGCGCTGTCAAGTCTAGTTAAAAGGCATCCCTGGACATGGTGTGGAGTTTAGAGCAGATGATCTCTAAGGTCTCTTTCAACCTAAGCCATTCTATGATTCTATGATAGGTGAGATGCATAAGAAGCATGATAAACTGTATGTAAAACCAGCAGAAGAAGGGTGTTCTGAAAGTGCACATATTAACTTCCTCTCCCCATGTCCAGCACTTTTCCACTTCTCTGCTCCTCAGAATAATGGGCGAATGGTCCTGGTACTGTGATTACTTAAGCACTATCATTTTCATATAACTGTGTTATTATTATGCATAACTATAATAAGAAAGCTTTGACTGCATGCCTGCATGAAGTACTTGAATTAGGTTATAGATGTTACAGTGTTCTAAAAAAGTTTCATGGCTTCTGTCAAATTAAATACTTTGAAATCTACATTAAGCATGAATTCTCTCCCTGTCAGCTATACAACAATCACTAAGCACCCCAACTGCATAAAATGTGAAGTCAGTTGCATGTCTTTATTAAGTTTATTCACCAAATGTAAACAGAGTACTCTTCAAATGTCTCTCAAGTACATGTCCATCTTGATATCACTGTGCTGTCAAGCTCACAGGAAGTTTATGAGGAGTCAAGTCTTCTTGTGAAGTACTCCAGTGAAACACTGTGCTACTGAATTTGTCAAATTTCACTATGTGTTAAGCAGTAAAATGTACTGCTCTGATGTGATCCTGACTTTTCAAGGTCAAAGAGAAAAGGACTGAGCATGGCAGTATTTGGAAGGAAGTGTGGCGACCAGTATCTGTTCCACAGAACAGAAACAGCTGTGCGACATTGCCAGGCATCCAGTAACTTGCTGCAATTGCAGACTGTAATATCAAACAGAAGGGTAACTGGCATCCCTTCGAGTAAACACCTGCAGTACAACAGAAGAGTTACGTTAATGGAAACCTCTAAAAGCTTGCTGTGATCTCTATCCAGTCATAAGAATAAAAGCCAATAATAACCAAAGTAATTTCATTTTTCTGCAGTCTTGTTGCCTGCAAAGACAGGAGCCTTTAGCAAAAAATAGGAATATAGGTAGTGATGAAGTTAGGTCAGGTGTTTCCACTAATTTTGGGTACTGTTCAGCAACTCTCATTCTTTTATTCAAAGACCTTCTGTTTCTATTCCAAGGTGCTTACCAAAGAACTTTCCATCCTTCCCAAGGTTTAAAAAAAAACAAACAAAAAAACCCCACAAAAGAAAAAGATAGGGAGGGGGAGGGGAAAGGGCTATTAAAAAAAAAAATCCTAAGTGACCTCCAGATATGGACAATAGATACAAATTTACCTCAAAAAGGTGAGCACCAAGGTCTTTTCCAAATACTAGTCTACTAGTATTGCGCAGACAAGGACAACAAAGCTGGTGAGGGGTTTGGAGCACAAGCCCCATGATGGATGTTGATGAAGAAGACCTTATAGTTGATGCAGTTGATGAATCTGGCCCTATAGATCCTCCAGTCATAGAGCAGCAAATGAGAGTAAAGCAGACATGTCCTGAAAGAACCATGCTATACAACTGTTTAGAGGGGGAAAAAATACAACCCCTACATTATCCTCATTGTTTCAGATCAGTTGTCTCAGATATCCACAGCCAGTTTATTGGACATTTTAAAAGTCCTTGAGAGGATGTCAGAATTATACAGTGGCTTTTACTACCTTTAGGTTTAGTAACCAGTGTGACAAGAGTCAGACACGTGCCCAAATGGTAGGGCACAGCACTGAAGCTTTTTTCATATAGCTTTAATCTGTTGGCAAGGTAATCACTGTCAAAACACTATGAATCTTCTTTAAATAACTGCAGCAAATTAAGTATGAAACCCAAAGAATTTCAGTATTTGAATTTTCATTTTTAATCTTATATTTGATTTGCATTTATTGTCCTTTCACTGAAAATGGTAGAATTACTAGTCTTTCTCAGCTTTGAAATATCTCTTTGGTTCTTTGCTGATGCTTTTCATGCCTGGGTCCTATTAAAGGGCAAACACCTATAATGGCACAAATACTGCTTGTCACGAAGAATTATTTCCAGAAAAGTTACTACAAGAATCCACCTAACAATATGAGTAATGCAAGACACAGTGACACTGTTCCTTTGAGTCTTTTTTTTCTCAATTATTGGCTTTCCCAACAGACTTTTAACAGCATGATGAACCACTTACTGATTAGGGGCAATCTCATCAGTACTAACAATATCCTCGAGACTCAGCACTATGTCTCCTTTGAAACACTTCTATCAATAGTCAAGGATCACATGATAATTATCAAAGGCATCAGAGGTAGTTCAAACTATTTTGTAGCTTATTGCAAGTACTTTTGATATACTGTTTCCATTCCTTGGTGCAGATGACCCACATGTGCTCTACACAGCTTTATATTTAACATCTCTAACCTACACAAGGCTTGTTCATAAAAAAAAGTAGGATATCTCATGCTTTTATGTAGCTTATACATTTCTAGAGAGAATCTATCCCATAACCAACAGCAGCTGAAGTTAGAGCAGTAAATAGTGTTTGCTTTTCTTTAGATTTCTATATAGGTAGACAGCAAGCCACATTATTTGAATGCTGGGTTGATACACCAACAGAGTTATCTCAGTCTCTCTGAGGTACAAATTTGCACTTAAGAAAAAGATTGTGGTGTTTTCCATAACTGTATGGATGCAGATAGATGACACTCACATCAGACCACCAACATGTTGTAGTCATGACTACCATTAGGACTGTTCATTCTCTACAAAATGCTTAGATATAGATCATAAAATCATAGAATGGTTTGGGTTGGAAGGGACCTTAGATCATCTAGTTGCAACTGGCTGCTCAAAACCCTGTCCAGCCCAGCCTTGAACACTTCCAGGAGCATGTACAACTTCTCTTGACAACTTGTTCCAGTGCTTCACCATCCTCACAGTAAAACTTTATTCCTCGTATCTAACCTAAATCTACTCTTTCCTTTTGAAACATCTACTCCTTGTCCTATCCCTACATTTCCTGGTAAAGAGTCGCTCCCCATCTTTCCTCCAGGCCCCCTTTAAGTACTGGAAGGTCCCTATAAGGTCTCCCTGGAGCCTTCTCTTCTCTGTCCTAAATAACCTGTTCCCATAAAGGATATCCTTCAGCTTTCTGATCAGAGTCACATCCCTGCTCTGGACCTGCCAGAGCATGTCTATATCTTTCCTACAGTGATGGTACCAGGGACATCTTTTCTAGTGAAAGCTGCATGGAAGCCAGTGCAGTTCCAATGAGATATTGGATAAACGAAGTGTATTTATGGACAGCATTAAACAGATGATTTTTTAATCATTAACTACAAGGAAAAATGTCCAAACACCACTACCATTAAACCACCCATTCTCCCAATACTCTGCACTTTACATGAAGACCAGTGTCTTTCAAGTTAAATAATTTTTTTGTTGTTTCACAGGCCAGAAATGACTTTAACTCCACAAACAGCTCAGCAGAAGAAGATAAATTGTAAGAGGACCACCTTTATCTCTCTTTCAGAGTTTCCTTTGCATTCACCCAAAAATGCTTATCTAGGCTTATCGTCTCTCAGTATCAAAATATTCCTCTCTTCTAACAAACTCAAGGTGCTAGTTTTCAAGAAGAGGAGATAATGCTTAAACCCTTATCAACTTCCATCCCTTGAGTTCCTCACATCATCCCTCATTCATTTTCTTCTCTTCCCTTTACTGCCACAGTCCCAGCAGCTAACCCCTTCCCAGCTGCTTTGACAGTATCAGGGAGAAGCTGCAAAACCTCATCAAAGCCAAATGTATGCAGCGGCACATGTACACGCCTCTGCTGGCCCAGAAGCTTTGACATGCTCTGCTTCCAACACAGGACCCACAAGGGCTTTTGGTGTGGCCAAACATGCTGGTGGAGCCTAGCCAGCTCCATCATGTGACAATTATACCTGTCCCTGCTCACAAAGAGTTCAAATAATTCAAAGTAGGTTCTAAACACATGCTGCTTGCTCTCTGCATCTTCATTGACAATGTGACACATTTTTCTCACAGTTCAAGGTGCAGAAGCTGAACCATATGCTCTGCGACCGTTACTAAACCCATAGCACTTGTCCAAAGAAAAAAGTGCTATGTGTGTACTGACAAAATCTAACACATTTCTCCCAACAGCCTCATTTACACTCCTGCACTGTGTGGGGAAAAACACTTGGTAAATAAAACATCTTTGTATGAACCCAGACCCATTTTGAACTGATGTTATTCACCTAGCACTGGGTGCAAGTGGGATGCACAGAAAAGATGTTGCAGAAAGGTACCATGGCAGCAAACCATTTGGAATGATTTAATAACCTCAAGCCCAACACATCCCTTTTTTTTACAGACAGATATATCCATTTCAGTGTCATCAGATCGATGCCTTCACATTTACAGACTGAGAAACCTCTGCACTGTCATCAGGTACCTTTTTAAGTAGCAGAGACTTTTATAGCAGGGACAAACATTGTGGAACAGCTACGCTGCACCACCCTGTTAGTATTATCTGTTTTCTCACTATGCTTCCCGAGGGATAGAACCATGCTTCACAGTGTACAAACAGCATCACACCATTATCTTCAAAGCATGAAAAAGATACCAAAGTGAAACACAATTCAAAGGAGAACCTTGATATGCTATTATCTGCAGAGCACTAATTAATTTTATCTGCTATGCAAAAATGAAATGAATCGCAATTTTGCAGAATACATGACTGAATAAATGAATAAATAAATAAATAAGAAATTAAATTGAAACCTCCTCCAATACACTCCCCTTTGATCCACTTTGTCAAGCTATAAATGGAGGGCAAAAATTAAAGACAATGTCTAGCAACTCCGTGTCTGTGCTTTGAAGAGCTCACTTGTTTACTCTGAAGTATTACAAAAAATATTTTGTCTCCAGATGCCAAGAAAAGCTTCCAGCAAACAGGACTTGATTCCACCTGTAATCTAATATCAGAGATTAAAAATAACCCTGCCAGTGTCATGAATGCTTTCAAATGCAAGGAAAAATTTGCTGGTCTGGGGCAGATAGCAATGTACTGTCTGGGCAAGTGCAGCCTTATTCTATATGTGGGTGACAATTAGGTTGTAATGGAGTAAAGTGTGAAGTCAGGGGAAGGAAATTCTGCACAACTCTTTCAAGCAAAGATAGCTGAGGCAGATCAAACAAGTGCTTTAACTGTGAATTTTCTAACAAATCAAACCACAATGCTGTGTGCCACTTAGCCTATTTTGTTCTCAGAATAGGTCATCAAAGGCAGATGTCTCAAAGAAAACCTAAACAGGCATTCTTTCATGGATGTTTTGAAAGAATATTTTCATATCTCTCACCCCTTAATTTTATCTACATGCTTCTACCTTAATCCAACAGTATTAGGCCGTGTGTTTTTGAACACAAGTCATAAGGAGGAGTTAAACAGAGCCAAGAGATGCAATTGGCTTTGAAAAATACACTTTGCTCTGCCCCTTGATTAACATTTTAAAATAGTTTTAAGGTGGTTTTCTATTAAATAATTACAGAGATTAGATTATATTTTACATCAGAAATATACATACATTTTTGTTTGTTAGAAATAGATGAACTGAGTGTTGCCTCCCCTTTCATCTTTCCAGTAAACTGAGTATCATATCAGGACTGATCTTTCCCAAAGAAAGGAGCAGTTCACTTCAAACTACTATTTTAGCATTTTTAATGACATAGCAACACTAACAGAGGTCACTTTTCACCTTCTTTCTGCTGCTCTATGCTTTGATAGGAGTGAGACACTATGAAGAGTTCTGGGCGTGCTCAAGTCCTCTACATTTCTGAGCTGCAAGAGAGAATTATTTTTAATGCAAGGGTTCAGCCAGGCAGTGTATATATGTATGTGTATGTGGGGCTGACTCCACATTCTGAATTCACTGCAAAACTTTGGGGGATCCAATTTTCAGGATTGCCTGCACATTAGGTCAATGGCCCCTGCTGACATCCAATTTACACTGATCACTCAATCATGTAATGCTCTCTGTTAATTAGGCCAATAACCGAAACACACTGTAGGAACACAAGCATTGCAAAGCTGACAACGATTACAGACAAAAGATGAAGGCAAGAATGCATTTCAGTAGGATGATTAACTGCATGAACAATTTATTTTCAAATTATTATGATTTTTTTTTCATCCTTAATTGAAAAAATAAGTGAAATGCAAGAACACAGAAAGCTCTTTACTCCTCCACTGCCACAAACGCTGACAATTCCTAAAGTCAGAAGTGCAGAAGAGCACAGCCACTCATTACTTTATCAAAACTTTTTCAGTAATTTGTAGCTCTTTTTCTTCAGATTACAATTTGAAGCCCATAATTTTGGAATTGACTCCATATGTTGTCCCAGAAATCTCTCTGAATTGTTGAAGTATGCTGCAGACATTCTTTGAAGCTTACCTCTTTGGACGGAACTTGCTGAAGTTTGTTGTTTATTTGTGTGGTTTGGTTTGGTTGATTCTTTTGGGGGTTTTGGGGGCTTGCTTTTTGTTGTTGTTGTTTTTGTTGCACCTTCCAAGTGACAGTATGTTCATGTTATCTGTAGCCTGATTCACCTCTATTTATTGATGCTAAAAATCACACATTCATGGGAAAATAAACATCACTTTTTCCTGCAAGTGATCTCAGAGGTTACAGTAAGAATTTTAAAGATATTACTCAACTTGAGTAAAGCAAGAAAAATCTATTCAAATCTAAAGATGAGGCTTTTCAGGAGTTTACTGTCCTTAGAGGGATTGCCATCTGAAATAATACTGAAATATATATTTGGAAAACTTCTCTTATAAAAACTTAAAATCTATGCAGAGATTATACCATGGTATATCATAATATATAACATAATATGTATTATATCCCAACAGGGAGTGTGTGCTAACACCAAATAAGTCACAATTAATAGCTGTCTTTTAACTTAATTTTGGTTTGTTAGTTCAATTTTATATTTTGCAGTTTTAAATGAACCCTTTTTATAATGCTTTGACTTCTGTTTTTTTTCTCTACCAGCATGTAGACGTGAAGGTGATTGATTAATGAAGCAGTAATGCTACAAGAAGCAAATTAACACCAAGCCTCTTTAGAAGAAAATTGAGTAAAGAAATAAATGATCTGTTAATAAAATAGTAAAAGTCAAATGAATCAGCCTATAAAAAGAGATGACATCAACCCAAATATATACTATTTCAAAGATAGTTGTGAAAGCAACATTTACACTGTTTGATTTTAAATTTCTATGAAGCAAATGAGGATTTGTAATTTTAAAAGAGTTTTTTATTTATTTCCTTTTGCCATGAAGAACATGCTTTATATCTATTGAGTTCCACTGGATATAAATGAGATCTTAGTTCAGCTTCTGGTTTTATTTCAAAGAATCATAGAATCATTTTGATTGGAAACACCTTTAAGATCATGTCCAAAGTTAATTCTACAGAGTCTGGTGCTAAACCATGCCCCTTAGCACCACATCTACACATCTTTTAAACACCTCCAGGGGTGGCAATGTAACCACATCTCTGGGGAGCCTATTTACAGTGTTTGGTAACTCTTTCAGTCAAGATTAGAATAGAATAGAATAGAATAGAATAGAATAGAATAGAATAGAATAGAATAGAATAGAATAGAATAGAATAGAATAGAATAGAATAGACCAGGTTGGAAGAGACCTTCAACCCATCATCCAACAGCATCTAATCAACTAAACCATGGCGCCGTTTCTTCTGATAGCCTTTCTAAACCTACCCTGATCCAACTTGAGATCGTCTCCTTCTATTGCTTGTTATTAGGGAAAAGAGATCTAAAAGCACCTCACTATGACCTCCTTTCAGGTAGTGGTAGAGAGCAATAAGGTCTCCTGTAAGCCTCCTTTTCTCAAGACTAAACAACTCCAGTTCCCCCAGCCACTCCTCACAGGACCTGCTTTCCAACCTCATTACCCTTCTCTGAACTTACTCCAGGACCTTAATGTTTTTCTTGCAGTGAGGGCCCCAAAACCAAACACAAAACTCAATGCTTGTACTGGAGCAAGAAATTACTTGATGTATTTTGCTTTTAATCAGCAGTTTCTATCATTGTCAGTAGATGTTTAGCGCAGCTAGTCAATCCTGAGAGAAATTTACTTATTGATTATTGGATTTTACCCAGCATAATAATTTACTGCTAATGTTTATTTTGATACTAGGGTCAAACAGGTCACAACATATTTCTTGGGTGGAAAAAAGGCAGTGAATGAAACAATGTATTTTCAATAAATATATAACATGGACTATTCCTGAAATGTGCACCTCTACTGACTCCAAATTTTTTTTTCTATTGTTCACTTTATTATTTAAAGTAGTGCTCAAGATTTTTAATACATTTGAATGCGTCTTCATTCACAGACCTCTGGATATAAAAAAATTAAATGGGAGCTCAGGCTTAACAGAATTCACACGCAGGAGGTTCTGCAATATATCTAATGTGCTCTTTCCATTGCTATGTTTGAAGCAGGACTGAACGTTACAGCTCCAGAATGAGTAAGAAATTGGGGGAACAGCAAATGGCTCTTCAAATCAAGGTAAACTAATCAATTCAAGGTAAGTATTCTTGTTGAAATTGAAGTGTTAAGGCAGATATTTAAATGCTGCATAATTAAAGCCTCTCTGTGTCTTTCTGCTTTGTAATGATTTGTTTCTACAGAAGTTTCATATATTGGGTTATTCTTTTCAGGAGTGACTTGCTAACATTCACCTTTCAGATGAGTATATTATGTCATAAACATTGTCCTGCATAAAATAGTTTTTTCCAGCTTTCACACTAATTCATAAAAAAATTAAAAAGAACATACTGTGACAGAAACAGAAATTAGTATTATGTCATTGACAGCATCTTTGTCTTCCACAGGAAGTACAAAGTAGAAAGCAATTGAAACCATTTGAAAAGTATTTTGTATACTTTTGACTGCAAGCTGAAGAGAGAGACTGGGTCAGAGGTGAGAGAAAATTTCATTTCATATGAACAATTCTGAATCTTTTGGAGATTATAAAAAGAAACAAAATTATTATACAGTTTTCAAGTGACAGTTAATGTTCAGCTTTGCTGAGCACTACAGTGCAAGGCATCTGTGTCTAGACAAGATAGTGTCTACAAATAGTGTCTACAAGCAGTTATATTATGAGCTTCAGATGAAGATATCCTGTCAAAATTGAAATTAGTTTATTCCATTTGCATTGTTAGAGTTTAAAATATTTCTAATACTATTTAAAAAAAAAAAAAAAAACAACCACAGATTATTTTCACTGAGGTTGTGTGATAACAATTAATTTGGAAACATTTTGGTGTTTCCTTGGTTTGAGGCACCAGTGGCCACAGAGGAAAAATATATTCTGTCAAACAAGTAATTAACTTTAAGAACTGATACATGATTGACTATGCATAAAGTATCTATCCTACTGTGTGGCAAGCAGCAGTACTTAATTTTCATCCACAGTTTAAGTGTTCAATGTGAATATTTATGCATAATACGTAGCAAACCAGCATATTTTCTCCAGAATCCTCTTTATCACTTGAACATTCTAATTTCACCATATTAGTACTGCAAATGTTTCAAGAATTCTGTTTGTGAGCTATTGCAGAGTTGCCTTTGTGATCTGCTCAGTTTGCACACTGCCTGGTATCTGGCAGTCATTTCTAAACAACTAAGACATTTCTTCTGTATAAAGTCCAGTAAGACTTGTGACAATTCCTTCTACCACTGCAGTTGCATGAAAACTGCTCTCCTACTCATTTTTGAAAATATAAAGCCTCTCATTTGGTACTTCAATTCACCTACGTAATGTTGCCACCATCGTAGCACTGAATATAAGCAGATTGACAAAAAATGTATTTATAATATCAAAATGTAGACTTAAATGATTTTAGCTATCCTTTCTTTCTTCCCTCACATCCAACTGACTCGGGATTCTGCACCCTATAAACCTGGGTTTCAGTTGTCCCTGTTATGGCAATGAAGGAATTATCTAGAATAAGTTTTTCATCTCCATTTGGTTCTTACCATTTTGGGTGCCCATTTTGCTTACTGCTTTGGCACCTTCTTACTGACTCAGAAAATTTAGTAACAGAGTATAAATTATCTCCCCATACTCCTGCACATGGCCTGCTGAGACTGGATGAAAATTTATAAGAGTGCTAGTGCAAGAAGAAACATTCAGATTTGCTAGAAAGAGTTGTCTTGACCCTTTGATTCATAGGCCTATCACATTTCAGAGCAAAGTACTCATACACCTTTTCAATAAATCATAATAACACTTCTAAGGTGGCACAGATACACTGTTTGCACAGCAACTAGTGACCATCTTCAGGAGTTCAGTCCCTTGCTTTCCATCACCCTACTGGCATAGTAAGTGGAAGTTTCATGTGTAAAGCCACAGCTGTGATCTCGGTATCAGAAATATCTCTGTATCAGAGACACAGAGCTATATAATTCAAACTAGCAAAACCACAGATGGACAGCTTCACTTCCTTAAAACTTGGAAGCTCATTTTTATCAGAAACATTATTCTCAGGCTGGATTTTAGCCTGAAGAGAAGGGTTTAATCAACATTTACATTGCTTCAGGTTGTTCTAGAAAGGTTTGATAAATTGAGCCTTCCAGCTCCTCATAGGAGAAATGAATCAGAAAATCTGTGTCCTTTGTAACTGAAGAGGCTCTTTTTTCTCTCAGAGAGAAACTGAAGAATGGATAGGATAAAATATTGGAGGTATAGTCTCTCAAAGTACCAAAACCTCTAGACATTTATTTTTTTTTGCTTAGCACTGGACAAAAGCAGACATAAACTGTGTTTCAAACACCTAAAGTTTTATATGTGGCAAAATGCTACAGGAAGTTTGATAAAGAGGATGACATGTAGGAAGATAATGATAGTAAGGTCATGCAGTCACATAGTTTCTCTGTCACACATCTTGATGTCCTAGATCATACTGAAGATTTTTTTTCTTAACAGTAATCTTGCTCTGTCTGCCATGGTCTAGCTGTCATGTACTGTTTAGTCTTTTCTCTGTACCACAAAAAGATAACCACAAAAAAAGGAGCAGCAGATACAAGGACATTTAAACCTTAAAAGCCCCAAAGGTTAAAGGGAATGAAAAATATTTAGGAAGTGTTCCTAAAGACAATTCCTTTAAATAATACAGAAAAAAAAAAATCCTTCTGAGGTCAACCAAATTTCTTAAGAGACCTTGAGAAGAAAAAAAAATAAAAGTGTAAGAAGATTGAGAAGTTCTGAAGGTGAGAAACAGGAGAATTTAACCTCTGGAAACTGCAACTAATTAGAATGAGATCTGATGGCATTTTAAAGGCTTTCTAATGTTACCTCTAACATCATATTTCTGAAATGCAGTGTGATGTAACTTGCACTCAACTCATGCTTTCAAGGTTTGCAACTGCATCAGCTAGATTCTTCCATTTAAGCAAATGTGCAAAATACCCTCAAAAGTGGAGTTCTGAGGAATAAGTAATGAGAGTGGTCACCTGCTCTTCCCAAGCCTTTGTAATCCAAGCTGCTAATATATCAAAGTTTTCTGAATATCAAACAGATCCCATTTCTATCCTACAGGCCTTCTTTCAGCACAAGCCTACTCAGTATTTTTGTGGTAACTACTTCTGAGATGAACTCCTGGTGAAGACGAGACTCTGGTTGTTTCAAAAACCTTTCAGGTCTTCTAGGCTCCAGCCGAATCTATCCTTTGATCTGTTTTTGTAACTGAGAGGTGTAAAAACCCCCTTAAGGGATTTTGCATCATCTTAGAAAAAAAAGAGTGCAGTTTTCATCCTGTGATGAACATAGACAGAGTTGAGAAAAAAGTGTCTTTGTTAACAGAACTGAGAGACCATCTGGGCAGTGGCCATCCTTAAATTCATCACCCTTTACAATCAGTGTTAAAAACAGTAGGACAATAAGGCCTCTCTGTAGAAAAAAAAGGGGGAACAAAGACAAGAAAAAAAGAAAAAAGAATGTTTACATTAAAAGTTTGAGGATAAGAAGCTATCAGAAATACAGAGTAGAGGTTTGAGTGGAATTTCAATGGAAATTTTTTGTCTTACCTCTGCATGCCATGTCCTTCAAAAAATACTAATCTATGATTCTTAGGCAGGGCAGTCAGAGCTTCCCTTTACAACGAATGCAACATGAATATAATTGGTCTATAATTCCAATTTTCAGGCAGTTACTGAGGGAGAAAAACAAAGAGTAAGGAAGAAAGAGATTGGCAAATGTACTAGGAGGCAGACGAGCAAAAATGTGCATGTATATATGTGAGGAAGAACCAGTTCAGATGAAAAAAAGTCAGCTTTAAGCCTCCTGGCTGCCTGAGCCCAGATGTCTTTGCATCATTAGATTTTGCTCCATACTCTAACATTCAGGCTAATTTTCTGTTGGGAAACTGATTTATGAACCTAATTTAAGAACAATCTTCCTTTAGCAGAAACCTTGTAACATGGAACAGAATCAGAAATTGCTGCTTCTGCAGGTAGCAGAAAACTTAAAAATTAGGATTTGGAATTTTAAAAAATTAATTAAACAAAATTAAAAATAGAAAATGGAAGAAAAAGAAGAAAGGAGGCTGACAGGGTAATGGAAAACATATTAGAACATATATAAAATATTGTATAACAATTTATCCGAAATACCAGAAAGAACCTGCCTGAGACATTTATCTTCTTGCCTTCTACGCTTTTGCCACTAGGAAATGTTAAGGCAGACACACTGCAAAAATTTCATTATCAAAAAGCATCTGAATCTTATGATTGGCAAATTAAATTTTATGAAATTATGAGTTACTGCATAACTGTTACCCTTCCTCAGGGCTGCAAAGTAATGACAGTGTGCATAAACACTCGAGGAGCAACACCCATGACAGCTATGGCCCCAAACCACTTTTACTTTGTTGCAGTATATTTACCTTTAAAATAGAAAATTAAGTTAATGATCATGACAAGGAACTGAGGAAAACAAGAAAGGTGCCTGGTGAGTGTGTCTTAGGTGCATTAATTTTTTAAATAAGCATGATACAAAAAAAATAAAAAACAAAGGTGCATTATTCTGCCTGGATAAATACATTAAATCATTTGTCATTTTTAGACCTCAATCTTGAAAAAGATTACTTCATTGGGAAAAAAAAAAAAAAAAAGAGCAAGAGAGAGTGAGATGCTAAAAGTGCAGATAAAAAATTACCTTTCAGGAGAAGCAGCCTTCTAAATTAGATTGCTCCTTTATGAGTAAGCAGAAAAGATTACTATGAGACTAAACAGGTCTACAGAAAAAAGGCCTGGAAAAACCTATCTTCAATGCAGGAAGAGTTTTAAAGATAGCAGCTAATGATTACTGCTTTTTCAAGAGATCTTCATGTTCTAGAATTGAAGAAACTAGATCTGGAGTTCTACTACATTGAAACAAATGCAAGTGTGAAAATTGCAAACCTGGTAACCAAAGGAAAATGTATTGCATGGCTAGTTCCAAAGATTTCAGAGAAAGTAAAAAATATTAACACTGCTACAGCTACTAACTCTGAGGATATGGGTTATATTTTTAAATGAAGGTATCTGCCCCTAAACCTGACAACATGGAACAGAGAAAAGCATATAAGCACCTTAGCATATATTTCCTGTCTATATGGGGGTTAAAAAAAATGACCTATGACTTCTCAGGTTTAGCAGAAAGTTTCCTCAAGAGTCTATAACCACCTAAACAAAAAAATCACACCTCAGCAAATGGTGGGCTTGCTGGTAGCAATGCTGAGCTACAATTTTAGTTTTTGAAAAAGAAGACAAAGGGAAGAGACACAGGAAAGGAAGGCAAAAGACTGGATGCTTTCCATTTCTCTAAGTGAAGATCCAAATGTAACATCAAGATGATGCTAATATTATACAAGCTTGCTGCACTGCACCAAACTTGCAGAACATACTGCACTACTTAAAACACCGCCACACTCTCTCCACAAGCAGACTGACATAAAAGAGCCTCCTAAGTGATTTCTAGCATTAAGCTGTTCATCAGTTGGAGAATACATTCATATAATCATTTTTAAAGGATGTTTATACTGCTGTGTTATCCATTCATTGTTATGTAGCCAACATTACAGCAGTATGGAAAACTAGAATACAAAATAATTGTGCTTTTCCACTGCACGGAAGCTTCTTTTTGTGAGCAATAAGACAGTGTTTCTTCACCTGCATCACTGATGTTAGACCCACAAGGACTTCCTATTATAAAGGATCATGCAGTCTTACAGCAAGGCACAGGATCAATTGGACAATAAATAGAATAAATATCATGTTGCACTGCAGGAATTAAAGGGGGGAAAAAAGGTGGTGAAATAATTATAATACATATGTCAACTTTTGTAAAGTTAAAACATTGAAATCTGCTTAAATCTAGGTGAAAGCATTAGTAATAGGGAGAATCCTGGAGAATGTTTCCCAGGAGAAGCATGCAACATTTGCATACCCCAACACTGTAAATGCAGGACATCAAACATTTGTGGTCACATACCACATATACACCCTACATTGCATCTTTGGTTTATTACAGCTTGGGTCGGCCCATTTGCCCTTATGTTTAGATTGCACTGGCATCCTCCATGTCCCTAATATTGGACATATGCAGATCATCAGGCAGTTTTTATGCACTAGCTGGCTAATTAGCACCTCTAAAAAAAGTGCAGAGACTTTCCTTCAGAGTATTAAAATGTTCCAGCAGTTTCTTACAAGTTTTCAGCCAGGTCTGTGTAGTCTGGTTTTAGGAAGGAAGAGCATCATCTGAAGGATGCAAGACAAGCCACACAAGCTGGTTTCAGGGCCAGGGGCTGTCTCCTAGTTCATTTTGTTTGCTAGTAAAGACATAAAACCATTCAACCCCCAAAGAGACTAAGCAGTTACTTGTTACATAGAGAGGACAAGAGTTTGACATGTGGACAACATTTAAGACTCTTGAAATGGTAAGGAGCCCATCAGATAAACAAGGTGATTTCAGCTGGCGATCTGCGGTCCAAGTTGCAGGGGGAAAAAAGTGAACAAATCCTCAAGGTCTGCGCTTGTCAAAGCTGGAGAACTTACCCTCTGCACCTTGAGTCTATACAGGGATATATTTTCTGAATATGTTCTGCATAAGGTAACCCTGTAAGATTCTTTTCCTTCATACAAAACCCTTTCAGTTTCCTGTTTTCCTTTCTAACAACCAAGACTGTTGAAAAGCACAGACACCCTCAGGGTAGGTAATGCAGACCATGGCAGATGTTCTTGAAGCACTGATTTTTCCAGACTAGCATACATCTCCATTTTAAGGTTTGAAACTGATGACAGAAGTCAGGCCAGACCGCTCCCCCTCAGGAGTACTGGGGCAAGTGCCAGGGTCAGAGAATTCTGTGCTAGAAATTGGACAAGGAGCATGACCTAATTCTACCACATGCACACTTTTTGTGCCAGAAGTACCTCCAATGGTATTGCTAGCTGTGTCCCATATGGCCTATTTCAGCTCTCATTTGATACACACTGCTCATTACCAATACCCCACCACCAATCCAGTGGTTTTACTGGTTCTATGACTTCTAACAGATGCATCTCAGTCAGAAAATGTAAATCTCAAACAAAATGGAATAACCTGCATAGCACTAATGAGGTTATTTTATCTGAGCCAAGTTTGTTGTTAGTGATTTTCCATAACTAAAGAAAATAAATAGCTTTCCTCTTTTGATGGTGCATTGAATTTTTCTGCTTATAAATCCTTGACATAGAGTGTACATAGACATTGGAAGTATTCCACAGACTCTTTCACAACAATGAACTTACAGTGATAAAAGCCCTTTGAACAGCTGGGAAAAGGGAAGCATACTGAAGATCTGAACATATTGTATAACAATGAAAAAGAATAGGGTGATGACAAACTATAGAATGGTAAGACAGTAAAGTAAGAGGGAAGGAAAAACAGGTGAAGAAAATGAGAACATCATGCTGTAGTTGTACTGAGGAATATGCAAGTGTTAAGTACTTGTCACTCACGAGAGAAGAGGAGAGGAGAAATAAGTCAAAAATATATTATGTATCTACAGGCAGGGTATTTTTATATTTAAAACCATCTGTCTCACAAAAGTTCAGGTCGCATCATTCAGTTAGATAATTATAAGCCCTTCCAAAGACCCACTTTTAGTAGAAAATGCTAACTTGATATGAGTTCCTGGCCTGCAATAGCTGTAGGCTTTGCTAAGGCATGACAAAGGGAAAAATGGATGTGGTCAAAAACCCTTCAAGCTTCAGAAATTCCTCCTTCCTAAGGGAAGGCAGAATTGCAATTTTAAGGCAGATCAAGTCAGTAGAACTCTGATAGCTCCAGGATCCATGTTTCAGAGTGCCACAGGCAAGACAGTGAGCATCCCACGGTGGATTTGGATACTGGGGTTTATTTAATAACCAGAGATACAAGAGTTTTACTCTACCTGATTATGAGGCACCAACCCTTTCACTGCTCCGAGTACTATAGTCACTAGATCTTGCCATCTCTCTGCAGTAGGGAAGTAGCTGCTGGCTCAGAACAAGCAGAAATTCATTTCCTGTTGTTGCTGCACACTATGACCTATCTTAGTTATAACAGGCCAAGGTCCTTACATGTCCCTTGGCATTCATCTCCACTCTGGTCTTCAGTGACATCTTTGATCCCCAACATCACTTCCAGGATCTTTTTTCAAACCAAGATCTTCACCTTCATCTTGCCAGGTTCCCTTCTTTTATCAGGGATTGTTTCCTCTTTTTAGAAACCTTTACTGACATCAGCTTTTCCTTCCAGTACACCAAGCCACCAATTTTCCTGATCTGAATTGTCCATGTGCAGAAGCACTACGTGTGATAGGCCTCCTAATTGCTGTTTCTGGCTCATGTCTCTCCTAATTGGACAACTGAGGACATGACATTTTTGTTTAGTCCAGGTGTTATCAAAGTTTACAATCAAGTCATACTGGTTGTAGCTAGTAAGTAGCAGGCTCAAGAGTTCAGCGGTTCAGTTTGGGGCAGCCACACACATGCATGAATCTAATTATCTGCTGCCTCGTGTCATTCACAATTCAATCCATCTTTTCACCCATGACAGTTACTCTGCCTCACACCAAGCAATGTCAGCAAAAAACTAGGAACACTGTATTTTGTAGCTGCGATACACATCTGATAGTGTTCCAAATGCTAGTTCCTGCTCCAAAGACTCATTTCAGTAGTATCAGATGAACATCAGACATGGAGTAGGCTGGGAGAGTTGGGGTTGTTCAGGCTGGAGAAGACAAGGCTCCATGGAGACCTTATAGTGGCATTTCAACATATGAAGGAATCCTACTGGAAGGCTGGGTCCAGACTGTTTGAAATCATAGAATCGTAGAATCATTTAGGTTGGAAAACAAATTCAAGTCCAACCGTTAACCCTATTCTACCAAGTCCACCACTAAGCCATATCCTCAAGCACCACATATACATGGCTTTTAAAGACATCCAGGGGAGGCAATGCCACCACCTCCCTGGGCAGCCCATTCCAGTACCTGACCACTATTTCAGTGAAAAAAAACTTAGTACTGTATAGCCTAAACCTCCCCTTGTGCAGCCTGAGGCCATTCCCTCTTGTTCTATCACTAGCTATCTGGAAGAAGAGACCAACATCCACCTCGTAACATCCTTCCTTCAGGTAGTTTCAGTGATAAGGTCTTTCCTCACCCTCCTCTTCTGAAGACTGAACAGCTCCAGTTCTCCCAGCTGCTCCTCATAAGGCTTGCTCTCTAGACCCTTCACCATCTTTATTGCTCTTTTCTGGACCCACACCAGCACCCTGATGTCTCTCATGTACTGAGGTGCCCCGAACTGAACACTATACTCAAGGTGAGTATACCAATGCAGAGTGCAGAGGGACAATCACCTCCCTGGTCCCGCTTGCCACACTATATCTAATACAGGCCAGGATGCTGTTGACCTTCTTAGTCACCTTGGCTCATATTCATCCACTTGTTGATCAGTATTCTCAGATCCTTTTCCACCAGACAGCTTTCCAGCCACTCTTCCCCAAGCCTGTAATGTTGCATGTGGCTTTTGTGACTCAAGTGCAGGACCCTTGTTGAATCTCATACAATTGACCCTGCCCAATTAATCCAGCCTGTCTAAGCCCCTCTGCAGAGCCTTTCTACCCTCAAGCAGATCCACACTTCCAACCATCCTGGTGTCATTCACAAACTTATTGAGGGTGTCCTCTATCTCTTCATAAATATAATTGATAAAGATGTTGACCAAGTGGTCTCAACACTGAGCCCTGGGAAACAGCACTTGTGACCAGCTGTCAGATGTATTTAACTCTGTTTACCACCACCCTTTGGGACCAGACATTCAGGCAGTGCTTTACTCATCAGATTGTATGCCCATCCAAGCCATAAGCTGACCATATTTTCATGACAAATTGATGAGAAGCACTGATGAATGCTTTATTAGAGTCCAGGTAGATGACAACAACCTTTCCCTCATCCACTAGGCAGGTCATCTTGTCACAGAAGGAGATCACTGGAACAGGTTGCCCAGAGATGTGGTGGAGGCCCCATGCCTTCAAGGTCAAACTTGATTGGGCCCTGAGTAACCTGATCTAGCTAAGGATGTTACTGCAAGGGGGTTGGACAAGGTGACATTCAAGGGTCCCTTCCAAGCCAATGCATTTTATGATTGATTCTATTTCTCAGCCAAGACAGGGACCACAGTAGTTTCTTCTCATCTGAGCTTGTTTTACATGGAAAGCTTGAAGTGAAAAAGCAGAGAAGCTTCCCTCCTCCTTATTGAATCATGCCTACCAAGTGGTAGTGGACACTTCCTTGGGAGGTGGAAGATTTTGCTCATTAAGAAATTGAGCCAATTTGCTACTTACAGTTTGAGCACTTCACCTGGCAGGCCTCACTGCAAAGTGCTATTCTCCTGTCTCCTTCACCCTCCTACTCCCCAGCTGCCTTTTTATTCCCAGACCGCTTGGCATGGTCCCTAGCCTTCCCTACACACTCTCATGTTGTCTGTCCTATGCTGGATTGCTTCAGTTTTCTCCTCATTCTCTTCCCTGTGACCAGTTTCAGTGCATAAGCTAGTGTTATGAGTAGAGCTTGGCAGCTTGGACTCATTTTTTGCACAATCATATCTAATTCTAACTATTAAGAGTTTGGGGTTTTGTCTTCAGAGGCATCATGAAACTGTATTCTGCCTTGGGCTTCTCCAGCTGTTTCAAACAGCAGCTTGAGGCACAAATACATTGTGCTCAGTGTGTTCAGGCTATGTTGGCAGTGCTCCAGTGGTTTAAGGAGACAAGAAAGAGCCTGTATAGTCACAGAAGTCAGATTCTGGATACTTCCGAAATTTTACAGCGAAAGAGAACAAGACGTGTGCTGCTTTTCCAGGGCTAGGAGCAGATGAACAGCAGCTTCCATGTTATGGCTTTGTGTACTAGCTCCTGAATTCTGCTTGAGATAAATTTAGATTTTGATACCCTCTTTTTAGGTCCAGCCTTTCTTGTTTCAGTCAGATTCCTCAAATATGGTTGGTACTATCATTAAAAAGTCTCAGCCACAAAGTCAGTGATTGATGTGTTCAAACAAGACATCCATACGACTTGCCAGATATAATACTGTTATACACTCCTCACTTTAGCACAGATGTCAGAATATGTCTGAGTTTCTCATTTGCAATAACATGGGAGAGACATGCAGCAGGCAGACTGTTTATAGAGGCTAAGGCAATAATAGATTGCTTTATTATGGGAGGTTGCTACCTATTATGATACAGTGATACAGTGGTGTGTAGCACAATCTAGAATAATGTTGCAGTACCCCACTGCCACCCTTTCCAGAAGACATGCATTCAGAGAGAAAACAATTCATGCTCAATCATTTTCCAAGGTGTGACCATTTTAGGCTGTGCTTTTAAGAAAGGGACAGTTACTGGAACACTCTGGCTGAATGTTTTGGTGGAAGAATGAAAACAAGATATTCTAAAGGAATTTCATTGGTAGATTGGTGGAATGCAACTTTAAATTTTTAGCTTTAGTTCAGTTTGAATCCCAGTCAGTTCAGTCTATCTTTTTCAGCCTGTCTGTTTCAGTCTCTCTGAGCAACAGCTGTGCTGGACGGAGTTGACCTTGAATTAACTGAGCTAACCAGATAAGAAACTAATTCTTGCCTATGCTTTGAGCTAACAGAATTTCTTCCTTTATAATTACCTTTTTCTCTCTCTCTAACCCTTTTTGGGAAAAAAGGGAGGTAGGGGGAGAAGGGGAATACAGTTGGGGGGGGAACTCCTCTTCTTGGAGGAGGGAAAGGTGTTCTGTGTTACGTTCTTTGCTGTATATTTCTGTATATATTGTAAATATTGAATATTGTGTATATATTAATCTGCATTTCATCCTGCTTGTAAATATAGCTCTTATCCATTTCTGCTTCTCCAGCTGAGTTAGCTGTGGCTTCTTTGTGTGTGGGGGAGAACTGAACTTTCTCTCACCACCACACAAGGCATGGCAAACCTGATAGGTTACCAGGAATTTGTCAGATCTTCTCACAGATGCCAGTCATTTAAACATCATCCTAGCTGTAAAATGGATGGTCAGATCTGTAAGTGCTATCAATCTTCTCAGACAACAATGAGCATTAATTGGATGCTTGCATTTGACTGTGCAGCTCCAAGTCTGCCCGAATGTGTCCTATCTCAAAATACTGTGTCAAGGAGTCAAAAAATACACCAAACTATTTTTGAATGTGAAGTGACATCATGAAATGTTCCATCAGGGTTAATGACATAATCCTCTAAAGTGTCAAGGCAAATCAAACACGGGACTTGTGTTTTCTTTCACCAGTACTTTTGTTACTTGAAATGACAAAGAGCAACACAGCCCTCAGATTCCACTATAGTTATCTACTTTTGAGTTAGATATATAAAGAAATAAAAACCAATACCACATATATATTAGAAAGCCTCGGTGTATACCTTATATACACAATTCAGACACCTCAGCGCTGCTTTACTATAACTGTTTAAGACATCACATTATTTTGGACTAAAATATCAATGTCTGGGGAGTGGAACAGAAGTTACAACATTGACATTTTGTATCTATTGTTTATATTTTAAAGGAAATGGAGGAAATCAGAAATATACAAGTCAAAGGTTTTTTGAATGGCAAATTGCCCTAAATATGAAAGAGAAAATGCAATGCATGGAGTCATTATTACAGTTTCTACTCATATATGTAGTCATCTTCTCTTTATAGCTTTTTGCTATCACACTCTCGGTGTTTCACGTCAGCAAATTCTTTTCAAAGGGGGTGGAGAGTGGATCTGCTCTGAAGCTTCAGACAGTTGTAAGGACTAACCACAGTTCTGATTTCTAGCACTGCTGAAAACTGACACCATAATCAAAACCAGGAGTTACATAAACCACAAAATATCTGAGTCCTCAGCATGAAACAGATCCCTGTAATTGTACAAGACAAAGGGCAAGTAGTTTTCCACTAGAGATAGTACTATCTATTGATATGGGAAAATATTAAATATTGATGCTCTGTTGAGTATTAATATTTTTAATACCACAACATCATCAAAGTCAGCATCAAGGGCCCAGGTCCTTATCACATTCAGTTCAAAGATCCCCATCATGAAGTTAAATCTCATTAGATCTTAAGGCACTGCAACAGACCAAATGATGGTGATAATAAAAAGATCATAGTCTCTACACAATAGCCATCTGATATTACTCAGTCTTGTAAGATATGAAACACAGCATCTAAATCAGATCTCACATTGAGACTGCAGTTGTGTACTATAGAGATAGATAATGAAGGACAGAGTAATACTGAGCAACATCTTCCTCCAGAAGAATAATCATGAGTCCTTCTGTGTCAAGATGTCACAATGAATGACCATTTTAACTGACCTTTAATGTAAGTTACTCCACAGTCAGGGAAACAGAATTTTTTAGCCTATAACAACTATAAAATCAGCAAGATTTACATGATATTTGTGTAATTCACTAGGTTTTAATATATAACACATTTTTACTTTTCCTATAAGTTATTTCAAAGTGCATCTCTTCTGCCTAAAGGTCAGGTGGAATGATGAATATAAAAAAAAATTCTGTTCCTGACACAGTAGCTGTGAAGAGGAGATATGGGGTGATAATCATCATTTTACTGCTTTTGCAATCCCTAAAGCAGGAGTTTGTAGAGAAAGTGTAAAAGGATGGAGAGGAGAAAAAGGGGGAAAATGAGTTGTAAGAAATCAAAGTTTTAAGAAATCTCAGTATCAAATCTTTTTTCATTCCACCATCTTGTCTTCTTTCATGTATATGTTGAAATTCTCTTGTTTCTTCTGAAGCCACTGGGAAATTCAATGCACTGACTTTGCTGAGAATGGCATGCAAATTCCCATGTAGGATACAGAGGGCTTGCCAAGCCTGAACAGAGAGATCTGCATGTTCACATTATGATTAGTAAGAGCCAACATCACAAATTGTGACAACCCATTCAGCCAGTAATGGCTGTTATCATGAAGAATTTCGGTATTTTTATACTGCACTTTCCCTGGACAAATCTGTGTGACGCAGGCAGAAGCATAGCTGAGTACGCTAGTGCACTCGTGTGCTAATAATGATAAAGTACAGCAATAAGACTGTAGTTGGTAATAAGGTTGTAGTTGCACAGCCTATAGTTAAATCTGCATTTCTGCACAAGTCTGGTGATATCTGTATCTCTGACCACATCTTCCATATAATCATAGAATCATGGAATTGTAAGGGTTGAAAGAGACCTCTGGAAATCAAGTCCAATCCTCCTGCCAAAGTAAAATCATCTAGGGCAGTTGACAGAGCAACACATCGAGATGGGTCTTGAAAGTCTCTAGAGAAGGAGACTCCACAACCTCTCCAGGCAGCCTGTTCTGGTGAGGTGGAACTTCCCATGTTTCAGTTTGTATCTGTTGCCCCTTGTCCTTATCACAGGGGCACCACTGACAAAAAGACTAGCACCTTCTTGACATCCATCCTTCAGATATTTGTAAACATAGATGTCCTCTCAGTCTTCTGTTTTCCTGACTAAACAGCTCCAGGTCACTCAGTCTTTCCTCATAAAACAGGTGTCCAAGTCTCTTAATCATCCAAAAAGCCCTCTGGTGCACACTTCTAGTGTATCACTGTCCCTCTTGAACTGGAGACCCCAGAACTGGACACAATATGCCAGATGCAGTCTCTCTAGGACAGAGGAGAGAGGGACAAGAACCTCCCTTCACCTGCTGGACCATCTGCAACAAAAAAATAACCAAGGCTGGATTCATACTGTGAAAAGCAAGAAATTAGCAGAAATCCAGTCTCTCCAAGTTGTGTATGTGTTTTAAAGCAATGCTTAAGCATCTCAGATGAACTAAGTACCAAAGTTTCTTACACAATCAATAGAGTAGGTGCCTCTGAATGTAGAATAGAATAGAATAGAATAGAATAGAATAGAATAGAATAGAATAGAATAGAATAGAATAGAATAGAATAGAATAGAATAGAATAGAATAGAATAGAATTAACCAGATTGGAAGAGACCTTGGAGATCATTGAGTCCAACCTATCATCCAACACCATCTAATCAACTAAACCATGGCACCAAGCATCCCATCCAGTCTCTTCCTAAACACCTCCAGTGATGGTGACTCCACCACCTCCCTGGTCAGCCCATTCCAATGGCCAATTACTCTTTCTATGAAGAACTTCTTCCTAACATCCAGCCTAAACCTCCCCTGGTGCAGCTTGAGACTGTGTCCTCTTGTTCTGGTGCTGGTTGCCTGGGAGAAGAGACCAATCCCCACCTGGCTACAACCTTCCTTCAGGTAGTTGCAGACAGCAATAAGGTCTCCCCTGAGCCTCCTCTTCTCCAGGCTAAGCAACCCCAGCTCCCTCAGCATCTCCTCATAGGGCTTGTGCTCTAAACCCCTCACCAGCTTTGTTAAAGTACCTGAGTAAGGCCAGGTCTGGCCCCTTGTTACATAAGCAAATTGAATACTTCATTCTGGCCAAAAATTGCCTTTTTAACATGCATTTGTAAAAGTTATTTGCCATACAATTAAAACATAATTCAAAAATAAACTGAAATCAGGATATTTTTATTACCAGCACATAGGAAAAAATTTTCATTCTTCTTCCATGCTATGTAAGATTAATTCACCAAACTCCATAACATATCAGCATCCTGCAATTCTGAATTAGATGCTCAAAGTGATAATGCAGGGGTTGCATCAGAAAAGAAGAGAAAAGTTTATTGCTGTGTACTGATAATTCAGCAGACCACAAAATAATTTCTAGCAATAAAAAAATAGTATAAATTATGTCTATAACACCTATAATAAAGACAGAAACATAAGAAGTTTGCAGCAAGAAAAGTGTATTTATAACTACTTTCTCACTGGGTTTTGGTGTTTTGTAATTTATTGTTCTTTGAAGGCGAGCAGGAATAATTAACATATTGTATAAGTTAATTTGGTTTTGCTGGTTTATATTTTTATCTTCATACATACTCTCATTTTCTCAAAAAAAAATATATATTAAAGAGTACATTTACAGACAAATGAGGCTCCAAATGCTGACATTTTGGCATAAAATTGTGAGACACTACTGATAGCACATTCAGTTTTAATTTCTTCTGGTTATTTCTTGAGTATGTTTGATAAAATAGTTTGTATATCTGAGTATGCACTTGTGCAGACACAGACATTGAATGAAAGAAGCTTTAAAACCAAGTGATTCAAGCATCACTTCTCCACCATACGTAGCACTGGATTTTGCTTCAGTACAGACAGTTATAACCTGCTGTTATTTGAGCTTCAACAACCTATTTTCTGTTGTTGGAAAGAAAATATATTATTTGAATTAGCAGGATTGACTTCAATTGAAAGCAAAGTCAGTCCTACCAAAGCATATAGTTATTTTGCCTCTACATCCCAAGAGTTACTTCGGTGCAGGCAAGTCAAAGGCTCAGACTGGTAAACAAAAATCCAGAAAAGAGCTAATATTCATTATTATTCATGATTACAGCATGAAAAGGTCACTGGAAGCAAAGAGCAATACTTTCAGTGACAGCCCAGGTAATTTTGGAGCCCACATCTCATCCTCATACAACATTTAAGAAGACAAGGGCAAACTGCTAAACTCCAAGCTGCCTGAAGCAGTATGGAGCCTCTGTATGAATTTCAGCTGCATCTAGGGACTGAAATTTCATTAATTTCAGTGAGTGAAGACCTGTCATTGGACTGGTCATAGTTCCCAGTAACCAGCTGCTACACAATGGTTGAACCTCAGGAAACTCCCAGCTCTGCCATAGGTTATTGGTAAAACCAGGTTACTTTTCCATTTTTCCTTTTTCTTTTATCTTTTTTTTTTTTTTTTTGCATTGTGGTAATGAAAGATATGAATTTCACAGTCACTCTCTTTCTACTACTGCCTGAATCCCTATGTTGATAATTTATTAGGTTTCTCTGCTTGATAAACTGCAGGTGGTAATAGAATCTGCAGAAATTTAAGATGTTCACAGTTTGATGTGGTGGAGTTCATAAAACATAATTACCGTGTGGCCATATGAACACTGTGTTATGAAGGTGTGGATCCCAGTCTGATTTTGTGAACTCCATGTGTATATCTTTGTTAAATGACAAATTATATTTCAATTGTGAGAATAGCCTGATGTATCCATTATTATTTTAACTTCCATTTCCATATGAACTCTAAAATACTAACTAATGGAGATGCTTAAATATTGAAAATTGTTTAAATGAAAACATCATCCAAGAAGATAATCATATCAAGAAAGCAAAGCCAGGAAGATTAAAAAGAAATAGTAATTCATTACCAGAAAAGGAACATCAGTCCAGCAATCCAGATCCTCCAGTGAACCAAACTAAAAAAGAGGTTGACATTTTCAAAGGTAGACTGTCCTTTATCTCTAGGGGAGAGAAAGGAGGGCATTTAAGCATACAGAGCAGTAAATGAAAATGTGTGTTGGGTACTTCTGTGTCTCAGAAAACTGCAGAAAAGCCAGTGTGGCACCACTTCTGGACAACAGCTACACAATCATGTTAAAACATTAAGAGACCACAAACTCTTTTTTTTTGATCTAAGGGGAAGACAAGAAGGAGACTGGAACTGGACTGGATACTCAAACCAAAAGAAGCTCAGGGAAAATGTGGGGGGCGGTTGCAGTGCAAACATGGCAGGAAAATGTCCCTTTCTGGTAGCTAAACTAACTAGGCCTGTGCTGTGATGGGATACAACTTGACATTTACCTTCTTTTGTAAGTTGTGGTTGTTGGTTTGGAAAACAACACTCTAAAAATAGCCTCATCTATTTTCTATTCATTTATTTATTTTTATCTAGCTCATTGTTGGGAGACTGGTGTCAACCACACTCGAGGAAGTAAGATATATGAGTAACTGCCACTTCTGTATTCTTTTGAAATGAAATACATTTTATTCATTAGCATATCTGTCATCCTCATCTACTTTCTTATCTCTAGAAGTTTGAGCTGTAAGTACCTATTGTAAATCATGTGTATAAACTCTGATATTCCCAGCATCTCAGAGAATATATTTTCCATATGTCTCAGTGCATACTGCATTGTTTAGGGTTTGAAACATGCAGCAGGGAACCAATTTGGGTTTTTTTTAATTGAATCAATTTCTTAAAATAATAATAATAATAATTTTTTTTTTAAATAAAAGGATATAAATGGTGAAAGGACCTATAAAATTTTGAGGAAAAGGCAAAGACTAAATGATGAAGAAATTAATCTCAGCTAACTGTGACTGTAGAGACCAGGTCAAATTCACTATTTTCTCAATGGCAGTAGTAAATTCTAATATTCCATTTATGCAATACTTTCTCCCAGTTCTCATATGCATTTAGGGCAGACACTTGATACAATCAGGAAAATACTAGGGAAGAAAAACCTACACAACTGTACAGATCATCAGGATATGGCAGCCAGCTTTTTGGTTTTATCTGTTTTTTGCAAGGGTGCATCCCTAGTTCTGCTGTTGACTGAATGCACAGTTCTAATTTGGGCTGGCAAGCACCACGATATATGTGGTAAAAGTGAAAACCAACCCATTTCAAAGGCTCCAGTAAATGAGTTACCAAATCTAAATAAATTGAGTATTGGCATCTGCAATTTTTCTGACCCTGCATTGGCACATTGAGTTCACCAATGTGGATGTAATAAATTATGTCAAAGAAAAAAAGGCCAGATAAGATGATCTGATTATAGTTTTGAATCTGTTCTGTAACTTCCATTAGGAGCACATGCAAAAAAAAAAAAAAATAGTATGCTACCAAGTGAATTCACTGTTAGGAGCCATATTTTCCTCATTATCTAATGGGATGTGGCTGAAAGAACTGAAGTATATATTTAAAGCAGTGGTGTAACTCAGTGATTACAGAGATGCTTTCCTGGAGACAACCAAAGGCTCTCTTTAATACCAGTCAGACTTGTTACCTTTGAAAGCAAAGAATGACAATCCTGATATTTTAACCTTTAAATCTGACCAACCATCCAACTAGGGGCCACATCTATAACCCAGGAGATGAGGCAGAGCCATGTTATGGAGTAGGGGAAGCTGTAAGATCTCACAGGTGACTATTCAGTGGCTGAAGAGAAGAGCAAAGAAGCAGCTGTTCAGCTGCAGCAGTGCTGGCTGGAGAGATTTTACATGTCTGGAGAGATTTTACATCTGCTAACTTGCTAGTGAAATCCACTTGCTATTTTTTAGGTGATTAAGAAAGAAAGGCAAATGTGGACAAAATTACCTGAGAAAAACTGTCTTTGGAGAAAAAGTAGCTAAGGAAATCTTGTCTTCTCAGAGCAGACTAGAGAACAAGGTAGTTTACCCACAAACTGTCTGACAGTTTGGAGGTTATCAGAGGATAAGGAATTCTCCTGGTGGGGAAAAAGTAGTTTATGAGCTTGCAGAATATTAGAAGGAAACAAACGAGCAAAGCCAGAAATCTAAATCAAACTCATGCCTCAGTAGTTCCAGACTGATTAAGAAAGCCTCCTGTTGTACTGGAGGATAGTGTATTGTTACATTTTGAAAATATATTCTCTAATTCCATTCTTTGATTAAGCTGCACAAGCATCTTCAAGCTCCAGCGTCAGTAGCAAATTTTCAACAAATACAACTTTGTTTTTCCATTTCACTTTCTATGTATTATGGCAGAAAGAAAAAAAATCTGTTGCAGCAGGAAAATTGTAATGACTGTTTTGCATATCTCTCTTAAAGGTCAGTGAGAGTCAAAAACTGTGTTGCAGCAAGGCTCAAACCTCACTGCATGAATTTTAGACATCAGAAATCACTGTACATGACTGGAAAGCTGTTAGTTGTAACAGTTAGTCTTACCAAGATGAAGCATGCACAGGACCCAAATGAATATGGAGAAGTGAAAGACAAACAAACCCAAAACAAAACAAAAACAAAAACCACCAAAAAAACCCCCACCACACAAACCAAAACTACTCTTTCAGGTTGTGTGGACTTCCTAATTCATCATTTTAATTCATCAGAGCAACCAACCAAAAAAAGGCAACAATATACTGTGCATTTATTTGATCTCCTCAAATGGAGATGTAGTGTATACAGGGGGCATACATTAGAGACAGGCTGTTTAAAAGGCTATATGAAAGTCCTAGAAGGAGAAATCTGCCTTGAAGAGTCAATCTAGCTACAGGTACAGATGCCACAGGTCATGGCCTGTAAGAGGACACAATGGTGTTTAAGGCAGCAAGTAGGAAGTTTAGTGCTTTATCTAGACCATCTAAGAGCCACAAGGCAAAAACCACTCTGACAATAGGAAACAGACAGCTATACCTATATGTCACCATTCTGAGGCCTTGCACAGCCAAGTCTAGTTGAGAGGCAACCCTGCTCATGGCGGGGAAGTTGGAGTAGATAATCCCTGCGGTCCCTTCCAACCTGAGCCAGTCTAGGATTCTATGATATCGTAAGGAGCACAGTCACATTAATGTTAACACCTCTCAGATACCTTGCTTGCAGGAAAATTAAAATTTTTAAGAGCCCACGTTGTCATCTCAGCCAGACAGCTCAAAGGGAGTCTTTGAACATTGCGATGCAATTTACCAGATTCTACACTGCTAAATCGCAGAAGTTTTCTCTTTGCTTGTTCAATAATTCCTCATATTTCCACACACAGTTGAATCCCGCATTTACTACCTTCTCTAAAACTATCCTAGTCACTTTTCTGTGGACACTTCATAAAGTACAGAGTGTGCCAAAAGGCAAGCAAAACAATCACTATGTGGTGTGCTCTGCATCCCAAGTTTTGCAAGATTAAGCACTTTTTCCTTCCCCAAAATTGCAAAGCCTGGGTACCACACACAGAAATGCTGCACTGAAGGGCAGCAAGACATTCTCCATGCACGGTCCAGAGAACCAAGATTAAGTACCACACTGTTTACAGACACTCAGTCTGCTCTAGAAAAACTAATTCTAAAGAAAATGTTTAGGAACTATAACACAGTTCCTGTGGTTTGTGGAGGGGTTTTTTGTTAGTTGTTTTGTGGGGGGGGTTTGTTTGGTTTGGGGTTTTGTTGTTGGGTTTTTTAATTATTATTTAGAAGTAGATGTAGCCTTAGTGTCTAAATAAGTGTCTGAAAAATCTTTGAGCCAATATTTTGAGGGTGCAGGCCCATATCATGGAAGAAGGTGCTCCATAACAAAGAGGCGCCTTGGCAAGAAGATTGAGATTAACTCTGCATCACAGAAACTGAATCCAAACTCTTAAATTTGCTGCCAAATTACATAGGAGGATTGAGAAACTTCTAGGCAAACAGGTTTGTCTGGGCAGAAGGTGGTATTTTCTTGTAAAGGTTTTTCTGTCCTTGGTTCTCATTTTGTTTATTTGATGGATTTAGGAACCGATCTGGGCAGGCCTGGATAGAAGTTATTTAGAGGTCCTGCTGAGACGGCTGCTTGAGGCGGCTGCTACAGTAGTCTTGATAAGACTGAGTATGGGTGGCTGTAAAACCCTTAGAAGGGTGCAGTATCCCCAGCGGAATCATCAGAATTTGGTGACTACTACCAGGCTGTGTATCTACCATGGACATTCTTTGTGACATCTCCTTTGCCTGTCTCCCTATCTTTGACACCAAAGGACATTTGCAGCATTAAAATATATAGTCTCCAAGATGGCAAGACTGCTGATCTGGTCTCTGTAAAGATGTTGCACAAAAGAAATAAATCACCTTTATCTAAATCAGAATGAAATCAAATTATACACAGAGTAGATTAGATTAGAGAAGGCCTGTTTCTGAAAGTACCTTATCTGTTCTCTTCTCATTTTAGTGAGTCAAAGCGGGTGGATTCACCAAGTGCTGTTTATATCTGTGAGCCTCATCCCCACAGAGGGATCAAATTCTGAGCCGGTAAATGTTTAACTCATTCCAACAATAATCTGTATAATCTTATTCTGATTCCAAAGCAGAGGATTTTAGCCAAAAAAAAATAAAATCAAGTAAACTGAGATGAGTATATAAGTACATTAATGCCTCCTGGTAATACTCAGTGATCCTCTTACAGGTACACAAACTACAATGGATACATAGCAGACAGGAGGCAAGGCATAGCAGTCCATGCTCACTTGGATGGCAAAAGAGAAACAGTGCACATTGAAACGATCATAGAATTGAATTTATTTCAAAAATCTCCTAGCTGTTTGGGAGCTGCTATGGATAGTCTAATGGGTATGAGTGAGAAAAAAGACCATGTTCAAAAGAGCTCAGTGCTTGAGGACTCCCCCAGAAGGAAACCTGAGAAGACTTCTAGCCCTATTCCCAGGCCAAAGTCACTTGCTGTTACACCTTCACATTACACAAGGACAGTTCAGGAGGACTTCAAGATAACTGGCCTCCTGAAGTGGTAGATGGAGTCAGGGAACAGTATAGTCTCCCTGAAATCCATGAGGAAGTAATTAGGGACTTGCTGAGCCATTTGAATACTCACAAGTCCATGGGACCGGATGGGATCCATCCTAGGGTGCTGAGAGAGCTGGCAGATGAGCTGGCCAAGCTGCTCTCCATCATTTTTCAACAGTCCTGGCTCACTGGAGAGGTCCCAGATGACTGGAAGCTGGCCAACATGATGCCAATACACAAGAAGGGACAGAAGGAGGAGCCAGGGAATTCCAGCCCTGTCAGCCTGACCTCAATGCCAGGCAAGATTATGGAGCAGGTCATCTTGAGTGCAATCACACAGCACTTGCAGGATGGCCAAGGGATCTGGCCCAGCCAGCATGGATTTAGGAAGGGCAGGTCCTGCCTGACCAACCTGATAGAATAGAATAGAATAGAATAGAATAGAATAGAATAGAATAGAATAGAACAGAACAGAACAGAACAGAATAGAATAAACCAGGTTGGAAGAGACCTTCAAGATCATCGCGTCCAACCTATCATCCAACACTAGCCAATGAACTAAACCATGCAACCTGATCTCCTTCTCCATCTCACCTGATCTCCTTCTATGATCAGGTGATAGCCTGGTAGATGTGGGGAATCTGTGGATGTAGTCTACCTGGACTTCAGCAAGGCCTTTGACACTGTCCCCCACAGCAAACTCCTGGCCAAGCTGTCAGCTCATGGCTTGGACAGCAGCACTCTGTGCTGGGTTAGGAACTGGCTGGAGGGCTGAGCCCAGAGAGTGGCGGTGAATGGTGCCACATCCAGCTGGCAGCCAGTCACTAGTGGTGTCCCCCAGGGATCAGTGCTGGGCCCCATCCTGTTCAATATATTTATTGATGATCTGGATGAGGGGATTGAGTCCATCATCAGTAAGTTTGCAAATGACACCAAGCTGGGGGTGGGTGTTGATATGTTAGAGGGTGGGAGGTTGCTTCAGAGGGACCTTGAGAGGCTGGACAGATGGGAGGAGTCCAAGGGCATGAGATTGAACACATCCAAGTGCCGGATTCTACACATTGGCTACAACAACCCCATGCAGTGCTACAGGCTGGGGTCAGAGTGGCCAGAGAGCATCCTGGCAGAAAGGGACCTGGGGGTACTGGTTGATAGTAAGCTGATCATGAGCCAGCAGTGTGCCCAGGTGGCCAAGAAGGCCAATGGCATCCTGGCCTGCATCAGGAATAGTGTGGCCAGCAGGAGCAGGGAGGTCACTGTGCCCCTGTACTCTGCATTGGTTAGGCCACACCTTGAGTCCTGTGTCCAGTTCTGGGCCCCTCGGTTTAGGAAAGATGTGGCATTGCTGGAACATGTCCAGAGAAGGGCAACAAAGTTGGTGAGGGGTTTGGAGAACAAGCCCTATGAGGAGAGGCTGAGGGAGCTGGGGTTGCTTACCCTGGAGAAGAGGAGGCTCAGGGCAGACCTTATTGCTGTCTACAACTACCTGAAGAGAGGTTGCAGCCAGGTGGGGATTGGTTTCTTCTGCCAGGCACCAGAACAAGAGGACACAGCCTCAAGCTGCACCAGGGGAAGTTTAGGCTTGAGGTGAGGAGAAATGACACTCACACAAATGGAGTGCAATAGTGATGGAAAGTTTAAATGAAAAAGCAGCAAGTGTTTTACAGAAACTTCAAGACAGTGACAAAAGAATCCCAAAGCACATAGTTCCCTATACCACACCCAAAAGCCTAGCCTGGCCTAAGAGGCCTTGAGATACTCCCCCAGGGTTACCTGATAGGGAGCATGTCCCATGGGAGCAGAGAGGGAAGAAAGAGTAAGAGAATGACTTTGCAGATGGATTTATAGGGTGCAGGATATTATGGGTATGAAATACTCAGCTTCCTCTGTCCACCTACTGGGCTGGACCCTTGGTACACAGGCGGTGTAATTTATGTGTCAGGAACAGGAGGGACCCAGCCTAAACTGCAACGCACCGGAAAGAATAAAGCCAATATTGTTAAACAAAAATCAGTTCCTCCTTGCCCTTTTGATAAATGACACCCCTCTCAAGAAGTGAAAACCTAGATAAGTATTATGTTATCATCTCCTAGTTAGGAAGCATCTTATGACACATCTTGAACAGCCTGTAAATTGAAAATTTCACAAGTAAACCACAGTTGTGTCACTTTTCTGTACAGTAGTTTACCCCTTCTATCTTCATCTACAATCCCTTCCTGTGTTTTCCTGGGTTCATTTAGTTCTGTTAAATATTCTGATTTACCAGATAGGCATTTAACTAACACACAAAGCAGAAACATCAAATATGAAATAACTAGGACACAATTAACTCCTTTAACTGCCGCAAGAAGGGGTCGGAAACGATCAATATGATCCACGAAATCCAACTTTATTGAGCATCAGACACTTCTTATATACAGCAGCCTAGCTGACAACCCCACCTTCTGCGGTTAAACATCCTGCTTTCCCATCCTGATGAGATAATCACAAGAATTCTGTTTTACATTCTTCTTTACTTGTTATCGCCTGTAAGGGCGTAGTGACCTTGCTTTGGTATCCTGTTATCCTTTGCAGGCAGCTGCAAGCACAGCTACAAGGCCACGGTGGCCTGGCTGCATCAACACACTAGCTTACTGTGAGCAGTAAATAACAAGATGGAGTCCGGCCTACATGCTCTTGTTCAAACCATTGTTCCATAGAACCATGTCTTTGCAAGCCATTCCACAACATTTAACTACTATGATTTTGCCTTACCCGTGTAAGCTCTATTTTTATCATTCTAACACACTAAGCATGCTTGTGTTTAGACAGTTATTGTTATTAAACTTTTTCTTTCATTACTTTCTGAGAAATATATTTATTTAATATTTTATGTAAGCATTACTTACAATACAATGTTTGTTTAGGACTTGTTTGTTAGAGAAGGTCTTTCAGTCAAAACAAGCTCAAATGTATAACATGGAAGGATAGTACCTCTTTTGGTGTATGCCCTACACATTTGTACATAAAAACCTCATTTACATACAGAAATGCTACATATTTTTAAGCATACTCTCCTTCTAACTGTAGACATGTAATTATATAAGATTTGCTATGCATGCACCTAAGACCTTTTTAGAAGTATAAACAAAATTTTCAGGAATGTGGGACATTAAATTCTTACTCAGCTAATTTGAACATCAGTTGAAAATACGGTGGTTGTACTGCGGGGTTTTTTTGTACCAGCAGGGACAGAGTACCATAAATTGCCAAAATAAAGAAAGTTATTTGTAACTGTGTGTATTTATGAAAGGTCAGTCACCTGAAACAGGTGAGAGGTTTAGAATATTGGTGTTTTTGACAGGGACAAATTAGTGAATAGTCAATGGTGTTTACATATAATTCATCTTCTGCCTCTAAACAGTGACGCGTGATTATTAGGTCCACAACTGCTGGATGCTAAGATACCTAATTTATACCAAAAAATAATGTTCACAACTGCTGTTTGTGATTGTGGGTAAGTTTTGAAACTTTTTCCTCTACAATAGGAGAAAATAATAGGAGCTGTTTCCCTCTGTAGTGGGGTGGGGGGGAGGGGGGAAGAGAGAAAATGTAGGAAAAGAGAAGAACCTCAATATTTGAAGGATAGAAAGAGGGGAGAGAGATATCAATATTAGAAATGACATTTTATTGTATTCTGAGAATTCACAAGGACCTGATTTAGCTCTGAAATTAATTAAATCACCTCAAGGCTACCTTCTTCAGCAGCAACATCACAGAATCACAGGAAACCATCTGGTTGGAAGAGAGCTCAAAGATCATCCTTCCACCAAGCATGTAAGGGTCAACACTAAATCATGTCCCTAAGGACCAGGTCTACATACTGCTTAAACACCTTCAGGGACAGTGACTCCACCACTGTCCTGGGCAGAACATTCCAGTGTTTGATAACTCCCTTTGCGAAGAACTTTGCGTAAGCATTGATTTAAGAACAAGATAAATTTGAGTGCTGAGGATGAGTAAATGTTTTATTACTGGCTACTATCTTATTAAATTTATCTCGCCTGTATATGTATATCCTAGTGGCATAGCTTGACAAAATCACTTCTCACTCTCCTTAGCTCATTGTAAAATTTATTTGAAGGCCAAAATAGAATTTGTTTGAATTTCTGAAAATGTGAGAAAGGAAAGGAAACAGTTCAAAGCCATGTAATTATAACAGTGCACATCTAAAACACTGACAAGTCTATGCAATATGATTCATCAACCTGAATACAAGAAAATACTCCAAAAGTGCCAGCCTTTAAGAAGAGGCATTACAGTAGCTTATAGAGACTTCTGAAATGTCATGGAATAGATTCAGGCTTCTGTGAAAATAAAGAAATACAACACAATTTGAACCACCATAGCTGCCCATCCCATTCTACCTCAAAGCTCAAAATCATCTCATAAAACAGCATTAGCATTTCTGCAGAAGAGCTGGGCAGGCAACTTAGATAAACATTTTCCCTGGCACAAAAACATTTGCAGCAAATAACTTCATGTTCCTCAAAAGAGGTTGTTCATTAGAGGGTAGAAAATTTGGAGTATTTTTCTCTTGGAGAAAGCATTGCATATAACTCTATTTGCAGTCCTCTCTAAATACTGCCTGCAGGGTGAAAGCCCACAGTGCTAAGGAGTCACATCAGATGGCCAGTGTCATACAGCATACGCTTAAATGAATCAAGCCTTAGGACAACTTAAAACTGCAGAGCAGCCAATACATTAAGAAAAAGGATGAATTATTCTGACAGTAAGGCAAGAATAAGCTAACCTATCACATACAGTGACTGAAAGAATACTTGACCCCTCCTGGGTATTTTTGGAGCACCTTTGTTCGTTTGATGTCCAGATGCCAACTATGATCACCTCTATTCATATGTGCAACATTCACTCTTTCTAGAAACTCCAGTACATAGACTAGCAGATTTTTCATGGTGTTACTAATTCTTTTTAAAAAGGTTTCCCTATAAAGTTTATTTTAAAAGCAACAGACAACAAAGCATACGTTATTTCTGTAAAAGCTATGGTCAGATACTCACAAAACCAGTGTTTCCTTGCAGCCTCCAAGTAAAGAATACATTAAGAAAAGAGTTAGTAAGAAAATAATAACAAAATGTATTAATAAAGGAAAATAGGATAGCATAATATAATGATTCAGTAATCTTATTTTACCAGCCAGATCATTCGTTTTCATTGTGATTATGTACTGAAGCTCTTAAACTACAAAGATATTTTCAAGTTGCTTCTGTTTGCCCTCCTGTCTGATTCAAAAAGTGCTCCAATAAACAGTTCCGTGGGCTCTGCCAGGCAGACCTATTCAAGGTTAGCTGTGGACATATCTCCTGCAGTGCTTTGCTGGCCCAAATGGAAGAAAATGAGCATCAAACATGGTTAAGTATGCAACCAGATAAACAGAGCCTTGCCTGCAGAGCTGTACAAAGAAGGCACTGCTGTTGCCTTCTCCTGCTCTCACTATTACCAAAGCTCCTGCTTTGGCATTATTTTAAATTGTGCACTGGACTGGTTTGATCTAATCTCAAGCTACCCCAAGTAAGCAGGGTCTTTTGCATTGCCCTCCCCAGTATTCCTGCATGGCACAGAGGCAAAGAGATAGTGGCAGTATGGAAGCAAGTGAGATACTGCCTGCCCTAGACTTCCTACACAGGAACACTGACGATAAACATAGTTCTTCACATTAAATTCTGAGTTATACTGCAGTAGTAACAAAGGGCTCATTTAGATGAGCTCTTATTTCCTTTTATTGTACCACAATTTCCTTTCATTGTACCACAATTTCCTTTTGTAGACATGTTACTTTCTCTCTAGCTCTGCAAAGCAAGTCAAACCTGCACCAGTGTCTTATGTACCCTGAACTTTCTGAGGACTCTGCAAACTGAAAAGGCAGTTTACTCTAGCTGTATGCAACTCTGTCTATAAGGTCTTCTTTTACTTCCCTATGAATTAGAATATACTCTGTAGAATGAGATAAAAGTATTTTACCATTTCCTTTGCATCAATTTATAAGAAAATAGGAGGTTCAAATGCCTAAACTACCTTAGGGAAGAAAATGTAGAAGGACACTAAAATAAGGTTCCCTTTATCCATACATGAGGCATTATAACTTCATGAAAATCAGACTAAGCCAGTAAACCAAACTCTTTGTAAAGATTCTAAATCTATCTTTACCAAACACTAAGCTCTCATAAGTTTGTGTTTAACTTTGGCAAGCATGAATTCAATAGGGAATATTTCTCAATTATTATGTGTTTTTTATAACATTCTGAATTGGAATTTGTATTTCCCCTCTCTTTCTTGAGTAGCAAAGACCAAATGCAACTTTCCACAGAATAATGACCCTCTTCAAAAAGCTATAGTGCACACTGATCTTGTAAATCCCTCCCTGGCCTACTGCCTCAACAACAAAGCACACACCACTGAAGAAGCTCGACCACACAACAGGTCACTTTTGAACTTTGCTCACTGAAGGTAATATGCTACCTGAACTCCTCACATGGGTGCTGCTGAACTAGAAGAACTGCTTCCTGACTTAGGTTGGACTCCATCTAACCTAGCTTAGATGTTTACAAATAAAGTTTTTATAGGTTGGATATTTGATATTCATATAATAAAACACATGCAGCTATGTTAGTATGAAAAGCATCACCTTCTTTAGTTGTCTTTTCCTCTTTATTGACTGTTAACAGAGCCTAGGAGAAAAAGCTTACACCTAACAGTCTTCGAGAAATGAAAAATTAAACAAAATGGATTCCACTCATAGTCCTTACATTCTCTTGAAGCTGTAGAGCAAGCTCATATAAAAAAAATAATTTCTTTCTAGTTTCATTAAGATTTCAGCTTTTCTGCACTGGAATTTAAGGTGGTACATTACACAAGAGTAAATAAAAGTTATAAAAGTTATAATAGTTTTACAATAGCTGTACACACACCAAAAAAAACCCAACCCAACCAACCAAACAAACAAATGAAAAAAACCCCTACCAATGCCGCTGCCCCCCTGCCCCCCCCCAAAAAAAAACAACCCCAAACCCACAACACACATTGTTCAGAATAGAATAGAATAGAATAAACCAGGTTGGAAGAGACCTTCAAGATCATCGTGTCCAACCTATTATCCAACACCACCTAATCAACTAAACCATGGAACCAAGCATCCTGTCAAGCCTTGCCCTGAACACCCCCAGTGACGGCGACCCCACCACCTCCTCTGGCAGCCCATCCCAGTGGCCAATCAGTTTGCCCTTTTTTTATCTATTTTTGCACAACGTCCATCTATGGATAAGCTACTTCAAGAAACCAACAAGCACTCATTTCTTTCAGGAGGAAAAAAGTAGCTTTTGTAGTGTTCGGGGGTTAGCTGTCTATAACCTCCCATGCAACACCTGATATATTTGTCTTTTACAATACTCATAGGCTTGTTTGAAGTAATTTTATGAAAGCATTCCAGTATCATCACTAAGCATTCAAATTTTGATATCACACAAAGTAAATTAATAAACATTTTGTCCCACAAAAGCAAAATAGTTTTATGCATCTTTACTGAAGCATGTAGTTGAATTTGGAACCGAGGACACAAAAAATTTAGGAACTGGCTCCAGCACACCTCTGCTATTGAATCACAGAATCACACAGAATCACAGAATCACCAAGGTTGGAAGAGACCTCAAGGATCATCAAGTCCAACCTGTCACCACAGATCTCATGACTAAACCATGGCACCAAGTGCCACATCAATCCCCGCTTGAACACCTCCAGGGATGGTGACTCCACCACCTCCCTGGGCAGCCCATTCCAATGGCAGATGACTCTCTCAGTGAAGAACTTTCTCAGCAGGTTTGGACAAGTAATAAAACTGCAGCTGACAATCTTTTTTCAGAGCTAGATCAGAATAAATATTATTTGATATTTGAGGGAAAAAAAATCTTAAAATAGAGTCCTTGTCTGAAGAAAATGACAGCTACAGCAAGGATCATCAATGTGATACATTATAGGTAAGCATACAAAAACCTCCCAGGCAGAAATGCTTCAAAATACACCTGAGAACAGCAATTAACCAGATCAGAGTTATCCTAGCTATCCTTGGCTAGTGCATGTGACAGTAAAAGCATAGTTTTACACATCTACAACAAAGCATACCAATTATGGTCTGAGTTTAAAATTTCTGGAATGACTAACTGAAGGAAATGAGATCAAACAGCTCAAGTTCTTGAAAATGTTAGATTTTCAGTGTGAATTCTTCAGTGATTCTGAAGCTGTGTTATCATCAAAACAGACCTGTAGCCAAGTTTAAATTCTCATATTCATTTGCAGCAAACTGTACGTTTCCTGACCCACCATAGGAACTATTATCTCACCAGTGCTGCCGCCTATCCGGATCCTATGCAAAACAATGTTCTCTCCAGCTCAATGTGCCAAGCACTATGCTGTGAGACACAAAGCAAATATCAGAGTACACCTCCTTTGCACACATCTCCTTCCACTTAGAAATTATGTTTATGCAGTACCTGCAAGAATTTACAAGCAGAGTCTGTGTGGTACAATAGCAGGAGCTCTGCCCATATTGTCACATGGTCACGTGCTTAGCCTGGAGGAGACTCAGGGGTGACCTTATTACTCTCTACAACTACCTGAAGGGAGGTTGTGGACAGACAGATGTTGGTCTCTTCTCCCAGGCAGCCAGTACCAGGACAAGAGGACACAGTCTCAGGCTGCGCCAGGTAAGGTTCAGGCTAGATGTTAGGAAGAAGTTCTATACAGAGAGAGTGATTGCACATTGGAATGGGCTGCCTGGGGAGGTGGTGGAGTCGCCATCATTGGAGGTTTTCAGGAGAAGACTTGATGGGGTGCTTGGTGCTATGGGTTAGTTGTTTAGGTGGTGTTGGATTGGCTGATGGGTTGGGCACAATGATCTTGATGGTCTCTTCCAACCTGGTTTAGTCTATGTATTCTATGTATTCTAAAACCATAGGCATATCTCCAGTTAACAGACGTAGATCAGCTCCAAAGTGCACATGTGTTTAAGTTTTCCCTTCATAGAATGCCTGCCCATAGACTCAGTAGGCTATGTCCATTTGGCCATTTGAATACATTTAAATTTGATGCATTTATTTTTGTCAGACTTTCTGCCTATGCCCAGATCAGCTAAATGGCACATACACAGTTAGTGTTATCACAGATAAAACATATTCATCCTGCAAAGGACTAGTCTATGTTCTTGCATTTATGTCATCTGTATATTTTCAGTACTCTGAAGTGCTAAAATGGACCTTTATAAAATTTTGCACATTTTAAAGTTACAGCATGACTTAAGCTGCTTATAACTACAAAGAATCTCATAATTTCCATCCAGAATGGGGAAGGAAGGATTGTGGAGTATTTTCTTGTGGAGGTCCATATACTATCTTTCACAGTCTGTTTCTGGTGATAGTATCTGCTGCAACACTGGTGAAGGTACATGACAAAATATCCCCTTAAAGATTCAGCTTCAGAAAATGTTCTTTGTAATTTTAACTAAATTTGTCTGCACTAAATATCAGAAAGGAAAACAAATGGAAACTGAATTTTCAAAAGACATATGTAGTGCAGGGAAGCTTGTGAACTGATTGGACTTGATGATCTTTGAGGTCTTTTCAAACCTTATTGATTCTATGATTCTATGATAGGAAGAAGCAAGAAATGGTTTATTCCAGTAGATAAAGGTATTTTTTTAATAAAAAAGAATAAACAGTTTGGAATATGCTACATCCTCAGTGTTGTTGGCACTCATTAAGAGAGAGACCATTAAAATGAATAGTATCCACACATTCATCATAAGAAAAATACATTCTATAATGTTTGAGGTTTTAGTAAGGGTGTTGAAACAAATATGTAAGCAATCTTGTATCCTTACTGACAAAAAAGAAGGCACATTCAGCTTTCAAATCAGCCACTCCTGGATTTTGGAAGAAATGGAGAAATAGAACCTAAGTAAATTGACTAATATCACTTTCATCTGTGGTATTCAAACTCCAACAGTACTAAGTGCTGAAATACTGTGTGTCATTTTTGAAAATGAATCGCACAAGTCTGGGACACTTAAAGTATGCTGAACAGTGGAAGATAATATTACTGACTACTCCAAAACTAAAACTGAAAAGAATTATTAGTGATAGCTAACATTCAGAATGTAAGGGAAATGGCTCTTGCACTCTTTTAGCCAAGAAAATGTTTGCTGACCCTGAACTTCAAGTTAGTAAAGTTGAAGAGGATTGCAGTCTTTTAGTATTTAAAGGGGGCCTATAAGGAAGATGGGGACAGTGTTTTTAGCAGAGCCTTCTGTGACAGGACAGAGTAATAGTATTTAAAAACAGGTAGATTTAGACTAGATATAAGGAAGACATTTTTTACAGTGTGGGTGGTGAAAGACTGGAACATGTTGCTTAGAGAGGTGGTAGATGCCTCAGCCCTGGAAACATTCAAGGTCAGGCTGAGTGGTGTCTGAGCAACCTGCTTTAGTTAAAGATGTCTCTGCTCTTGCAAAGAGGTTGGACAAGCTGACCTTTAAAAGTCTCTTCTAACCCAAATTATTCTATGATGTCTTTCAGGTTTTTAGATGACTGAATCCTTTCCTACCTTTTAAAACACCTCATTTAGCTATTGGTGAATGTCTTTCCTTAGCACTTCAGTGTGACTACCTTTGAATCATCAAATTCAATTAGCACCCTATTACCTAAAGAGCAATGCTAAAACACAGAAAGAGAATAAGATAGAGCACAAAGTGGATTAGCATGGAAACTGATTAGATGCATTTATTGTAAAATACCTGCTGCTTTATGTGAGTAAGGCTGTGTCCTACAGTATTTGAAGACTACTAAAGCCATTTTGGGGAAAAGACATATTTTAATATGCAATGCTACAAAACACTATGGAAAAAAAATTAAATCAGGAAGAAGCACATTTGTGCACCATTTATTCAGCCACAGAATTATCTGTGAAGAGAAGAAATGCAAATATCCTTTTTTACACCGTTGTTTTTTGTTTGTTTTTTCAAATAGAAGTCAGTATTATTATAATAACACAGTAATAATACAATAATTCCCTACTGAAATACAAGAAATGATCTTGTGTTTCCAGGAGACAAGCATGATGAATCCTCTGTCCTTGCAGCTACAGCAATGCTATCATACACAACGGGACCATCTTCTACCAAAGCTGTTTGAGCATGATGGGAATACCAGGGATACATACAAATCTTATTTTCTCCTCTTTATCCTCCTTCCTGTAATACTGATGCCCAAAATGACTGCATTTACTTTTTCTTTCTGTGCTGCCACCAGACCCACTTGTGGACATCTTACAGCATTGCTTTTGTAAAGAATGAGATGAATGATTTACAACTTTGCTCTGGCTTGCACATCAACACAGCACAATGATCTCATCACAGTAGGTAATGGCCTGCTTTGATGTTCATATCAGGCACTAAATATTCCATTTCACAATCTTTTTATTAAACGATGCATTTATTATTGCACAGATGTCAAAGATGCTATCTCACATAACTGCATGATATGTAAGGCAGTTGAACGAATGATCAAGACTGGTAATTGTTTTTTAATCTCTGTAAGCCTACCAAAAACTGCAATACATGAACTATTAGTGCCTTCAAACTTCAGTTGCAAGCCCCAGTTATCTTAGAAGACAATAAATGATGTGGTAGCCATTTGACAACCTACTTGATAAAAAGCTCCAAGCTTTCAGCATTTTCAGATAAGATCATGTGACAAATTCTAGCATTTTTGAAAAGCTGCTTTGTTTGAAACCATAACCTTAGTGTTATCTGCTGACCACAGAAGCAGGTCTGTTTGGTTTCTTTTTTCATTGTAAGTCAAAAATATTTTGGTATAAAGCAAATGCAGTTCAATGTATTTTTTTTCCCTTAATTACAAAATTAAAACCACCTAACTTTATGCTAGGTAATCTTGCAGCACACACTTTTACCTACTATATTTATCCAGAACCAATAAGAAATAACAACACCACTGTGCTAAGTTAGGACTACTACAATTCTTTGCTGCAACATGCTTGCTGAACTTGGCCATAGTGATAAAATTTCAGCTTACAATGTGGTTTCTAGTAATGTTTTATTAAGTTAAATCTCTGGAAGTACTTGAAACCGTCCAATGCCACAGAATTACTCTGTTGATTGATATCAGTACTGCTAACAGCACTGTTTCATCACCACATTCTGAATCTTTAAAAATACCATCTGAAATTATGAAAATCACATGGAACAATTGGAGAAATACTATCTGAGTATGTAGGTAGGTGTTTTTCTAGAATCAATTTGGTTCCAAATTGCTTGGAACTGCTTCCAAACATGCCCAGTTTTGCCAGAGATAAGTGGATGTTTCCAGTATCACACAGGAGAAACACAAATGAACATAAAAAGACTTTGAAAAGAACGGAACAAATTTCATTCTACGGGTGTTTTTCCTACTCTTTTTAGTGCCTCCTGTCCTGCCATCACAAAATTATGATCACTTGTTTCTCATCTTTCTCCCTGCCACATACAGGCAGGGACATGCCACACACACATCGCAATCTCATACACACCGAGCTGCATAGTTCAATCAGTCTTCACTGATTACTCTTCAAGGCTGATGCCGCTGTATTTTGTTGCTATTTTGTAAAAAGGTGAAGTTATGGATGTATTATGGAAAGTACAAAAGGACCTTATGGGGCTAAAGCATCCTGTGATGAAAGGTGAAAATTCAACTGGAATAAAAATGTAAGAAAAACAGAATGCCTGCTAGAAAATAACCTGACAAAAGTGTTCAACAATACAGTGCCAACACTTTCTTTTCATGCAAGAAAAACAGAATGCCTGATAGAAAATAACCCAACAAAAGCGTTCAACAATAGTGTCAACGCTTTAGTTTCATGGGTGGAGGTAATGGGCTTTACCAGATGTTCAGAATAATTTTTCCATACTACACAAGAGGTAGCAAATATCTCAAAAACTTGTGTGATTTACTTAATAAAAACAACAAAGGAAATTGCAATTAGTAGAAAAAATACAAGCTGTTTTATTATGTTACATGCCTGGTGAAAGGATGAAGGTCAAGGTCAGAGGAAGGCCAAAGACTGCTTGAGTTGTGGTGAATTCTTCCAACTATACATTTTTTAATTGTTTCCAATCATAATTAGACAGCTATTTTGTTTCTTCATTGTTTCTCTTTCCTGTCTTTGGGTCAGTTTGTGATAGAATCTGTTTCCACACAAGGGACTGAAAGCAGAAATCTCCTATTGCCACCTTAATGCCAGTCTCTGCTATCTGGATTTACCTTGTCTGGGGTCCAGAGAAGAAAAGCAGTGATAAAAACACATCTCCACTCTTCATGATGATGTCAAGAAAACTCTGGACTTAGACTATAAAAGGATTTTCATCTGCTCTGAGATTGTGTTTGCTCAAAAAAAAGCTACCTAAGCCCACATCTTTTGAAACATCTAATTTTTTGCTTGGTTAGGTGGGTTTTATTTTGTTTGCTTGTTTGTTTTTAGGGTTGTTTTTGTGGGGGTTTTTGTGTGTGGTTTTGGTTGTTTGTTGTGGGGGTTTGTTTGTTTTTTGAGGAGGGCTTCTTTATAGACTCACTCCTTTTCTTCTCTCTAGGCTTTTTCAGCCATGCCTTCTAAACACTGCTCCATCTAAAGAGAAGCTAGCTAGGTGTAAATGTCACATATATAGAAGACCTTCAGTGAGACGGAGGGTAAGCATACACTTTATATTTTGCTGAGCCAATAATAAGCCATAGGCTAAAGAGCAACCCAAAGGCCCTGCAGATTATGTGTTTACTTAGGCTATCACTAAGTCTAATTTTGCTCCATTTTAGGAAACACTAACCCCTGGTTTATGGAGAAAAGAGGTCTTATTTGCTACTTCCCTCAGCTGTTAGTAATTATTATAATTCCAAGCAAGTTCTCAATTAGTGTGAGCTCAATGTCAAGCCTTTCCTTCACAGTTTCCTAAACGAGACTCTCTGAGCCTAAATAAACATTATGCTTTGTTTCATTTAAATACAGAGGAAATTCAGTGCTTACTTTTAATAATATTCCTTGAGGTACTCTTCAATTAATTCATACCTGCTCTTTAACTGGCTGTTATAGTAATCTAGAACAACTAATTTTTTAAAACAATAAAAAGGCCTCTATTCCATAGGTTTTTTTTTAGTATTTTTTTTTAATAAACTGTGATAGACAGAACATGGAGAGCTTTTAAACTGATTATATAACTCACAGAAAGATCCATTCCCTACTTCGTAATCAGTAACACTATCAAGCAAGCAGCTGCAATCCACACACCCTTTCTTGTTTTTATCATCAAAACAGAATGAAGTTTATCAGTTACCAAATACAATGCCTTCTCTATATGAATAAATTACCTTGCAGTTACAACTTACAAAATGTTCCTATCTCTATTCACACTAAGTGCATAAAGTCATTTGGATGACAGGATGCTACAAAAATTATCTGAACTGTCAGGAAGCTGCAATGACTTATTGTATAAAAAATATTCCAACTTTTACCAACTCAAAGCAGTAGCAAAGAGGGAAAAAAAAGATGTCTTTCCAGAAGATTGGTCATATATAGTTCAGAATGAATCATCATTGAATAACTCATGTTTGTTCTTTCTAAGGAATCAATGATTTACATTTTAATGATACTTGAGAGGAAAGTCATGATCCTTTCTTTCAAGCAAACCTCCCCTACAAAAAAGCACTGTATGAAATTTTGAAAATATCAATAATTTTATTACAACAAAAGTGAATTTACAGTAACAAAGATCTTATGCTTCCTACTCAGATAATGTCATCAACCATGAAATGATGTAGAGCCTGAATCACTAAAGTCACATCTAGGTTTGGAAATATTTCCACTTGAGCCTGGCAAACTGCGATCCAGCTGAAAGGAGCTCCACAGATGAGGGAGACATATACAGAGCTTACTGATAAGGGATGGAAACTACAAGAGGTCTTTCACCTGTTCTTTATCATTCTGTAGTTGTTATCTGGTCAAAGCATGTTTGCTAAATCTTTGCATAACTGTAAATATTTTAGAAACAAAAAAAACTTTGAAGAATAGAATAGAATAGAATAGAATAGAATAGAGTAGAATTAACCAGGTTGGAAGAGACGTTTGAGATAATTGAGTCCAACCTATCATCCAACACTATCTAATCAATTAAACCATGGCACCAATCACCCCATCAAGTCTCTTCCTAAACACCTCCAGTGATGGTGACTCCACCACCTCCCTGTGAAGACCATTCCAATGGCCAATCAGTCTTTCTATAAATATCTTCTTCCTAACACCCAGCCTAAACCTCCCCTGGTGCAGCTTGAGATTGTGCCCTCTTGTTCTGGTGCTGGTTGCCTGGGAGAAGAGACCAACCCTCTCCTGGCTACAACCTCCCTTTGGGTAGTTGAAGACAGCAATAAGGTCTCCCCTGAGCCTCCTCCTCTGCAGGATAAGCAACACCAGCTCCCTCAACCTCTCCTCATAGAGCTTGTGCTCCAAACCCCTCACCAGCTTTGTTGCCCTTCTCTGGACATGTTCCAGCAACTCAACATCCTTCCTAAACTGAGGGGCCCAGAACTGGACACAGGACTCAAGGTGTGGCCTAACCAGTGCTGAGTACAGGGGCAGAATGACCTCCCTGCTCCTGCTGGCCACACTATTCCTGATACAGGCCTTCTTGGCTACCTGGGCACACTGCTGGCTCATGTTCAGCCTACTATCCTCCAGTGCCCCCAGGTCCCTTTCTGCCAGGCTGCTCTCCAGCCATGGGGTTGTTGTGGCCAATGTGTAGAACCTGGCACTTGGATGTGTTAAATCTCATGCCACTGGATTCTGCCCATCTGTCCAGCCTGTCAAGGTCTCTCTGCAGAACTCTCCTACCCTCTAACAGATCAACACCTGCCCCCAGCTTGGTGTCATCTGCAAATTTACTAATAATGGACTCAATCCCCTCATCCAGATCATCGATAGAGATATTGAACAGGATGGGGCCCATCACTGATCCCTGGGGAACACCACTGGTGACTGGCTGCCAGCTGGATGTGGCACCATTCACCACCACTCTGGTGTCGGCCCTCCAGCCAGTTCCTAACCCAGCACAGAGTGCTGATGTCCAAGCCACGAGCTGACAGCTTGGCCAGGAGTTTGCTATGGGGAACGATGTCAAAGGCCTTGCTGAGGTTCAGGTAGACTACATCCACAGCCTTCCCCACATCCACCAGGCAGTCACCTGATCATAGAAGGAGATCAGGTTGGTCAGGCAGGACCTGCCCTTCCTGAATCCATGTTGGCTGGGCCTGATCCCTTGGCCATGCTGTAAGTGCTGTGTGACTGCACTGAAGATGACCTGTTCCATAATCTTGCCTGGCACTGAGGTCAGGCTGACAGGCCTGGAATTCCCTGGCTCCCCTTTCTGGCCCTTCTTGTGGATGGGCATCACTTTGGCCAACTTCCAGTGATCTGGGACCTCTCTGGTGAGCCAGGAGTGTTGAAAAATGATGGAGAGTAGCTCAGCCAGCTCATCTGACAGTTCTCTCAGCACCCTAGGATGGATCCCATCTGGTCCCATGGATTTATGGGGATCCAAGCGGCTAACGAGGTCTCTAACTACTTCCTCCTGGATCACAGGGGAACTACACTGCTCCCTGGCTCCATCTGCCAGCTCAGGAGGCCAGTTGTCCAGAAGACAACCTATTCTGCTATTAAAAATTGCGGCAAAGAAGGTGTTAAGTACCTCTGCCTTTTCCTCATCTTTTGTTACCATGTTCCCCTCCAAGTCCACCAAGGAGTGGAGGTTGTCCTTACCCCTCCTCTTGCTATTAATATATTTATAGAAGGATTTTTTGTTGTCTTTTTTTTTGCTATCCATTTTACTCACTTTAAATCCAGTTCATGGTTTAGGTTTTCACAGTAAAGCATAAGTCTGTTCCAAAAGCTTTTTATCAACTAAAATTGTACCTTCTTAAATCAGTAAAAGATTGTTTTAAATGGACCTCTTCTTCTTTTTTCCTTTCTTTCTCTCTCTCTATTTTTTTTTTTTTTTTCTGGAGATAGCAACTTTCCCTCAACTGCAAAAACTTCTAGTAGTTTTCATTTGAGCTGAGTCAACACAGACTAAGCTGAAGCATCTGGTCCTATGAAAGCTGCTGTGAGAGTCTGCAGAATTTTAAATCCTATTTCAGGAGCATTGTGGTGACACTGTAATTATCACACTGCACAGCTAAATAGGCTCAAGCTCCATTTTAAACGCAGAGTTTGTGTTCCAGCATAGCCCAGGAACATTAAGCTAAGCCTGGTTGGTCGCCTGGTTGGTGGTTTGACTAGTCCACTAATGTCTCCTACATACATAGAATACATACATACATAGAATAAACCAGGTTGGAAGAGACCTTCAAGATCATCGCGTCCAACCCATCAACCAATCCAACACCACCCAAACCCACGGCACCAAGCACCCCATCAAGTCTTCTCCTCTTGAACACCTCCAGGGATGGTGACTCCACCACCTCCCCAGGCAGCCCATTCCAATGGGCAATCACTCTTTCTGTATAGAACTTTTTCCTAACATCTAGCCTGAACCTCCCCTGGCGCAGCCTGAGACTGTGTCCCCTTGTTCTGGTACTGGCCGCCTGGGAGAAGAGACCAACATCCGTCTGTCTACAACCTCCCTTCAGGTAGTTGTAGAGAGTAATAAGGTCACCCCTGAGTCTCCTCTTCTCCAGGCTAAGCAACCCCAGCTCCCTCAGCCTCTCCTCGTAGGGCTTATGTTCCAAACCCCTCACCAACTTTGTTGCTCTTCTCTGGACTCGCTCCAGCAAGTCAACATCCTTCCTAAACTGAGGGGCCCAGAACTGGACACATTAGCATCCTCAAATCTCTTCAGAGGAATACAAAACAAATTGTAAAATAAAGAATTATTAAATTACTCTTTTCTGGGGAAGGGAAAAAAAAATCTTCCTAATTCCCCTGTAAGCATTCAATTATGCCTTAAAGTGTTCAGATACTGAATTTTTCAGAGTCCCAGAGTGGATCCTCAGCATGCAGGCATTGAAGGCAATGAAATGACCATACCTGAGGCACCAAAACAGTTACTACTGTTTTGTTTTAATTCCTGTTGTATGTCTGACTGCTTTATACTCTATATAAATGTATTAACCCTAACTCTTTTCTTTACAGATATCCACTGGCACTGTAACTCTACAGGTATTTCTTGCAGCACAAATACTTAATCTGTTTTTCATCTCTGTTTTTAATTTTCTTGCTCCTGCATTTCTGAGTAATAAGAGCTTCTAATTTATCTTTTAAATCCCTTTGCATTCCTTTCTATCTATCTCCTATCTAAACTGACTGGTCACACTCTTTGAAATAATTTTCTCTTTTGAAGACTTCCCTCCTTCTACTGTCCTAGTCTGTTTAAAAAATGTTCTTGTTATTGCTCTTCAGTCCCATTTTTAACAGTGGAGGAAAAAAAAATCCATCAGACAATAATATAATCAGCACAGAGCACAGAATTCCCCAGATTACTCCCAGGTGAAAAAAAGGGCTTTACTGATTGACCTAACATGCAACAAAGTCCCACATATCTCCTCATTTCAGGCTCAGGAAAGGGGATTCTTACCATGGATGAAAGGTTTCAACCTTTCTAGACCTTTTTGTGGGACCAGGTGACTGAAGAGCAAGTTCCAACCTTGTTGCACTCTACACAACCCTGAATCTGAATTTTACTCATAAGTGTGATCCATGACACACATCAACAATAATCAAATTTTAAGATGTGTTAATTCTACCTATAATTTCCCAAGTAACATATTAAGGCAGACAGAATTATCTTATGTATGTGAACCTGCAATATGACCTTCATCCCTTTGATGTAGGCTCTAGCTATTTTCTAGGGAAGGCAGCAGCCAGAACATAAAGCTAAGAGCAGATGAAATATTATTTGACCTTTCTGTTGTTATTAATAAACAAACAGCATGTTGCTCTCTCCTTGGCACAGCAGACTGGGAAAAAAACAAACCAAACCAAACCAACCCAACCAACCAACCAACCAACCAAAACACCAAAAAACCCCAACTCAAACCAAAACAAACCAACCCCACAACCTGCCCGTGCCTTATATTGCCATTTCTAAATCCAGGATCTTTGTCCCTTGCTTCTTTCCTCCCATTTTTATTTTTTTGTTTCAAGAAGGTGATTTGTAGCTGTACAATTCCTTCTTTTATCTGTATAATTGCTTCTTGTATTTCCACCTCAGTTTATTTCAGGGTATGATCAAAAATATGCATAGCTGCACTTCTGTTGCATCGATTACTATAAAATTCTGTGATTTGCCAAGCACACCTCATTTTTGCTTTTACTCCAACATTTTTCTTGAGAGATGCTCTCCTGAGTAATCATAGAATTAACTTAAGGAGCATTTCTCCTGCATCAGTCTTAACCCTGTCTCCTTTGATCAGACATTATTCAAACTAAAAATAAAAAGGCTGAAAATCCATCCAGATGATTACAGACAACATACAAAATAGTGCCTTAAAAAATCATGGACAAAATCGTCTGCCCTGTGTATAGGTGGCTCAGATAAACGGAATGAGGTAAAGAGAGGCATCATCTGGACTTCTGCTACTCTAGCATATGATTTATCCATGAGCAACAAGAACACACTGCTCTGACAGTGGAAAAAGCAAAATGGGAAACTCCCTTATTTCTAGCCTTTCTTCATTCGCAGATGTAGCACCTTAGAAAAAGAGCGTCTGTAATGCCAACCTGAGTAAAATAAGAGTTCTTCTATTAAATTTCTGTATTTGTCTGTTAATATATAGAAGGAGTTCTAGTGTAGAGCTATGTTGCCCTGAGAGGTTATTTGTGTATTGGAAATACTCAACAATTGATCCTGAGCAACCTCATTTAGTTGGGCTCACAGTGAGAACAAGTTGAACCATATGAACTCCAGAGGTGCTTTTCCAACCTAAATTAACTCATGATTCTGTAATACATATCTTAAATGCTTAATATTGGATTTATTGAAAGGCAGGGTAGGGGTTTTTTTGCCAACATTTCCTCAGTCTTCTTTCATAGAAGGAGGTACATATCAATAATCTCCATATAGTGCTTATGGAAGAGAGGGCCTGAAATCCAAGACACAATATCTACAGACCATCCAAGGCTATTGTGAGAATAAAACACTCAAATTCAAGGTTTTTCCTCCTTTAAACTGTCCTTTGCTCAAGGGAAAATAGGGGACACACTAATTTCCTACAAGCCATAATGACATGCTCTTGAAAAAAGCAATCTTTGTTTTCAGTTTTACAACTGCAATCTCTCTTAAATTTCAGAATAACATCTTCCTGGCTATATGAGCTTCTTTTGTATTTCCTATTGGAAGTTTCTATCTGACTATGTTTCATGCTACATCAACTTAATACAGCTTGAAATCACAAAAGCCTTTGTTAAACTAGGACATGTTCTGAGTATGGAGACAGAAAAGACAAGAATCTCTTAAGGACTGAAAAGATCAGTTAAAAGAAGGGAAAGTCTGCTATTCATAAATCAGAAAGTAGAAGAAACATGTCTATGTTTTAGAATGTAAGACTAAATAAGGCTAATTCTGAATTGTGAATTTCAAAGAAAAATGTAAAATACAATGTCGAGATTCAAGTGTCAAGGAATGAAGGCATCAAATAAAATTACTAGATTTGAATGTGACCAAGCCTGTCTAAACATTCATTGGTGCCAGACAGACAATATTTACCAAAATGTTGCAACATGAGCCTGCATGAATAACAAAATGTTGTCATTAATCACTTTTCCTGTAAGTGGCAGGGTCAGCCAGACACAGGCTACATCTGTGGTAAATGCTATCACTACGGAGCTTTAAAAAAGCTGTGTGAAGAGGCTTTTAGTGAAGTAAATGCCACCCCCTAAATCTGTGTATAACAAGGACTGATTTTCTCCTCTGTGTTTCTCGTCAAAGTGAACATTAGAGGGAAGAAATTACAGTACCATACAGATGCTTCCTCCCTGCCAAAATGAAGACATTTAGGGAAGAAGAAAAGAGAAGTTGCCTACTAAGGCATTTGTTTCCTTCTAGCCGTTGGGTAAAAGTAGGAAAAATAATTATATAACAGAGAATCCACCGAAAAAGTACAGGTATAGCCTCATCTGATACTTCAGTGAATTCAAGACCTTAAAAAAAAAGGTGTATCTGTGAACATGTCATGTTATGCTTTTAATTACATGTGATAACATAATGAGTCAAACAAACAAACAAAAAACCATCTTGGATATTAGTGTTGTAGTCTAAACTGATGAATAAGTTCATATACTCATGATAAACACAAAAGAAGCCTGGATGGTCTTGTTTTCCCTTGAAACAGCTGCAGAAAAATGGTTGTCTAAGAAATCCTTTACCGACTTCCTAAGACATGAAATCTCAAAGATCCCTTATTAAATAAGGATGTGATCTAAAGGGTGAGGTCAGAAGAAATGTAAAATATTACTTGAAAAGTACTGTGGCAGGTATCAAACAACATGAATGGCAACATAAGTGCTTAATTTAGTAAAGTATGATTCTCTCAGGCTAAGAAAACCTATTTTGACCTCTAGGCTGTTTTTGCACTTAGGAGTGTGGGAAGACATATCAGCTGAAAATATAAGGGTTCATCAAGTTAGGCAGGAAAAAAATAAAAGCTATAAGGAACTGTCATAGGTTGAGTTTTAATCTGCTGCTATTCATACCATCTTGCCTTATGCCAGCTTCAAAATGAAAGCGCTGGCTGCAGCAAAGTGTTATGGGGCTTGAATTTCAGATCGTAACATGAGCAGCTTCCTGTTCTGGTTGCTTCTTTATCCATCATGGCAATGACCAAAGGATGAAGAAAAGGGTGAGGTACATAATCTCTTCTCATCCTCAGCCTTCAACAGTAAGACAATTGTTCTCAGGGCACCTAGCACCCTGAGCTGGACAACAGGGAAAAGGAACAGAATGAAGCCACTATAATGGAAGGAGAAATGGTTAACAGCCTGCTACAGTATTGAGACATGCACAAATGGAATGTGGAACTTAGAGACATGGTTTAGTGGTGAGCTTGGCAATATTATATTAATGGTTGGACCTGACAAGCTTAAGGGTCTTTTCCAATAAATGATTTTATGATCCTAGGATTTTATGATAATTTGCTTTGTTCCAGAGGAAATAAGCTCCAGCTCAGATATTACATGCTACCTTTTTCAAAAATGTTAATGTTTTCTTTTTTGTTGTGTGACACTAAGACAGCAAAATTCAGCAAAATGCTGTATCTGCACAGGGACAGGGGAGAAATCATAATGTGTACTGAAACTATGACAGCAGAACATCTGACATAAAATCTGAAAAGAAACACACTGTGAGACAGCAGGGGTTTTATTCAAATAATTGTAGTATCCATAATAATAAAAATAGGGGGGGAGGGGGGAAAAAGAGGTAAATGTTAGCAAGCAACAGGAGAATCCGAGAAAGAAAATTAGATCATTTAGTCTGCTTGGTAATGAAATAAGACATCACAGAAAATTACTGTAAGTGAAGACAAATATAACACCTGAACCTAAACCACTCAGGAAAGAGAGAGTTTTCATAGTTTTTGCATTATATCTGAAACAAACAAACAAGCAAACAAAACCAACCAACATTAAATCAGTGATGAGTTGTCTTCAAGAGAGTGTGAACGAATGCAAATCTTGAGTATTTCAAAAGCCAGCTGACCAAGAAAAAGTAGTCAGCCACAGAAACTTAAGGGTTATAAAAGAAACAGCTCTAAATGTCAAGTGATTATGAGATATTTCAGCTCCACGTGTGAAAAAATAAAATCACATGCATTTAATCCCTAAAATTATGGCTTCTTAGAACAGTGTTTTTCACCACATGCAGAACTTGAGCCTATTCCCTGGTTTCTCCTCTGAAGCATGCTGGAATCGGTTAAGAAGTAACTACAGTCAAGCCACTAATTAAGGGTGTCACAATGCAATGAAGTTCAACTTCCTTCATTAAGTAATCATAACATAAAATAATTCTGTCACACTAATCTGTGAGGACTAGTTTGGGTTGTTTGGGTTGTTTGGTTTTGTTTTTTCAAAAAAGTGAAGAAGATAATAAATGAGACATAGAAGTAGAGAGTGAATGCACTAAATGTTTTTACAATGACACGAAGAAAACTCAGTATTTTTAAATAGTTTAGGTAGTAAAATATCAATACTTATATGTTTAAACAGCACAGAAGGAAGAAAGAAATGGAAAAGAGAGAGAATGGGGTAAATACATGCTAATTGTCATAAAATTGGTCCAAGCTCAAGGGAGTGGGAAAGAGAACACACTGAACATCCATCTGCTTACCCCTTGCAGATCTTTGTAGGATGTCCTGACTCTGAATAAAATTCTTGGCTCCAAAACCTTTGAAATTTCCCTAAAAAAATGTTAAGACTTGGATTCTATTTTCTTATGCCCACATCCTGATGCACATTTTTCCTAAGGATATGCATGATGCACAAAGAGGTCTCATTTCAGTTACTTTCAGGTCAGCTTCTACAAAATAGTTTTTAAAACATTCTGCATCTTTCTGAAAGACAACTCATTTGCATTGCCTCACTTGGCATTCAAGCAGTGCATGTCCTCAGATGAGTCAGCTCATGGAGCCCAGAGCCTCTCAAATTGAGGCCTGAGCTCCACTGTGTTTTCAGGCATGCAAAGTAAGACACTACAGCTCTGAAGCATGGACCCACCTCAGAAAAACCTGTGCTTCAAGCATAGCACCCCATCTGCCATGAAAGCTGAGCTCTACAGTTCAGTTAGCAAAATCAGACTGGACACTAAGAGCTTTTCTTTACAAAGAGGGAGCAGGCTTCCTAGAGAGGTAGTCAATGCCCCAGTATTTATGTCTGTCTGAAGCCCAAATGTCAATGCCAGTCATTGTTTATGAGGATTTGGACAGTGCCCTTAACATGTTTTAACTTTTGTTCAGCCTTGAAAGGGTCAGGCAGTTGGACTAGATGATTATTGTAGGTCAGTTCCAAATGAAACACTCTACATTCTACATTCTACATTCTATTCTATTCTATTCTATTCTATTCTATTCTATTCTATTCTATTCTATTCCATTCCATTCTATTCTAATTCTATCCTATTTAAAATGTCCCTTCATTTTGCTGATACAAATAGTTTCCACCTGTAAGGTACACACTCTATTTATTCTTAGGACTTCCTGCAGAATGATTTAATTGCCAGATATCAAGTCAGAACAGATACAGCCCAACTTGTTATCCCCTTCTTCTGCCTCCAGGGACAAAAAAAAAAAAAAAAAAAGGGAAGAAAAGCCTTGGTGTGGTGAACTAATTACAAAAAATTCAAAAAATTGCAGTGGAAGCAGAACAAGCTGAATGGCCACAAGTACCAGGCTCTGCAGACTGCCCTAGCAGAGGGAAGTAACCCAAGAAGCAGAGGGGAATGGATACAGGTTCCTGTTAGGAGAGGCAAGGGTAACCCCTCACACCTCCCCTCACCTTCCCAGCTGCCCTTGCAAAACAAGTATGGGACACTGGAAGCTGAGGGTGAGGTGAATGAAAAGGCAAAAGTGACACCAACCAGGGGGTTGCCTAAAGCCACACAGCCTGCCCCTGGCATCAGGACTTATTCCCTTAAAAAAAAGAGGCGGGTAATTGTTATTGGTGATTCCCTTCTGAGGGGAACAAAGGGCCCCATATGTTGGCCAGATCCTTCCCACAGGGAAGTCTGCTGCCTCCCTGGGGCCTGGGTCAGAGATGTTACCAGAAGGCTTCCTAGTCTGGTACAGTCCTCTGATTACTATCCCTTGATAGTTATTACTGGTGGGAAGCAATGAGGTGGAAACCAGAAGTCCAAGAGCAATTATAAGGGACTTCAAGGTACTGGGAAAACTATTTGAGGGGCACAGGTAGTTTTTTCATCAATACCTTGAGTTGCAGGAAAGCATACTGAAAGGAACAGGAAAACAGATGTGATTAACAAGTGCTCAGAGGCTGGTGCCACCAACAGAATTTTGGGTTTTTTGATCTTGGGGAACTTTCCATGGCATCAGGTCCACTGCAACAGATGGAGTACATCTGACCCAGATGTTAGAGGGTAGGAGGGCTCTGCAGAGAGACCTTGACAGGCTGGACAGATGGGCAGAGTCCAATGGCATGAGGTTTAACACATTTAAGTGCCAGCTTCTACACATTGGCCAGAACAACCCCATGCAGTGCTACAGGCTTGGGACAGAGTGGCTGGAGTGTAGCCAGGTGGAAAGGGACCTGGGGGTATTGGTTGACAGTAGGCTGAACATGAGCCAGCAGTGTGCCCAGGTGGCCAAGAAGGCCAATGGCATCCTGGCCTATATCAAGAATAGTGTGGCATGCGGGAGCAGGGAAGTCATTCTACCCTGTACTCAGCATTGCTTATGCCACACCTTAAGTACTGTGTCTAGTTCTGGGCCCCTCAGTTCAAGAAAGATGTTGAGTTCCTGGAATGTGTCCAGAGAAGGGCAGCAAAGCTAGTGAGAGGTCTGGAGCACAAGCCCTGTGAGGAGCAGCTGGGGGAGCTGGGGTTGTTTAGCCTGGAGAAGAGGAGGCTCAGGGGAGACCTTATTGCCATCTACAACTACTGGAAAGTTGTAGCCAAGTGGGAGCTGGTCTCTTCTCCCAGGCAACCAGTGACAGAACAAGAGGACAGTCTCGAGCTGTGCCAGGGGAGACTTAGGCTGGATGTTAGGAAGAAATTCTTCTCAGAAAGAGTGATTGGCTGTTGGAATGGGCTGCCCAGGGAGGTGGTGGAGTCACTGTCCCTGGAAGTGTTTAAAATAAGACTGGATGAGGCGCTTAGTGCCATGGTTTAGATAGTGTTGGGTGATAGGTTGGACTTGATGGTCTCAAAGGACTTTTCCAACCTGGTTAATTCTGTGGTTCTAGGAAGGCAAAACCTCAGTGCTGTTGTGGCAGCTTGGTTAAAATCCTGTTGTGGAAAGGCTAGCATCCCTGTATGGAGAAGCTAGTATCCCTGTATTGTTCCCTCATAATTTTACACCTTGAACCAGGAATTCCTCCCTACTACAGAGAAAATCTTTCTCTCTCTGTTTGTCATACACTTCCTGAATTAATGTGAAAACATGAGAGAAGATGATCTGGATAAGCCTCTGCATAAACCTGTCAGATGGCTACTAGGGACTAGCAAAGTTTTTGGCAGGTGGAGGTCAGATGGCTATGGAAATTCTTCCACTCTCCTGCACCAGAATCACACAGCTCCATGCAGCCAGGAAAATCTTGCTGACATTAAACAATTTTATGATTTTTGACCATCTTAGAAAAATAAAAATGTAACATTCCTGTCAAGGAGATTGTAAAGGTCAGCGCTGAAGATTTGGGTTGCTGTATTTGTAGATCTTTGTATCTTAATCCTTGTATACAATGTATTTAGGCTTAATCCAGTTGTCTTTATTGATAGAAGAGGGAAATGTAATAATTGGAACTGGTAAGAGCTGAGTTCTCCTTTGAGAGATTGGGCAGGTAACAGAGAAGTAAATTCAAAGCTGTGGCATGAAACTTTCTGTCTGAAAGAAGAAACTGTTAACTGTTTGTGTTCTGACCTTGTAAGATAAGTGGAAAGGAATGTGAAGTTGTTACTGAAATGAGCTGAGAGTTTTGTTATCTTTAACCATATATTATGCCAGTTCTATTAGAATATTCTAATTAGTTCAACCTGAGCCTTGTGTCTTTTATGGGTTACATCAGTCTGGTAGACACGCTGTGTTACTGAACTTCTGCTTTTGCTGTATAGTTAAACTTGCTTGCTTCTATGTATGCAAAGAATGTTAGAAAGGTTAATCAAAAGTGTGGCTTTATTAGAAAAAGAATAAAGAGGAGATGTGGGAGAAGAGCTGTTTTCAGATGGTTTTGGAAGGCTATGAAGATTTGCCTTTGCTCGAATTAGAGAAAGCTATGTTTAGTCTTTGACTCCAAAAAGAATGTAAACACCTTGTAACTGAAGGAAAGAAACTAGGCAGAATTTGGTTGGATGTGTTAAAATATTGTTTTGTTATTTTGACCTATTGTATGCCTTAATTACATGCACACCAGTAGAAAATAACCAATTAAGATGTGACACCTGTGTCTTCTGATAGACTAGATAACTTCGCTGTATAATGTAATAAACATCTTCGCCTGCCTACATCTTGTCCTGGAAGCATTATTCAAGGTGATTTGAACATCTATATAACAACAACTGGAAGCAGTACACGAGAAGAACAAAACAGCTATATTATAATATAAAAGCAAATTTTCTCCATGTCTCTATACAGGGCCTAGAGCCTGGTCATTACCAGATGTTCAAAGGCTGGCTGCTGGTAAGACAACATAGGGTGGAGAGCTGGGCTTGCAAATGTACCATGCTCAAACACATAAATGCCTCAAACTCCTGTCCTTGATTCCAGAAGATTGCTGTGTTGTTTGGCCTACCCTATCTCCACTGGCCTTGGCTTTTCACCAGTTGACAGCTGCTTTCTCCTCATCTCCCTGTTCAAAAGTAGAATTTAGAAAACATGATTTTAAAATTCTGTTCATATTTTAATTTCAACACACCTCTGATGTCTTTTCAGGGTGTTTGTTTTGTTTTCAGGTGTGTACTAGAAAAAAAGAGTTGTTCAACTATTTGTTTTTAGTTTAAAAATTAACCCAATGTTAATTGCATTTTTTAACATTATGAACATACTTCCCTGCCCCACTGCTGAGCTTCAAACTAATTCATAAATACGTTATCATTTTGGGGTTTGGATAAAAGCAGCTCTTTTCTTTTATTACTCACAGAAACTCCTGTTAAAAGTCTCTAACCAAGAGAGTCTACCAAGAGGTGGAAGCCATGATTTGGCATTGTTTGCTTCCAACAGTCCTCATCAGTATGTGTACGTAATGATAATGCTGACAACCAGCAATCTGATCCTAATTAAGGAAATTTGATCCACTCTACCTGGATCAAAAGCAGGATGTGGGAATTAATCCCAGGAAAGAAAGAATTATAGGCATCAGATAGCCCTTGAGAAAATGTCTGGAGTGACCATACCAGACTTCAATGTCCTGTTTCATTTATTTGTCTTTTAAGGAACTGAAATTCTTCTATGAGATTTCTGTAGTAATTGTGAGGGAACAGCATTTCCTAACACATGCCTCTTATATTTGATTCTTTAAAAATAAAAAAAAAGTCTCTCTCCTCTCAGATAAGCACATTCATCAAGAATGTGGCAAATTGTTTTCTTTTTATTTTATGATTAAATTTAGGCTTCACTACAAACTAGCTCAAGGGCAAATATTTTTTTTTTTATTTCTTGTAGAATCGGTTTTATAATTTCTTCCAGTAAACTTTATGAATTGCATCCTTTTAGAACTGAAATTGTTAATTCTATGTAATATTGTATCTTTTTGTTGTTGTTGCTATTACAAGTGTTAGAAAATGTGCGTAACTGCAATTTTAGTTTCATTACTTACACCCCTGAAAAACAAAACAAAAAATTAATGGGGAAGCAAGACGGCACTCAACAATATGTATCAGTTCTCAGTGATTAAAAAGTTGAATATATGAGTCCTCTTTCTAGCTATTCCCATTTAAACCAATGGAAGCAAATAGGCTGAGAAAGAGAAATCACAGATTTTATAGTCAGATAAGATCTGTCTCTACTGGATCTCAGTGTGAACCTTCATTCTCCTAACAGAACACGAGAAAACATAACGTGAGGTAAACCTAGATATGCACAAATGGACTGGGGAAAAAATGTGGAACTTTATTTCCAAAAGTGCTGAAAATCTACATGTATATATAAAACAAACAAAGACATCTCAGTGCATTGAGTCTATACATTTCTTGACTATGAGGTTTCTTATGTGGTCAGATTGATGCCATGTTTTGGGGGGGAAAATATTTCTCTACCACTTCCATACCAAACAAATTATGCAAAATACAGTTTTACTGCAAACAACCCCATGAATTTTTGTGCTAGAACACAAAGCACTAATTGAGGATCAACAAAGATGATTTTTTTTCTGGAAAATCTTTTCATATTGACAGCTTTCATCCACCAAGCTACCCAGTTTCCAGAGGCACATGTATACAGTCACTGCATGTTAACGTGACACGATCTTCCTTTTGAAATCTATCAAGCATACAATACACAATGTGATAAATCTACTAAAACACTAATTTTGAGAACCTGTTCTGGAATTTAACCATTCCTAGTAGACATACTCATCTGTGACAAGATAAGACTAACTCCCAGGATAGAGCCATAAACAACAGAAGAGAACTCTGTTTGTAAAGCAATTGTATATGTGTTTAAATACATGTGCACGTGTGTGCACTGTACAGTCAGTCACTGCTATCACACACTACCAACTACTCTCAAATGTGGCTTTAATGCTACAAATAGCAAACAGTTGTGGAGCTTAAGGTCTGGAGTGAGTACTAAAGAAACCTCCATTGTAAAAGCTGTGCTTTATGACTGTCTAACATCACAATTTGATCTTGAAACTATTTACTTGGCCTGAAATCTGAAGAATATTTCACCACATGGTAGGGGTAGAATACAGAATACAGAATTAACCAGGTTGGAAAAGACCTTCAAGATCATCAAGTCCAACCTGTCACCCAACACCATCTAATCAAATAAACCATGGCACTAAGTGTCTCATCTAGTCTTACTTTAAACACTTCCAGGGATGGTGACTCCACCACCTCCCTGGACAGCCCATTCCAATGGCCAGTCACTCTTTTTGTGAACAACTTTCTCCTCACCTCAAGCCTAAACTTCCCGTGGTGCAGCTTGAGACTGTGTCCTCTTGTTCCGTCACTGGTTGCCTGGGAAAAGAGACCAATCCACACCTGGCTACAACCTCCCTTCAGGTAGTTGGTGTCCCCTGAGCCTCCTCTTCTCCAAGGCTAAACAACCCCAGCTCCCTCAGCCACTCCTCATAGGGTTTGTGCTCCAAACCCCTCACCAACCTTGTTGCCTTTCTCTGGACAAGTTTGAGCAACTCAACATCTTTCTTGAATTGAGGGGCCCAGAACTGGACACATTACTCAAGGTGTGGCCTAACCAGTGCTGAGTACAGGGGCAGAATGACTTCCCTGGCCCTCTGCATAACATCTAGTACTGGGGGAGAATGCCTTCCCTGGTCCTCTGGATATCATCTAGTCCAACCCTGCTGCTAAAGTAGGTTTGCATAGATCAGATTGCACATGAACATGTCTAGGCAAGTTTTAAATATCTCCAGTGAAGGAGGCTTCATGACCTCTCTGGGCAACCTGTTTCAGTGCTCTGTCACCCTCAAAATAAAGTTTTTCCTCATGTTCAGATGAAGCTTCCTGTGTTCTAAGCATGTGCCTGATGCCTCTTATTCAGCCCCATCCTTTTGACACCCACCATTGAGATATTTATAAGCATTTAAACTTGAGAAAGCGTTACACAGAAACTACTGACATATGCAATGCTAATCAGAAGAACATAATATTAAATCTTGTATGTAATGTTTTGTTTCTGGGTGAATGTAAGGCAGTTTGCTGTCATTCCTTCAAATTTACCAGATTTTAATCTTTCTGGATAGTTAAGCATTAACTGTAATTAATCAAGATTAATAACAATAGGGACTGACTATTGCCAGCATCAGGATTCAATCCTGTTGCCAGTTATTTCAGTGAGTTTTGAACCCAAACAGCCACTGATATCCACTGGGGTTTTTCTAATGGTGACTTCAGCAGAGTAAGGGTTATGCAGTGTATCCCAGGTGAGATCATGTTCTGTCAATTGCCTAGCTCCACCTATGGAAGAATTTTGGTCTTTGTTTCTATAGGGTAACTTAGTGGTCTCCTCTTTAGCATGCCAGCAAGGTCCTGCTATTCTGAAATGTACGGACAAGATCTCTGGTTTCAAATCTTTGATTGCACAGTGTTTGTACAGAGTGGAGAAAGAAGCTGACAACATTTCAAAAGTAGTACTGCTGTCAGACTGGGTTTTTTTAATATTTTCCTTGTTCACTATTATAACATTGAAATATCACATTTTCAGCATTTCATAGTTTGGACATCTAAGTTCCACTGATCAGCAAAATTGTTCCAACAAACATTAATATCTTTAGAGATCAAATGTTTTCTAAATTGTTTCTCAAGTGACTAATATTTGTGATTCTCTGTCAATCTCATGAAATCATGCAATCTCACAGTTCTCAAAATCATCATTGTCATTTTACAGGAGCCAAGGAGTCTTGGTTATTTTTCTAATCAAGGCTCAGCATCTAGATATCACAGTGAGAAGTACTTTAAAAGTCCTCTTTATCAACAGCTGAGATAGAATTTTTTTATATATGAACACAATCAGTGGGCAGTTTCCAAGGCACAAATTTAGGAAACTGTGATGATTTTAAGTGAGACATGACTTTCTATCAGTGAAACTGATAAGAAGAAAATAGATGGATAGAAAAAAACAAAAACCAAACAAACCACCACCAACAAAAAACCACAAAGGAGAATAGGTTTTATAATTTATAATACATGATTTAGGTGACTGAAGTAAAATACAAAGGGGATGTATTGCTTCCGCCCTAGTGATCTCTTGTCATCAACCTGCACAAAAATCTATGATGTGATCTGAGAATACATGGAAGCTTATTGAAAGAAGTTATCTCTTGAAACATGAATATCTTTGCTTTGGAGTGTCTTATCCTTCCATTTTATAGTGCAATACAGATACTGGGGTCCTGCCCCTATTAGCCCTATCACAAATACAACTTAATTTGGTCTTAATTTGAAAGTTGTTCTATTAATCCTCCTTTAGACAACAATGACAAAACGGCAAAGATTTCATTCTATACATAAAGAAACTATTTTAGAAACAAGACAATACTGCTAAGTCTAAAAATATTCAACAGTTAGCAGGAGAAAAAAAAAACAGCAGTAACAGGAAAGGTCATCTTATCTCCTTCAGGTAGGAAACTACTCTTACAAAACTGTACATATGTCACTGTAATAGTATCTATGAGATGATAAATATTATTTTGACCATTTTTGACAGTAGTAGTTTTAGAACATAGAGTCCTATTTTAATGGAAACAATTAACCTAAAGGTTTCAATGATAAATGCTGAATTGCAATTCTGCACAGAAAAAAAAATTATCATCAATCTAAACAGTCTAGGAATGCTTTGCCAAATAAATTTCTTTCCTCTGGTAGCCATATTAAGTCTTCCTCACTATCTCTAAAAACACCAGTTTCGAAAGTGGAAGTCTTTGAAGCTTGTTACGAGAGTCAAAGCAGGAAAGGTAGGAAAAGAAGTATGCCCTACAGATAGCCCTACAGGAGGCATTCTGAGCCCACATGGGCACTGTTTGTACCCCAGGTGATTCCCCATCACAGCCCTTCCTTCTCACTGCCATTGTCTGCTGTCAGACCATGCTGCCCAGCTGACTGCAGCTTGCATGTGCAGAGAAAAAGGGATGGTCCTATGTGACAAAGGGAGGTGTCCCCAAATAACTGGTTTGTGAAGCATAGTGTAAGGGGTGGTAGAGGGCTGAACAGTCTTTACCTGATTGCGTGAAGGAGACATGTATGTGCTTGTGTGTGTTTCCCTGTCAGGACAAAGCTCTGCAAATATGTTTTATCAGAGGCATAGTCAGTTTATGAGACTCCTACTTTGGCTCGTACCACTACAGTCGCTAAGCTGGGCAGCTGAGCTGGGAAGGTGGGAACAGGTAACCAAGACCAGAGATCTCCTCAGCTGCCTTCACATATGCAAATAGGTCCTGAAAGTGCACGTGTGCCCTCTTCAGAGTAGTCTGTTTTTCAATCGCACTATAAGAAATGTATTAAAAAGAAATGAGGTCAAGCCTACCAGTGATGCACTGCTCAGTGCTTCAGCTTCTCACCTTCCAGTACCACCACTACATTAACAGCTACTGTATAAAAATAAGTATAGCCAGGTTTATACAATAAAAGAACCATAGTAGAACAAGGAGAGAACAGGAGAGCACAGAGAAGGGATGAAAAGAAATAAATTGAAAGATGTAACCTTTGTAAAAAGAAAAGAAGACAAATGAAAGCCAAGTATAGGGTGATATTTGAAATCTCTTTTTGATATATATATATGTTGTCATGGATATCATCATCATCATCATCATCATCCTCAGAAAAATCAGTATAGTGTATGTAACCACAGAAATATTTTTGAATAAGGATAAGAGATATTGCTATAACAAAAAGGTGGTTGTCTTCAATACTTCCTTCCTTCCACCAGTTGTAGAGTTCTTACATTTGTCCCTTTGCCTTTTTGAATTTTTAGAATAGAATAGAACAAGAATAGAACAAAACCAGGTTGGAAGAGACCTTCAAGATCATCGTGTCCAACCTATCATCCAACACCACCTAATCAACTAAACCATGCAACCAAGCATCCTGTCAAGACTGATCTTTCCTCCACATCACAGATACAGATTTTCCTGATAGTTTTATTCAATGACCATCAGAAAAAGACCTGGAGGTGACAGAGAGAGGGTCATGCCATATTATGTAGACAATATCTCTACAGCAGTGCCAAGAGTAGAGAAGACACAATAATTCATTTGAATGTGCCTGTCCTGGTACTCACCAGATATCTCTGACCTGATAAGAGTATTTGCATGATTACTTCTAAAAAAATCTTTGATGTTTGCCATGATAAGACTAAATCAGTTATGACCAAGTAATTTTACCACTGTATTTTTATTTATTCTGGGAGGGATGCTTTAAGGACCACCAATGTTCACTATGAGCTCTTCATGCCAATGATATTTCCATTAAGACTCCTAACAAACCCACAGTCTTATCATCAGCTAACGTGCAATCTGTATGCCAAGAGGCAACACTACGAACCACCAGCAGTTTGTGCATGAGGAAAATACATCCCCACGGAAAGTCCTTCTTTCTTCAGCTAATGTGCCATTCTGTGCATGCCAAAAGGTAGAGTTTTATCAGCCCTGCCTGATGTAGCAGAGGACATGGGTAGCCCTGGATGTTACCCTTCCCCCAGCCCAACTCCACTTGCTTAGTAGTCACCTGGCTCTGTGGGTACCTGTGGCCCTAAAAAATGCACGGATTATTTTGTTGCTTGTTCACCAAGCACGACATTATTAAAGCTGACAGATATAAAGACACTTCTCTTGCCTTGCACATAAGTATCTCAGAGGTGGACAAATCACTCAGAGAATCTTTAACTCCTCAGCTGCTCTGGTATTAGACGGAAAGCGCAAGGCAGAGACTTACGGGGAGATGGCAACCCCCCCTCTAAACTATGCAGTTAGGCAGGACTGGGGCATACTCTGCAGACAGACCTGCTTCCACTTAACCTCTGGCACATTCTCCTGCACTCTAAGACCTAGGAAGGAGAACAAGCTTCATGAAGAACTGGCTGAAGACCTGACCTCAAAGGGTTGTTGTAAAAGAGGCTAGATATGGCTGGCAACCACTCACCAGTGGTGTTCCTCAGGGTTCAATTCTAGGGCAATTTCTGTTCAATGTCTTTAGCAATTATTTGGGTACATGTACCATTACCATATTTGGTGATGATACTAAACTGGGAGGTGATGCTAACTCTCTTGAGGAGCAGGAGACTTTGCAAAAGGATCTAAATAGATTGGAACATTGGGCTGTGATTAATGAGATTAAATTTAACAAATTAAAATGCCAGTTTCTGTACCTAGGATGGAGTAATGCTGTCCACAAGAATCATTTAGGAGAGCAGAGGCTGGAGAGCAGCCCTGCAAAAAAGGATCTGGGGGTTGCTGCTTGACAGCAGTGTGCCCTGGCAGTCAAGAGGGCAAATTGCATCCTGAGCTACATCAAACATTGCATAACCAGACAGCCAAAAGAGGTGATTATTCTGCTGTATGCTGGGGTAGTCTCACCTTAAAGCATTGTGTGCTGTTCTAGATCCCACAATACAAGAACGATGTGAAGATACTTGAATGTGTACTGAATCACAGCAAAGCTGATGCTAGGGCTGAAAGAAATGTCCTGTGAAGAGCAGCTGAGGACACTGGGTTTGTCTAGTTTGGAGAGAAGGAGGCTGAGGAGCTACATCATTGTTCTCTGCAGCTTCCCAAGGAGGGAGTGAAGAGGGAGATGCTGAGGTCTTCTCCCTGGTTCCCAGTGAGAGGACACATGAGAATGGTTCAAAACTGTGACCGAGGAGATTTAGACTGGACATTAAGAAGCATTTCTTTGCCAGGTGGGTGATTAAATACTGAAATAGGCTTTCCAGACAGGTGGTCAATGCCCCAAGGCTGTCAGTATTTAATAGGCATTTGGACAATGCTCTTATTAACATGTTTTAACTTTTGTTTAGCCTTCAAGAAGTCAGGCAGTTGGACTGTATGATCACTGTAGGCCCCTTCCAACTGAAACAGTGTATTCTGCTCTGTTATTCCAAGTGTTCTATTATAAATTACAGAAAGTGAAAGACTGCAGTGCATAGTTTGCTTTTGCAATGTTCACGTGCCATACGCAGACTCAGGAAAGTATGGCTGTGTGATTAAGTGACCTCGGTTGCTAAACTGATAAAGTAAGGAAACCATCCAAGGATTTATCTTTTTTTCCTCATGATAGAGAAGGGTAAACCACCATAATTTGACATAATTGTTCCATTTGACTGACACTTCATTTTGCTCATCCATATGAAAAACAAAAGGTTATATTAGTTGCAATTACATCCATTTTAATTTTTTTAGGTTATTTTTTTTCCTCCAGGAACTAATTGCCTTGAGCCCTGGAGGACTTTTCTCACCATCCAGGCACATGGTAGAAAAGCAATGACACATCTTTCCCCAGCAGGTCTCTAGCCTCTCAGCCTTCACTTTATTTCCCCACTGGGAAGCACATAGAGAATATGGCCTCATTTGCAGACACTTTCAGAAGTGCCCACACTGCAGTTGCCAGAGCCTTTACTCTCAATTCCAGCACAGCATATGTAACACAGCTCTCTCTGTATGTAGGGCAGCAAGACACTAGGAACCATTTCAGTGGGAAGTAGCTTGAAAAGCACTGGCCCCTGCCCTTTCATTCTGTGTTGCGCTATAACCCAGAGGAGCAGAAGTAGTAGCTGATATATATAGACACTCTGAGTTGAAGAAGATGAAGGAAGTCAAACCAATGTTTTCCATGGCATCTTACATGGCCAGCGAAGCCTTAATGCATACAATTCCTTTCAGGCTAGTTCCCATCCCCCTCACCCTCCCACCCTTTTTTTTTTTTTCTTTTTTTTCTTTTTCTTTTTTTCTTTTCTTTTTTTTCTTTTCTTTTTTTTTCTTTTTTTGTCTTTTTTTCCTTTTTTCTTTTTTTTTTTCCTTTTTTTCTTTTTTTTTCTTTTTCTTTTTTTTTTTTTGTTTTTATAAGCCTAATGACAAGAAATATTACAACAGCATGCTCCACTAGTTTCCTTTACTTCTTCAAAATGCTTGTAGTGGATGACTTTATAAGTTTTACTTTCTTGAAGGAGAAATAATCAGAGACTTTGAAGTTGCAGACTGTTTCTGAGAAAGTAATTATATCTTGTCCTTCTCTTAAACACACTGACATAGCCACTGGTGCTAACTCCCTCAGCAACAGCAAACCAAGGCCAACAGTCAGCAATCACATTAAACAGGCATACTGTTTGTCGTGGGCTACTTTGCCTTTACCTCTGGCATACTGTTACAGCTCTCACTACTCACTTTGACTCAGTATTTCAAAAGCACCATTCCCACACCTTCCTACGTATACTTTGACCTGCTTCAATACTAGAAACCTGCATAGCTAGCATTTGGTGAGAAGGAGCTTGAGAAGGCTATGAAAAACATTTTTCAGTCTAACTAGTGGTTCCCAAGCAGGCTGGACCAACAGATGCTATCAAACCTTGACATTTGTCCTGAACTACTAAGCACTGCTCCCCTAACAAATGTGCCTACTGCCAACCAATGGACATATTGAGCTAAAGGCAGAAGAGAATTGGTGGCTTCCAGATGAGAAGGAAAGTAAAAGTATCACAGTATCACAGTATCACAGTATCACAGTAACTAAGGTTTCATTGCTGTTCTCGGATGTGGCAGCAACTGTTAGCTGAGTCTCGTTTCCTTGGGTTTTGCTTTGCCTTTATCAGGGGCCCAGAACTGCCATAATTCTCTTCAGGTTTGGTCAGAACTGCAGGGGATTGCCCTTGAAATGCCACCTTCTGCACTGCTAGTTTTGTTTGCTGCCTCTTGGGGTGCTTGGATTTTGCCATGACACAAAAGTATTCACTCAAATGAAAGGAAGTAATCAGCAGGACCTGTTCTAGGAGACTATTACCTGAAAAATTAATTGCGGAAAAACACAAATAAATCAAAGTCATGTGATATAAACATTGCAGGAAAGAAAAGCATAAAATGAATACATTTATTAACTTGCCAAAAATAAGAGTCTTACAACTACATTTATTTCAACCTGAAAGATGCGAATAAACTTTAACATGAGATCAGCCTTTTGTGTTGATTATTCCCTTGGCCTCCCTAAAGATATTGCTTCTGGGATGAAGAGGGTTTCCCTTTGTGCCTGCAACTGGGAACTGAGCATGAATATGAGTCATCACCAGAAGAACATTGCTCCAGGGCAAAGCCCGTCTTTTATTACCTAATCACTAAAATTGAGCTGCTTTATTACAAATACAATAAGTTGTTGCAGTTATGATATTACCCTGTTTCCAGGCAGTTTCAGTCTAAGCTTAAGTCTGATTTTTATAGCCTGTGCTTCCTGTAATCATGATCTTGTTTGGTAACCTGTGAGACTTCTGTAGACAAAAATTTTATTCCTCCTACCATTTCTTACCTGTAATGATCTTGACTTTTCTTCCCTTAATACCTTTCTTTGCTTTGTTCTAGGTGAAACACGAAAGGCAGTAACTTTCACATTATGCTATGAAAGGTCTCCAAAAGTCAATGTTAAGTGTCCTTAGCATGCTAAGAACTTTGTGTCTTTCTTATCTCTATGTCTTACTCTATGTTTTTTTATTTCAGCCACTGGCACCAGGAGTTTGAAGCTCTGAGGTATTGTTTAAGGCCTAAAGCCTCATTGTACTGTATCAGAGCCAGTGGAAGTGTCAGCAAAAGACTATCAGTTCTTCACTTCCACAGGACAGCTTTGTACCACTTGCTGTAGCCTCAATGAATTCCAGGGATCTGCCAACAATTCAAAGACTGATAGATCCAGCTGACCTAGCATATATCAGTTAGCACCTAGAAAGTCAAAAGGTTCCTTACTTTGTCCTTGAAACCAACTCTGAGTTACATTATTATCTAAATCTCTCAGCCTTTCCCCACCTTCTTTGTCCCCAGACAGCATTACTTGCTTTGCCAACCTGCATTGAGCTGCCAAGGCTTCCCGCTTTAAAACTGTGTCAAGACACTGATGATGTTTTGACAGTGCAGGCTGTAAGGCAGAAGATTTTACATAGCTTAGAAAAAAGTGGGGAAAAAATGTACTCCAAATACAGGAACAACCAGTTTTAGAGTGTTTCATTAAAAAGAGCCAGGCTATGATGGTAACAAACAATCCACAGACATAGACATACCGGCTGGTAGAGTAGATAATTTTAAGACAGTGTCTTCTTGAGACAGAAACTCTGCACTAGATATTATTATGCTCTCAGGCTTGAATTTTAAAAATATTATTGTCTGGAGTCAGCTTCCTAAATCATATATAAGTGCCATATATCCCAAAGTGCTGAACACCAGCGAGTCCTGCTGCAATGCTTTCTACTTCTGTGACATGTTGACTTTAGTATGATGAATACTTTGATAAAACCAATCCATTTATTTAGATGTCTAAATAAGTGCTGAGCTAGCGTGCCAAATTTCAGAATGGTGAAAATTATTTTCCATCAAAACATGAAACATCTCTGCAGTGAAAATGCTGATGCATTCTTAACAGTAACAGCAAATCAAAATCCTAGAATAGACTGCACATTTACCTCTTCTCAGAAACACAGTTTCATTAAACCCATTATGACTGCCATTTTAATACCCCTATTACATGAGTTCTCAACTTGACTTGGCATGCAGGATTTTTTTTTAATATATGTGTATAATTCTTGAACAAATCATAGAATCAGCATAGAATTATCAAATGGTAAAGGTTGGAAAGGACCTCTGAAGATCTTTGAGTCCAACCCCCCTGCCAAAACAGGATCACCTAGGGCAAGTCACACAGGAACACATCCAGACAGGTCTTGAAAGGAGGAAACTCCACAATCTCTCTAGGCAGCCTGTTCCTGTGCTCCATCACCCTTAGAGTAAAGCTTTTCCTCATGTTGAGAAGGAACTTTCTGTGTTCTAGTTTGTATCCATTGCCCCTTGTTCAATGATGTCACAGGACATCACCGAAAAGGGACTAGCACCTTCTTCTTCTTGACAGAAACCCTTCATGTATCTATAAACATTAATAAGATCTCCTCTCAGTCTTCTCTTTTCCAGACTAAACAACCTCAGGTCTTTCATCTTTTTCTAGAAGAAGCAGTAAAATCACATAGGTGTGTGTGCTTGAGAGAAAAGTCAGTTTCTGACATTTGTTAAATCCACCTGCATCTCCAGCACGTAACTGCGAACAGAGGTTCAGAGAGCAGAGGTGCAGGGAGGCAGAACTGAGCCCTGTGAGAGGCAGAGAATCACGTATTAGTAAATCCATGATCAGTCAGGGCCTATTAAATATCTACATCTTTTATTTCAAGAGATAAATATACACCTGTATGGTGTAGAATGAGGGCACATTTTGAGGCATAAACAATGTGGGCAGGTTTTTGACTGGCTCTTAATTTAATTCATTGCTAAGTTTAATTCATTGCTTTCCAAGTTTAACCCTTGGTTTTTCTCCTGTTCTTGATGGTAACTACTTGGGCACTTTCCATATTAGACTGTACTTTACTTTTATTCCATGAATTCACTGGACTGCAATAAGTAAAATGTTCAGGATGAACTCTTAGCAAACAATGAAGATTTGTATTTCAAAACAAAAAGGGACCTTACCACCTATGCCATTCACAAAATGTTGCATTGCATTTTCACAAACTAACCATAGCACACTGCTGTAACTCAGGGGAGCTCTTAGTCACAACATACTCTCTCAGCCAGTGGCATAAACATAAGGAGAAGAGCGAAAGAATCTAATAATTTATTTTCCCTGACTAGCCACATTAGATAGAAAATATAGCAGTAAATTTGCTGTGTTAAAGCAAGCATTCCAATGCCATAAGAGCAATCACCCAGGTGATAAACTAATTCAGAATTATTAATTTGGTGAATATTGTTATATTTGTTACCATTTCACATATGCCCCTAGTCCATAAGAAATTCATCCACAGTACTCCTTCAGTTCTTCATTCTTTCTAGACTTCCATGCTTCTTCGGCAGTAAACAAAAGGAATCAAGCAACCTTTAAAGGGGTGGTTGAAGAGTAACCATGAAGTTAGTGCAGCTGGCTTCTGCACTGCTCTGTCATGGAGCCTTCAGTGTAGAAAAGGTATGATAGAAGTTTAACAGAGTAAAAGATCTACAATACATACTGTATTACAGCTCAGAGGCTGCCATCCATTGCCTGGGAGAGGCAAAAGACCCCCAAGCTCCCTTACCAAACCAAAATGCATTCTCCTGTTAAGAACAATGCAATAAATACAAGACTCCTAATAAAAGATGATTTTCCTCTCTTTCAGCATGAATCACTAGAAAGAGGATGCTGTACTCTAGAATTGCTCATGATTATGATGTTGCCATTCCTACTAGAAACTCTTTGTCAGGTGAAGCACATTAGCTCTCTTGAGGGTATGACTCTGCCTCCAACATGTATGTGTGAATAAAGCATAACATGATTCAACCAATATGAAAACAAGGACTCTCATAGAAACCTATGAATATCTGTTTCCTCATCAATACACTTTGCATTGCTAGTCCAATCTCTTGAATCACTGAGTGTTAGGAGGGCTAAAGGCAAACAGAAGCATACAAATTCTTCCATAACAGCACTCTCCATAGTAAATGTCTGCCCTGAGATCACTAAGATGTACAGCAACTAGGCTGCTCACTTGTGTTTGTGACTGTTTCTGAATATCTAGCTATAGCCACTGCTTCAAAAACACCCTCTGCTTTCCCGGACTTAAAGGTCAGACTTCATCTTGTCAAATGAAAGGTGAACTGTAATGTCCTTATATGTAAAGCCTCCTTATTATTTACATAGCTGTAGCTAGCTCACAGTAGTCTTTACAAATCACCTCTCTCTTTATGACACTTCCAATCTTTAAAGAAACTAATTCAGTCATAACAAAAAAATCAATATCGTGTCATTAAGTGCACCACTACCTGCCTGCCCTATTAAATGATGAGTCAAATTCAATATTTATCAAGACCTCCTCTTTAAAAGGTGCTTGTCATGCAATCATCTTCATGTGGTTCTCCGGAAAACCTAGATCCCACTACAGTAATAGGACTGCCATTTCCATTTTCAACAGTGAAATTCATAAAAGTATTAGATCTTTTCCTTGACACCAAAATCAGTGCTGAAATTAGCTCCTAGAAGAAAAGAAAAAAAAGAAAAACCAAAACAAAGCAGATCGTCAGCCTTCACAGAAAATTGAAAAATCTACTGTCCCTCAGGAAACCTGAAGAATAAGACCAGTTTGTTCCTATTTTGGAAGTGGAAAAGAGAGTAATTTTCAGGGGAATTCACATTTTTGGTTTTGCACTGTTCCTGAGCAATACAGAAATCAACCCACAAACAAAAATATGGTTTTGCTCTTTTTAGTGGAGATCAAAGCATAACTACCTACAAGTGAAGAGGGAAATGCATGAAGTGATTCATATGAATGTTGAGACAGGCAGAAAGCAGAAAGCCAGAATAAAGTCCTCCTGGCTTTGTTGACCCTCACCAATGGTCGTATCTAAGCTCAAGACAGTTATTTAACTCAAACCAATTTCTGTGATTTCTTTGGAACTCTTTTCTGTTCTGTTTGAGGTACTAGTCACATTTGTCATCACATTTCTATTCAGAGTCTGAGCTAGGAAAATAGTTACTAGTTTCCTCATTTTCATAAATTACAGATGGAGGAATGAAGATGTTACATGCCACAAAAGCAGCACTTCATCAAAGCCACCAAATAAGTGCTTTAATATCGAATCATTTTGAACTAACGTGATCACTGCTATTGCAGTTGCCGACTCCAAAATGCAATTTTTAATCTTTAACACACTCTGGAGTTCTGCAACTTTTGGTGAAGAAATCACAATCCTCAGTCCTGTTACTGTCAAAGTTTCTATGGAAAGTTATTTTCTATTTTGGAACTAATGACAGACTAAAAATTATATATATACCCATGTGCACATAAACACATTTTTTTGGCTTACTGGATATATTCACCTCTTCTCTGAGAGAAATATAAAAAAGTCTAAGTGTGGAAAACCACATGTGAAAGGAGAAGGTGACTTAGAGGCTGTGTCATAAACCAGGTATTACATTAACTGTGCATTTTTAAACACTCCTTGGCATTACTGTCACGTTTGGAGGCTTACAAGCAGGTAGGGTTCCATAAGTAGGGGTGTATTCAAGACAGCCTGAACTCTGCTAGCTTTGAGCCCTGTGACTAGCTTCACCTCTAAGTTGCATCTATGTGGCCTTCAAGAAACCAGTGTTTACGTGCTTGGCTAATTGCTGGTCAAGTAGCATTGACTCAAGAGCAGCTACATGGTAGATCTTTCTCTCCGGTCACTGGGGAAGATGGAAACGCATCTAGTCTTCAGCCTTTTGCAAAATAATAGGAATGAATGGTAGCTTGCAAGTGTAGCAAGGGGCTGCAGTTTTTCATGAATTATAAAATAAAATAATGAATAACTGAGGGATGCTATTTATAGCGCACAGGTGCACAAAATTGTTAGTGACAAAGCTCGGCTTTAACCAGACGGTGCAATAAAAATAAGAGTAAAAAGCACCAGTCACAGCTACAGCAATAGCAAAGACAAAAATCAGAAATACATCATTCTCCAGAAAGGTAATTGTGACTGAAATGAAATAAGAGGAAGGATAATATACATGCTTTGCTTAGCAGCCTGCTGCGTAAGACAATGTTTCAGTGACATGCAATTGTTAACTTAAAGAGTTGCTTTGACTCTGTTTATCTGTGGAAGAATACAATATTTAGCAGTATTTCGGATGCAAACAGTGTAACTTAAAGGAATGAACTAAACTGGAGAACTCAGAATATTATGATTGTTTATAATGATACACATCAAAAGGAAACAAAAACCTCACATTTTCAAAGTGTTACCAAATATACAGGTTTGCTAGACATCAGTACAGGAAAAACATTTAAAGCTGAGAAACCTTAAATAACTCTTTTAAAAAGTTTTTTAAAACAGTGTGCTAAGAATTATGCCACTCTCATAAAATATTTGTCCTCTACTGGGTTTTTATATACCATTAAATGCTACAAAGGAATTACACAGCATTATCAGCGTGCGGTTACTGTTGTTATGAACACGTTACTCCTATGAATATTTAAAACATAAGCAATATATATAATGAAATTAATTCTGACATTTACAGCATTGTATGACCTTAAGGGAATGAAAGCAAAGTACCTGCAATGCACCCAAACGCTGCTCTATCTGTCAACAAATTGTAAGATTGCCTGAACTTTAAAAAGTGCCAGAGATATCCAGAGTGTGAAACAACTGGGAGACAGCACAAAAAGATACAGATATAAACATCATTTCTCAGACTTTCCATCTTACCCTAGTAAGACCTATCGGCAATGCTGGCTTTTACTAGGTGTTTTAAATTAGAGAGAATTAACACAAATAAATTACAATAGATGCAATGCTTTAGCTGCGAATCTACCCTGTATAAACACAGTGTATACAACAGCAATTTCATTTCTTCCGAGATCATGACGTTTATAAATTGCTCTCTTATAAAATGAGATTAAGGTTGCTAAATGATCCGCATAGGCACATTTTACTCCAAAATGAGATACATAACTCACTCCATGATATTGGTATATGGATACACATACAATGCACTGATCCTTTATACTACAGCAGGTTTCCTGTAACAGTACTGACTTCTGTCATGTTTCCTTTACATAGCAGGATTTCCAGAAACATATCTCACAAGACACACAAGTAATGCATGGAAATCTGAGAGGCATTGTTCCTCTTCCTCAAGCAGTAAGTGTGGCTCCCAGACACAAGTTATTTCACATGCTCACTGTACTATGAAAGCAAGAAACTAAAGTCCTCAACACAGTATACCCGTAATCATATACATTAATAAATTGTTAACCTTTGTTTGTATTTAAATGGCAATCTCATGCCCAAAGTGACAGGTTTTGCAAAAGTCATGTTAAAAATACAAAGATTGCAATCCCTCTGAGCATGCCATCTAGCACATTTATCCTTTAAGTACCTCTGTAAGGTAAAAAAGTGTTCTCTCCATGTTGTAGCTGAGGACCTAAGAGAGATGATTTATTTTGCCAAACCTTCCAGGAAATCTACAGAAGGAAAAGGATCTCTGCATGATCTCTGCATTTCTGAACAGCTGAATTTACCATACTCTTGAGACACAGGAGATACTGAGTGCACCAAATCTCTAAATTTCCTTTTGCCTGTGCATGCAGGTGAGACCTCAGATTCACAAAGCAGTTTGCTGGGAGCAGGTTGTAGTTTGCACTTATTGTTGTGTTATTTTCATTCAAACATGTAATCCAATATGACAGCAAAACTTCATAAACTCTAAGCACCAAAATACCACACTCTGCAATGTCAAGTATTCTGGTGTTTGACTGGGGAGAAAGATACAGTATGTCCCACAATTCAGATATTTACAAAATTATGGTATAATATAGGCAGAGTTCCACTTTATAAAATAAAATGTGAGTTCTCTTAGCTGATGTGTTAAAGAAATACTGTACTATTTCACCATTACAGCAGAATAGAATGGAATAGACCAGGTTGGAAGAGACCTTCAAGATCATCGCATCCAACCTATCATCCAACACCACCTAATCAACTAAACCATGCAACTGTTGGAAATACCTACAAGTCTCAAGGAGCCAGAAAATAAACATCCCAAAAGGACACTGTAAATATTGCCTGTATAAAGAGTATGTTACCTACTAGTTGAAGTACAGGCTATTTTACACTAGAATTACACATAATTGAATCTATAGAGTTCTCCTGCTTTTTGTATTCCCAGTCCTGACTTTCTTTTCCTGATTAGCTTCTCTAGCAACATCATAGCAGTACTTTAAACTTCAGTCTTGTAAACCTGTAAGGGAAAGAGACTTAATTTATGCAGTGATTACCCTGAAATCAATAGTTTAATTTTTTTTCAGACAGATCATGAAAACTAGTGGGTAACTTACTTACTCAAGCAGCAAGTCTCTGAGAAGCAGGCAAGTACTTGCTGGTGAGAATTACTATGATTTGGATGGCTTTATTATCAGAACTACAAACAGCTGTTCCTAAAACCAAGCTTTGGCTTCATTGCATTAAGCTTTACACACCATTCCTCCTTCCAACACAAGAACTGGTAATAACACACACTGTTTAAATTCCATTCAATTTATCATGTCATATTTTATTCCAACAATATAAACTGTGATATTGTAAGACACTGAGTGTTATAAAGCACTGCATGACTTTTACTCCTATGAATGCCAATTAGAGTTTAGTTTCTTACAAAACTGAGGTGATACTTCCTGTCTACTGTGAACAAATAAGCCATGGGGGGAAAAAATTAGTAACTCTAACATGCTGCATTAAGTGTATTTCCGTGGAAAAATACCAAATTCTTCTTGTAGATACTGGCAATTTTTGAAAATATTTTTGCTAGCCATGAAGTGAAAGCTATTGGTAGATCACAGATCTGCAATCCCCAGATCTAGTGTCTTCCTTACAGTTCACAAGTTAGAAGTGAAATCCAGAGAAATTCTAAGAACCTGTTAAAAACTTAGCAGACTTTTATTGAGCTGCAGCACAGAATGAACCTTCCTTAGATCACCCCCTTCTGGTGTCCAACATTTGAACATTTTACTTGGGAGGTAACAGCAAGTTTACAATTTGCCTTCATCTTTCATGATGTCTGCCCGTACGCTATATGGAAGTGGGTGCAGATGCAAATACATTGTTATCTACACACCCCAACACTTTCTGGGTTTTAACCTTATAAAGGTAACAATACTGCACCACCATTTCCTCTGAATCTCTAGAATTAGCAAGTCTTATGAGATTTTGCAACTAATTGCCCTCCTTGTGTTCAGTTTATATTGTGAAACAATTTAGTGTGGTATTTTCAAGTATAGCTGAGTTGCCGGTCAGCACATGATCAGTACACAGTCATTTGAACTGTTGCCATCTGCACCAATACTATCTATATTGACCTGGAGGATTTCTGCTTACTATTGTGCATTTAATATAGTCAGCATAGTGCTGGATATTCCACTTATTCAAGATAAGGAATTATTCTGAGAAATAATAATAGTACTTAGAATAATTTGAACATGGAAGGATACTACTGTGTGACAAACAAGAAAGGCTTTAATACACTTTTTTTTTTCATTCAGATACATTTGAGTAAAACTTTCAATCAATTGCATAATTGTAAACTACCCAGAAAAAATACATAAATCACCTCAAATGGAGATATAGTTATTTTACAGACTGATACATTTATGATGCTTTTAAGCAAGTCAAAGTAAAACGCTTCTTGCATAATTTCACTGAACCTAGGAACTCTGTAAAGCAGAAAAGAGACATTTCACTGGAATACATTTAAAAAATAAATAAATCCTAATACTGTGTTTGCAGGTGCTTTATTTTGGTGAAGAATTTATTTTTTCTGCCTGATGGCCAAAGCTGTCAGCACCTGTTGATATGTCTGCCTGTTGAATGATTCATATTGTAAGTATAATATTATAAAGCCAAGAACTGCAACAAAGCTGGATGGGGGAACCACTCTTTGCTACTTATTTCAAACAAAACACAGTGTAAATTAACTGAATGGGAATGAATTCCTATGCCTGATACTGTTTAAAGAGAACCAAAAAATAGAAGCAATACCAAACAAATGAACAAAAATTAAAAATGAAACCACAAAAAAAAAGGGGGGGAAATCCCAAATAAATACTAATGCTAACAATACTAACAGTAATACTTTTAAAAAAATATCAGAAATCCCCTGAAAAATTTCAAGTGCAACCATATAGCTTTGGCTAACCTGTGACTAACCAGTGACTGCAAATATGTGAGTTTTATAGCTGAAATATAGAACAAGTTGTGTCCCACTGCTTCCAATCACTAAGAATGAGATTTTTTTTTTTAATGGAAAAAATAACATTCCAGCAATGTCTGTTGGCAACAACAACCTATTGGATCTATGTCAGTCTGACAGCATTTTGAAAAGCCTTGAGATTTTTCCAAGTCATATTAAGATCCAGTTCATCCCTTACCAGTGTCATGCCAATACCAGCCTTTTACTATGAAGGAGAGTCTCTGCTTAGGCTGAGATTTTTATTCCACTGCTGGAGTGCTCCATGCTCCCAGTGGCCCTATGGTTTAAATTGTGTGCCAGAGCACCCCCTGACATGGACACAGGGTCCTCCACCAGATGGTGCTGCCCACAGGGTGAAAAGATTATTTTACAGTTCTGAGACACTATTGTGTAACTGAACAGCAATTGGCTGATGATCACCTATTAGGATCACAGGGTAATCTGGGTTAGAAGGGACCTCAAGAGGTTTCTAGTCCAACTCCAACCTCCCACTCACAGCAGGTTAAGCTCCAAGATCAGACCAGATACCTCAGGGCACTGTCCAGTTTGCTTCAAAACACCTCCAATGATGGAGCATACACAATTTCCTGGGGCAGCCTACAGTTGTGCCTACAGTTGGCATATGGCCTCAACTTCATTGCCCATATACACATGATGTGCACTTAGAGCCCTTAAAACAAAATGGATTTGCCTCATCATTCCTGCTCCTTGCTGTACCAGTCAGTAATGGAGACACACACAGTGTGCCAGATGAATCATAGTGTATGAATCCCACCTCCCCCTCAGCTGTAGTAAAAGCAGCTCTGCTGCAACATAAGAACTGCCTTCTGACAGAAGTACTTTATTAGCTGTAATTTCAGGAGAAATGGAAACCTTGAACTCACTTAAGTTACATGTTCATATACATAAAAAAATCAATATTAATCATGTATTTGGAGCCTGTCCTCTCGAGAGAATTTTTTTAAGTAGCTTCTATGGATGATTTCATGTGTGCAGGAGTGATTCTCCTGGTATTTGCTGTCTCTTGGAGAATTAAATCAGCAAGAAACAATGACAACCAGGTCCTTATTTACAAAACAACTCATAAAGGTTTTTGTTAGTACAAAAGAAAACAAGACATTTTGGTGAATTTAACTATTTAGCAGTGTTTTCTAATGAATAACACAAAAGAAACATAAAATAGTATTTTCATAATGCAGCTAAAGTGTTAGTATGCTACTAATTTTCATAAGACAGTCATGACTTAAGGTTAAGGCATTAACAGAGAAATAATTTTGTCTGTAGTTAATGACTCCAACACAGTCTGAAAGGTCTCTTTGCTTATGTCAGCAGTACATTGTCATTCCCCTCTGACTTAGACAAGTTATTCCACATTATATTAAATCAAACTAAAAACCTTTGGACACTGCCTAACAAGATCCCTGCCGTTTATAAAGTTCAGTCTTTTGAAACTCAGAATAAGAGCTTCATCCTTTATGGTGACTACTTGTAATCCTGTCCATTTGTTTTTGCAGTATTTTCTCAGCTACGAAGGGATGCCACTCTGTCCTATGACTCTTCACTCACCCGTAGAAAGAAGATATCTTCCCCAACAATTACTGAGGAAAAAAAAAAAAGGTGGGGGGGGGGGGGGAAAGGCACACAAAAAGGAGAGGTTTGCCATGTAGGCTACATGCAACAGTAATTAAGCCTGGCAGTAAAAATAGGTTTCTCCCTAAGGAAACCATTCTTGAAGAAAGCCTCACACAAAGGTTACCTTTCGTCTTCTAATTGCATGAACAGAAAATGTTATAGAAAGACCATTTTAATTATAACTACATTCACATCTATCAAATCCACAGGTGTACAGACTTACAAATGTAAATTCAATAAGGTTCTCCCTCCTTTTTCACTTCTTACCAGATGCGAATAGCTAATCTGAAAACTCACCTTTTAATTGCACCTCTTGACATGTCAAACCGTGTACAGGCATTGTGTTCAAAGGCAGCAGTGCATAATCAAGTTGTATAGAACTATAATGCCTACCTTCTGGTGTATATATAACTCCATATATGAACATGTGACAGCAAATATAATTTCATAAAATACTTTCTACTGCCTTCCAGACTGGATTTGAAAAGATGATGCATATCTAAAAAAATTGTATATATATGTATATACATGTATGCATGTGCATATATATATGTATATATATATATATATACACACACAGAGACAAGGACTACAAAAGATTAGTGGATATTTATTAGTCTAGAGAAAAGATTACAATAATGTTTATTTGGTCCCTTATTATACTGAAATTGTGAATCATGTACTTCTTAACAGTTGCATTCTGCTCTCCTCTGGGGTGTTTATACTTTTATCACATCTCAGCTGCAGATCAGCAACTTTATACAGAAGAGTAAATATCAAATGGCACAGGTTAATAGAGCACATATCCATAAGCATTTGAATTATTACACCTTGTTTGGGATTGCATGCATTTCCATGCAATATCAGCTTCAAGACCCTAATCCCTATTTCTGGAAAATTCAGTGGCTGAGCATCAAGGTGTATAACAGTTCAAAAGCAGTGAGTATCTGGCAAATTATGTCATGCTTCTGGCACGTGTAGCTTTCTACCATAAAGCTTTTTTCAGTAAAATGCATTGACACTGGAGATGGGGCTCACCTTCCACTTCACATGCAAGTTGCATTTCTTTGAATCTTCTCTAACAACCATATGCATCTTTCTACAAAAGCAGAACAGTTTCACAGTATGCAATCCTCATCTTAGGAAAAAAAGATGACATGGCTAACATTATATTGCAAGTTATATACCAAATTAGTATGTTAATTATATTATTAATACAAGTTTATGTGTTATCATGGTATACAAAGCACAATAACTTTTAATGCATTTCTGAAAGGAGTAACAATGAAAGAAGAAACTATTTTTGTACATAGGAAGTTTCCAGTGCAAGATAAGGTTGTGGTCTGTTCCCTTTCCTTGTTCTGCAATTGCTTTGCTCAGGTACCATAACTGATAAAAATCAGTTGGGAAAAATATGATAAATACCATGTTGGATTTTTTTCTATAGGATAAGTTAGCTAAGATACTGTGTAAAACACTACAGCTTTTTGTATCTTGTACACACCCATCCACATGTGTCCATGTCCACTCAGTAAAGGAGATAGAGATGTATTCCCCACCTAAACACAGTCTAATTTTTTTATGCTACCAATCTAACCCAACAAGTCTAATTAGGGCATAACGGTTTCTGTCACCAATAAAAAAGCTAACCAGGAGACCAAGACAGCTCCTTATAGCTCATATAGCATCTGACTCCCCTTGTTTCCCAAGCTGTAGTGATCCACTGCCCAGCTGGAACTGGATCAAATTAGGCACAAACTCAGAGCAAGATTCACACTCTCACTGCTGGTTTTGCATACTGACTGCACTGCATCATCTGACTGACCTCAAGCCATCACAATATATTAAGAGTCCCTCTTCTTCTCAGAGGTGTTCCAAGATATTTTGGATTTGTCTTATTTTTATGCAGCATATTAGAAAGCATTTCTCAGTACACAATGTAATAAATCATCCCTGCTATTTCACTTAATCCCTAATTCACAAAATTGGGTCATTTTCAATGGGTTTACCACATGAAACTGAGAAATAATAATAGCTAACAATTAAGCCAAATTTAGCACTTAGTACGCAACAAGAATTGCCTAGGAACAGAACATGTTTTCTATAAATGAATTCATTGTTCAAAATTCTTTTGAGCACATTCTAATGCATGCACCTTCTCTCCTGAAGAGTTTTGACAAACTGCTCATTGCAGGAAGGTATCATAAGTTGGATGCTCACAATTCAAAACTAATGTGACAAGTCTCAAGCTAAATGTGTCTCTTGCTGATTAAAGAAACATAATACAACCGACCTGCAGCATGTCCATTCCTGAGCCTGAATCCAATATGTACATTGTAATAATATTCTCCAATATTCTCTCAATAATGTATTTCTAACTACTCCTAAGATCATGTTCTCCTGAACAGAATCAAGCTGTATGCAGGGGTAAATCGGGGAAACAGCTTCCCACAGCAATGTTCCTACTTTAAGTACAAATCCAAGAATCTATGTGCTTGAAATATGACTATGAAGGCCTAAGGAGGAAAAATACGGGGTCTTTGCTATGAAATTAAGATCATTCTGGTTCTCTTCTCTTTGTGCAAGAGAAAAATATGAGCTGCACTCTCATCACGACACAGAATTAGTGTCAATCACTAATAATTTCATAGCAAATACATAACTGATCCATTTGCTATGCATCAGGTTTGATATGGTGTCTACCCTCAAAGACCTTTTTAAAATACAGACTCTGCAGTACCACAGACTACATGTTCTTCTGAACCATTTTCTTTTTAAAGCCATAATATAACCACACACCTACTTCAAAGTTACAGTTTGCCATCTCTCTCTTTTTAGTTTGAACTATAACTTGCAAAAAAGTCAACACCCTCATACAACAGAAATCACTCAGGTTGAATACTTATTATGTGACCAAAATAGAAAGTGAGGATTTAGAATAGGCACGCTGCATTTATAATGTCCTTTGACTGCATCCAAGCTTTAGTTTCCTAGCACAGAGAATCAAGTCTTGAAATTAAAAATAGCCTTCAAGTCTTTGGTCTTTAAGTTAAAATTAGTACTTGAAAATATTCACACTTCAGGAATTATAGCTCCAGCAACAAATCTCACCATTTCAGTTACAACATGTGATAACACTCTTCTGCAACACCCAAAAAGCTAACATAATGGGATGTTCCCTATTAGGTAAAGACTCAGGAGGTGTAGCAGCTCCAAGTTGGGCGTAAAGAGGGGTCTGAGCCTGCAGCTAGAACATGGTGCCACAGATGCTGTACTACATCCAGCTTCCATCCCACAGACTTGGGGGAGCAGTGTCAGCTTGATGACGACAGTGTCACAATGCAACAAATGTCAATCTGCTTCAGGTCCATGTGGCGCATCTCCAGCTCATACATTATTTCAGTTACCAGCCCTCATCCCATAACTCATACAGTTCACAATCATGTAAAATGAGAAAGCAGTAAGCAGACTGGTCAGATTCAGTATTTATGTTTTGTACAAATACAGGAGGACTCACACAATGCATAGCAATAAAGAAGTCAGCTTCACATTTCTCCACATTGGTTACCAGCTGGCTCTCACTCCCACATATTTGCAGACAGCTAAAAATGACAACTCAACTTTCATTTCAGCTGGCTCCTACTGATTGCTTACCATGGTGTGAAATTTCCAATCTGACCCCTGAATTAAGTGGGAACCTGCGATGATACTGAAGGTCTGCTTCCCAACCACAGTTTGGCCAAACCAAAGCACCTGTACAGACTTATGTTCCTGGGTTGTCTTGGACATCTGTTCACCAGAACTCACTAAAGGATTGGAGTGGATCCAGAGGAGGCATAGAAGATGGTCAAAGGGTTGGAGTATGTCTTCTATGAAGACAAGCTGAGAGAGTGAGGGTTGTTCAAAGAGGGAACATTTAGATTAGGTATTAGTAAGGGATTCACTGTAATGGTGGCAAGGCACTGGAACAGGTTGCCAGAGAAGTTGGGCATGCCTCATCCCTGGAAGTGTTCAAAGCTAGGTTGGATGTGGCTTGAGCAACCTGATGTAGTGGAATATGTCCCTGCTCACTGCAGAGAGGTGAGAACTAGATGATCTCTAAGGCCACTTCTGATCCAAACCATTCTATGATTCCATGGTAACATTGCCTAACACTTACTATTGTCTTGAAATAATTACAGTAAACATGTCCATATGACTGTTAATGTCATTAGACTAATACCTCAAAGGAGTGATTAGATATCATGACAAAAATTCTAATACACAGGGCATCAAATTAATAAGGGCATAGCTACCTCTTTGGCATTTAAATATCACACTAATGGAGAAATATCCTAAAATGCTTTATTGCCTCTTACTCTCTTTCAATTTGCAAATTTCCTTAAATTATATATAGAGATATATATACACACATAACATTGCCAGCCTTGTGAGATTATAACTCACAAGAAAACCAAATGCAGTCACAATGCTGAATAGAGTAGTCTTATCTTGGTTTTAAACATTCTTTGGAGGAGAACATACATTTATTTTTTTGGGGTTTTTTTTGAGTGTTTGGGGAAAACTTCCCATGGAGACTTTCATGTTCTTACCCCTTTCTTCCCCAGGGTAAGATGGGGAAATACACAGATCCTGGGTACCTGCTACATATTCTCCTTTGTTTCTCTCTCTCTCAGTCCACCCTAAGTAAAGGAAAAGGATGGATAACATGATGCAGCAGGTGTCTTGGTTTGCCCTACAGGTTGCTGATCCCAGGACAGCAGAAACCAGTGCAGGCTAGATGCCTCAGCTGGAAGCATCCTGCACCCCTGTCCAAAGCCATCTTCTACCTCCCACTCTGGCACTCATCCCACCCTCTGCAGCCACCACTGAAGAACTGCTGAGCTGTCAGTAACTTCTCACAACAGGCCAATTTTTACACTGCATAATTGTAGCAAAATATAAATTAAAAACAAAAAATCATGAGAGTTGGCAACCTGTGTTAAATTTGCATGCACATCTGATTAGCTGTGTCTTTAGAATACACAGTCTTACAAAATACTGCAAAATTATTCATTTAATTTTTTTTTTTTTTTTAAGTCTGGATTGAATTCTGTCAAAATATAAAGCCTGTTTTCTTCTTCCTTCCCTCCCTCCAAGTGAGTATAATCCAATTTTCCTTTGAAACTGTAATATTTTGCATTGCTTGGGAGTTATGAACAAAAAGAGAAAAACAGTAATAGGAATGTAAAAGGAATTTGCCAGATTCATCTTTATTTAAGCAGCCAGAGTATGAAGTAGGGCATTTTCCTAGTTATTCCTCTTCTTCCACTCACTTCCCCAGAAAACACCAAGAAAATAAGGCTCCAAAAGGGCAAAGCTTATGGAAGTCAGTCTTGGCGGTAGTTTTATCTACATGTCCTTAGCCTGAGAATTCAAACTACTGAGGTCACCATATGAGAAAGGAACTAGGACGTTACAGATCTAGGCACTTATGTGAGACCTGCCCTGACACACCTAGACAGCTGGTGTTACAAGGCCAAAACCATAGCTACCATCCAAGGTGAGTGAAAATGTTTCAGTGTGACAGCAACAGACAAGATCTTTGTCAGTTTGCAAGACTGGTTGGCATACATTTCCTGAGACTGGAAACCAGGGTGTTGCAGGAAGATTCACAGATGAGAGCCGAGGTCGCTTTTTTTGACCCCGCAGAAGAATTTGTTTCTGAAATGTTGCTGTTTCACCTTTGCTTGTGAAAACCTGGATGACAAACGCTGTCTTTCAGAAGGTGGCTAGGGCTGCCAACCAACCATTTCATCTGTCAGCTCACAGCTCGGCCTCTTGCATCCAGCAGAGCTGCTTGTGAAGGCAGATGATACATTGGCATTGCTCATGACGTCACATGGGATCACCATAACTCATCATCTCAGTGTATTTGGGAAGCCAAAGTAAGGAAGAAAAAAACACTCAGAGGAAGGACCCAACTTATTTCCCACCTCTTTATCTGCCAAGATACTGCACATGAAATTCCCCTTCAAGTCTACCCCATCTCAAACATGCCTCAAAACTTTCTTACCAGTCACACAGGAATAAGCCCACTTGAGCCATCTTCCCAATCACTGGGTCCTCACAACAACCAGAAGCTTACATCTGCCTTCATCTCACCTTCCTCAGTGCTTTCCTGACACTCACAGCTCAATGAGCAGACTCTTCTGCACATACCCAGAAAGATTAAGGTTACATGCAAATATCAAACAATACACAAATGAATGTGATCACTGATATTATATCACAGAATCACCAAGGCTGGAAAAGACCTCAAAGATCATCAAGTCCGACCTGTCACCCAAGATCTCATGACTACTAAACCGTAGCACCAAGTGCCATGTCCAATCCCCTCTTGAACACCTCCAGGGACGGTGACTCCACCACCTCCCTGGGCAGCCCATTCCAATGGCTAACGACTCTCTCAGTGAAGAACTTTCTCCTCACCTCAAGCCTAAACTTCCCCTGGCGCAGCTTGAGACCATGTCCTCTTGTTCTAGTCTGTAAGAAATACCAAACAAAATATGTATGTCTATGTGCGTGAGCTAAAACTAAAACATCTCTTTTCCCTTCTTTTGTGTTTCCAAAGGTATACGTTCTTTATTCCATAAATATGCATTATGTAAAGTGCAAAACAATACTATGAGAAAAGCTGTATCAAATTGGTTACATTTTCTTTACAATATTTCAAGCAGCATTTTGAATGCTGTATTTTGCTCAGTGTGAATATTTGAGCACTGGAGCTACTTTCTCAAAACAGTATTTTAAACATTTTTAGACCTCCTTTCAAGACTTCCATACAACATTTTGGGTGTGTTTGTATAATACTTTCTGAAAAGAGCAGCAATGCAAAACTCAGGCTTCTGTTCAGAAAGTACACACAGAAAAATGTCACAGCAGCTACACTGATTTTGCTTCAGTACTATGATACATAGGTGCTTGCATACGTTTGACAAAAAGAAGCCTCCATGAAGACTAGAGGGTTAGAAAGCCTAAAGTAATAAACCATTCCCAGTGTCATAATATAATCCATTCACTTCTGTGGTGGAGCTTCACCTTTTATTTTTCATTATCCTCTTATAATTTTAAATAATGTGGTCACCATAGTCCATTTTGTTTGTGGTAAAACTTTATGCTCTAGTTCATTAAAACAGAGCATAAAGTTTCGCTACCAAAAAAACCCAAAACGTTCTGTGCTTGGTCATGTGGACATATAAGTGAGAAAGCAAGAAACTATTTTAAAATAAAAGGAAAAATCTGGGAACAAATAAACTACAAATCCTGCATACTTTTGTCAGTTCACAGTGATAGCTGTCAACTCCAATGGCAACTGCAACCATTTCTCTTCTCAAAGTCCACAGAGTTTCTGCAGTTAACCAGGTGGCAGTCCTCAACTCTGAAAGGTCTTTACACTGAACTGCTAATAACTAGTAACTATGCACAGGGAGGGGACACCTCCGCAGTTAGGCTCACACCAGTAACAAGATGGCAAGAGGTACCTGGAATCAGTTTACATTCATCTGGGTTATTAGCTCCACATAAGCACCAATTTCAAATGGATCTAGACAGATGTAGTCGGAGCCACTTGGACATCGCTGCATTGCATTCTTCAGCACACCATATAATAAGAAACATTATTCACTTGGGCACAGTGCAGCATAAGTACGCACAGACAGCTTGATTTCTAATCACATCTGAGCTAATAACTCCTCCTGAGACTTATTAGTGTCAGCCTGAACTGTCTGGAAATGTCTTGCCCATGTTTAAAAAATCTCTCAGTCATTCCTCTGAAAAGGTCTAGTGCATCCATGAAGTAGACCAGGTGTCTGCAAAGGCACCACAGAATGTGTTTTTATAATAGACTTACTAGAATTTAGCAGTTAAACTCTCTGGTTTTGAAGTGCATGCCCGGGTTTTGATTGGTGAGCAGGGAGGATTTTCTCTCCTGTTAACACCTTTCTCAAGCTGTCTGGGAGGTACTCCCTCTGGTGCTCCTGCAGTGCTCAGGCAATGCTCAATGCTCAGGCAGTGAAGACAGAATAAAAACCATTAGGCAATCATGTAATTAAGGTCTGAGTCTATCATAATTAATATATATATAATGCAGATAGGTTAAGAAGAAAGTGAACTGCTCTACCAACAGGAGGTTGCTTTATACCTGGGTTTCTTCTTCCTAGTACAATGGCTTACAAATGAAGGTATTTAATCCTGCTGCAGTAGTTAAAGCATTACAGCATTCTAAAGCAAATTAGACCTAACATTTGAATGCTTGCCTTTGCATCTTCTGTTAGTGAACTGTAATTTATTTGGTGGTGTTGGGTTTTGTTTTGATTTTGTTTGGGGGGGGGGTGGTGTTAATTTATTTTTTTATTTAATGTGTTTACAAATATTGTCAAGCAGCAACAAAACCAAATTGAAAACAAGCACTGTGACTGCATACTCAGGTTTAACTGCCTTGCATCTGTGGGAGCTATTTTTTTCAGAAATCTGGATGCCAGGGTGTGAATGAAGACCACTGAGCAAAGAATGCTTTTTAAGGTCAAAGCATTGAAATGTAAATTTTATTCTTAGAGTGTTGTACAAAAATGTTAAATCACTATGCTTTTCTATTTCTCCTTTCTCTATCTCTAAATAAAGTTTAGTAAGGCTCCCTTAACCCATTGAAATTCTAGAAGTCCTAATCAACATCTGTAGAATAATTTATGATCAAACTATGTGGAAGCAATATTTTTTTTATTGGCTATCTTATCTATAGCACATCTGAATAAAAGCTGCATGTTGCAAATTGTTATTTCTGTCTACCACATAGAAAGCAAAGGAACACAGAGCTCCTGTTTATGCTCCGCTCTCTCAGAGCCTTCAGCACACAACTGAATGAATGGATTTAAATCAACTTGATTTAAAAGGGGGAAAAATACACCACACATCTGATAGTATCCATAGCACTAATTTCAACTTGCACTCTTTTCCCTTGGAGAATGGAGAAGGGGAACAAAAATAAAATCTTAGTGTTATCAATGAAAGCAGCTAAAAACTTTTACCCTTCTCTTCTTAAAATCACTATAGTCACAAAATGTTCTGGAGCACTTTTCATTACTTCTATTCATACAGGGGAAAAAAGGTAATGCACTTGTTTCAGAGACTAAGTGGCAGTCCTTCTAGGAGGTAAGTGGTGTTGTGACTGAAGCAAATCTCCACAGCATCACTGATGTGAAAGAAATCGTTTCAGTTTTCATCAGCTGAGACGATGTTCTATGGTGATGGGTTCGGCTAATTTCTCTCCTGAGGCTGTTGGTATGCTGCTGCAGATCCAGTAGCTTTAACATAGGAGAATCGTCAACATTGTCACCACTGCATACAGAGAAATGCATACAACTCCTGGGCAATTTTCTTTGACATGTTCACAGAGGGGAGGCTGCAGTCAGAGGAACTGGGGCATGGCTTCTTTTCTTTGTTTTCCCACTGTCATCTCAACTCCCTCGGGTAAACATTGAACAGCATTTCTAACCTGAACCAGTAAACTAGAAAGCCAGTCAAGAAATGCATGTCTGCAGTGAAGATGTTTATTTACATTATATGCCCATGCCATATTCATCATCATACCATATTCATCAACAAGAGACTGGTCTTAAAAGAGTGATCTTAAAAGGAGTGATCTCAATTCTGCAACAAGCTTGAAGTGGCTCTTTGTTTCCACACCTTGTTGATGGCCAAAATAAACAGTAAAAAATGCATCCCAGTTTTTCTGCATGCCTTGCATGTGCTGTGTTTGAGTCATCTGGGTATTAACCACATCAAGCTTTGAATAGGTGCTCAGAGTACAGTAGAACAGGTAATACTGCTTCCATTTGCATAAATATTGTATGTTAGCAGCTTTATGTGAGTCACAGATAAAATTTTGAGATGAAAGATGTTAAAAGCCCTCACCATTCTCCTGCTTGCTTACATCCACAAGTAGTATCCTTTAGAAGTCATTATTTGTCAAAGATTTGAAATAACATCCTATAACTTGTTATTTTAATTCCTGGAATGTGTCAACTGATCAGGGGAAATGAGAAAAACAGAAGACTTTAGTTGAAGTTTAAGTAGAAGTACCTGTTATAGCAGAGGGACAGATGAGTAAGGTACAGGAAGAACTTAACGGTGCTTTGGAAAAAATATTATGAATAAGTGAGTTAGAGTTGTCTGTTTTAATTTCTATCTACATTAAAGCAGAGAACTGGCTTTGTGGTTGTCTCACACATCATTGGGAATACAGGAATCAGGTGCTTTTTTAATCTGCAGAATCACACCAATCTGTGTGACATCAGAGAAGGGTTCCTTGTAACTAGAAGAAATGTACTGCTCTACATTCTGCAGCCCACAGGTCTGCCTCTAGCCTTCTGGCTCCTGCAGAAGGAACAGAGACATGGCTTTCTCCACCTTGTCAAGAATCAACCTCCTGGACAAACCTCTATGCCCAGAAGAGAAGGAATATATTAGTGCCAGCCACTCTGCAGGAAAAGAAGGGAGATAACAAGTGAAGTACTGCCTTGTCCTTAGTATGCCAAGTGCAGAACCAAGTATTACCATATGAACTACACCATACAAATTAGTGTATTGAATGGGGATTTTCTTGAGATGCATCTGGCACAGTCAGCACATATTTTTAATGCTTTTTTCCATGACCATGTCAATACTATGCAGCTGAAGTAGAGGCACTCAATAATAAAATCCTGTCCTTTGCCACTGCCAAGTGAGATGCTATGTTTGGACAGAAAGCACTAAGTGCTGTAGGGTCTTGGGCTGAAGAACAATGACCAACCAAAACTCTATTTTAACTATACGATGGTATTATTATTAATCATTTTTGTCCCTGAAAAGGTATTTCAAGCAAAACTTGCTCCCAGTCTTGGTTCTAAAAGCAAAGATGTATATGACCATGACTTCAGTGACTCCACTTCTAATTACTGTGACCTATTTAGTTAATAAAAGAGGGTTAGCCAATGATAAGACAAATGAAGCGCCACCTACCTTTAACAATTTGGAATATTTTCAAAGAAAGATGAAGACTAGCAAAGAAATTTACTTAGGATCAAATTTAGCTAAAGAGTGAGTAATTGCTATCTTGCAAACATTCTCCTTATTTCCTACTGAAGAATTTTCCTATTTATATGAGTACAATCATCTTAGGCTAAAATAGTAATAAACAAAACAAATTAAATTGAATTAATTTTTCTTCCATTTTCATGCTATTTATTAAATGTGAACATTTTTCTTAGTTTAGGCAATAAAAATATCTTAAAATCTTTCATTTTATTCCTTAATTGGTGCACTTCCTCTTTCACACACATGTGTTTGTTGCCCCTAATAATAAGGTCCTGTAAATGGCTGTATTCTACTATTTATTTATAGCATAGGACCACTCCCTAACTGGATCTTTTAGAAAAAAATAAACAGCATTTAATGACAGTTTATAAATAAATTAATTTTTAACAAGTCTATACAGTTTGATCTGTTTACACAAGTGAGAATTCTGGCTCAGTAATCTCAATGGTTCTTGTACCTCCTCAGACTTGCATGTAGGCAATAGTTTTCTGTGGTATTTATAACACAGTATGTGAATAACAAATATCAGTTCAGACATGAGCTTGTGAACTGTAGGAATTGTCACGTTTGCATATACAATTCCTCAAAGCTGCAGCCTGAGACTCGATGAGGTGGCACACATCATGCAGCTTGGTATGAACACAGTGTACTGTGAGTCACTTGATACAGAATAACAGAAACATTCAGGTTGGAAAAGACCTTCAGGATCACTGAGTTCAACTGATAACCCTACTCTGCAAGGTTCACCCCTAAAACATATGCTCAATCACATCCGAACAACCTTTAAACACATCCAGAGTTGGTGACTCAACCACCTCCCAAAGCCTGACCACTCTTTACATGAAAAAATTTTTCCTCATATCCAGTCTAAACCTACGCAGTCACAGCTTGAGGCCATTCCTTCTCATTCTATCACTAACTACCTGTGAGAAGAGACCAGCACCAGCCTCTCCACCATGTCATTTCAGGTAGTTGTAGAGAGCAATGAGGTCTCCCCTCAGCCTCCTCTTTTTCAAACTAAACAGCCCCAGCTCTTTCAGTCACTCTTAATCAGATTTATTCCCCAGATCCTTCATCAGCTTTGTTGCCCTCCTCTGCACTCACTCCAGCAACTCAACATCTCTCTTGTATTGAGGTGCCCAAAACTGGACATGATACTCGAGGTGTGGCCTCACCAGGGGACAATCACCTCCCTACTCCTGCTGAACACAGCATTTCTAATACAAGCAAGGATGCCATTGGCTTGCTTGGCCACCTGGGCACACTGCTTGCTCATATTCACCTGCTTGGCCTCAGGTCCCTTTCTGCTAGACAGCTTTCCAGCCACACTTCCCCAAGCCTGTAGCATTGCAGTAACATCAGCCCTCATTTAGCCTTCTTAAGGTAAAATAACAGCAAAGAAGAATCAGCACCTGTAGAGAGGGAGGAAAGGCAATCTGCAACACTTGGAAATCTGCAACGCTTCTGCTCCAGTTTCCAAGAGCAGAGAAAAAATATTAATTTTTTAAAATATATATGAGAACATAGAAGTACTCAGATTTATTTATTTTTTTAGTTTCTGAAGGATAAATAAAACAACTGGATCGTTTTCAGAAATAGTTAAAGGCAGTGAATCGGTACTTGGGTTTTGCTTCTAATACTTGGAAATAGTCATAGGTTAGCATCTTCACTTGAGTAAAAACTGAGATACAGGCAGGGCCTTGAGTCAGCTATTTCCGAATCAATACAATTTTTGAATGAGTGAGCTTTGTTAAACCTATTCAAATACAGAGAGGAAATAGTGAAACTACACAGCTGGAAAACATTGTTTAAGAAACTGAATGTTAATGTTACCCCTAAAACCAAACGTTCAATTTTACATTGCTGTTAACTGAATAGATTCTACTTATTAGCTAAGTGTAGGGAAATTTTATCTCCAACATTTGTCCAAACCAAGGGCAGTGTTTCCCTTTACTGAAAAGACCTTTCAGCTGGGGTCGAATGCTCCAAACAAAATAGGTTTCTTTAGTAACACAACTGATACTCTAAGATATGACAACTAAATCATAAGCCTAACCTCACCATTAATATTACATTCTGCTTTTAAGAACATTTTGCATTTTGTTAACAGCAGAATAGGAATTTGTATGATGTGTATTAACCTACTTACCTCTAAGATTATCACTAGACCTTTTAAACCAAAAATTGCCTGAAAAAGTCCCGTATCTAATAGAACTATCATCCATTGAAAAATCCTTCATGCTTCTTTGTACACGCCAAACTATGAGTTATCAAGGGAGTGCTACTAAAAATGACCTGTAAGTGTTCTTTCAGGCCCTTGTACATTCATCATAAATATGACTATTTGACTTCTGCTTAAGACATTATCTTCCTAAAGCCTCATTACAGTACTGCCAAAAATGGAGCAAAGTCGAGTGAACACAGCTGACATAGCTGCCACATGATGAAGAAGAATCAAAATAAAGGTCATTTTGTAAGTATTAACAGACTCCTGGATTCCACGAGTCTGAAAGAGTAGAAGGGAGAGGAGTACACAGTGAACACTGTCAGTACAGTATATGCAAGTGGAGAAAGGTTGTCTGTAATAAAATTGCCTTTCTTTTTTCACCTTTTGTAGAATAGATGAACTTATAAAAGTCCAAATTTTGATATCTCAGACATAAAACCTGAAGCTCATTTGTAGGACATCTGGGTACCAGTGGATTTACTGGCTTTGTTCTTTCCTCCCTCTTCTCCACTCACACAAATCCCTTTGCATACAGGCTGGATGCTAGAATGAGCAATGCTTGCACTCTCTCTAGAGAAATTTCAGATGACTTTTCCATCTGTTATTCAAATCCACCCTAATTTATTCTGAGCAGAACAACTTCTCTGAAGGGCAGTGCTTGCCCCACAGTAACATAAACTCAAAGTTCAAAAACTCTTCATTCCTGAAGCAAAGGTTTCTTCTGTTATGAAATAGCTTTGCCACACTGAACCTTATCAGCTTACAGAGCCACATGCCATGGTCCAAGAATGACAGTAATTGTCACACTGTAGCAGAAAGACCATGGTATCTTTTACAGACCACAGGAGAGACATCCAAGCTCTTAGGCTTTTCAATGTTGATCAAGATTTTAAATACATGAAAGCACACAGTGCTGCTGAGGCTCCGCACCACAGCAATGGATGTGAACTGACAGGAGACGTGTATTATACCAACAGAAGTGGAGGGAGTGGTGAGAAAGCCTTGCTCCAAATCTTATCATCAGGTGGAAACATTTTCCTGCTGGCTGCTTTAAAGCAGGATTTTCATGCTTTCCCTAACAAATTTATCTGAAAAGAAGATAGGGAATGAGAGCTGAAAGAGGAAGGAGGTGAATAAGCAGACAGACTGTAGTAGAAGCCATCACACTAGCTAAAGTAATTTTCCCCTGCCCATGCCCTCTGTAGACTGAGAGTTCCATCCTTTTGGTATGAAAGCATTGGGTTCAATGAAAGACCTAGTTCCTCTTGAAGGGCCAGTAGGAATGGAGCATACAAAGTACCACACTTCAGACACTCCCACTTATTAGCACTAAGACAATCATTAATATAGAACTGTTCACCACTAATTTAAACAAATTGCATATAATTGGTTCCTATAAACTCTCCAGAAAACACTGCTTCGCTAGCTCAGCTGCCTGACTGTCTCACTATATTCTCAGTTCAAAAGGCTTAGGCACTCACAGAGGGTACTATGAGCACAGAGTTTAGTATCATGGATCTTTACAGCTTAACTGCCCTCTTAAGTCACACAGCACTAAATTTAAAGCAAGAATTGTTACATTACATTTTATTTCAGTGATGGGCCTTCATGGCAGTGTGTTACATCCTGGCCATTCCACCAGTGCCCTTCAAAAGCTGTACAAACTCACCATTCTGCCTAATCTTAAAAGAATTCATATCTTTAGCACTACTCTTTGAAAAGTGCTAATGTCTATCAATGCCACGTATTTGTACACTTGCTCAATCTTTCCATACTGCATTTAAAATAATAATAATAAAAAAGGTAGTTAGGGACTTAGAATACTGTTGTTAAACCTGCCCCTCAGAGAGAAAACATTAGTGCCGTGTAGCAGGGGGCAAGGAAACTACCAGGTGACCTGCTTACTAATTTGTGTACTGCAATGTTTGCAGTTCAAACTTTCATTCTCTGATATTCCTCTTTTTAGATGTATTTTTCAAAAGGATTAGAAAATTCTGCCAACTCAGCCTTTCATTTTATAGATTTCCTTTGAGGTCCTTCACTAAAGACACACTGAGACTTCTGAAATCTATCTGCGCAACTTTCAGTTTGTTCTGGTTTCCACTGTTGCCTGTACCTTACAGCACAATGAAAAAAAGCAAGAACTTTGGGATTCTGGGAAAAATCTCAATTCTTTTTAGAAGGAAAACTCAAGAGGACCATGTCCATGTGGGGGGAAATTGTTCTGTCTCAATTGTCCATGCTTGTTCTGCAAATTAGCCACTGTAAGTTAAAATAGACAAGACTGAGGCTGATGCTGTAAGAATTATTCAAGTAATAGTAGATTAAGCACAGAACCATTTAATCTGTATAAGAAAAGTATTGTCTTCTACAAAAACAGAGGCTCCACCTTACATAGACCAAGTAGTTGTAGATTAGCAAGACAGGATTGAGTATTTAAATCTAACTAGAGTTTTTTAAAAGCCAAAGCACTGCACCAAGGCAAAAAAAAACCCTTCTCCCTTCTTTTCTTCTGAGGGCAAAGATCACCTCCATTACAAGAATGGTCCCATGCTCAGGCCATGGAGAGCATACTCCCTTTATCCTCCTGTAAAGACCTTCTTTGGAAGACTTTCATGAACTTTATGCAGCAATGCAGAATACAGAAAATAACAACTTTCAGAAGAAGGATTAAAGCTGGCACTTTCAGGTAGCATGACAAAAAGAAAGACACTGTAAATAAGGAAACACCAAAATCCCTAATTTCCCTGGCCTGTGAGAAGGAATGTAGAAAATGTATTTTCACTCTTGGAAAAGCATTTCAACAGTTAGTCTGGCTCAAGTTGGCTTAATTGCCATGCTGTGTGAAAGGTCCTAGATGTGTTACATTAATGTGCTACTAACTGAAGAAACAGTTTCCAAGATTCCTAATAAGTTGAGAAGAGTTTATACTGAAAGCCTTTTATTTCTCTAATTCTAAAAAGACTTTACCATCTTACAAGACTTGATGCAATTTCCATATTTACAGAGAGGTTAGAATTAATTTCAGAAATCACAACTCTACATAGCATGACCTCGTGCTGAGCACAGTCTCACATTTTTTTAAGGCAACACACAACTATATTCTGTCATCATATCTTTTCACAATTGGCATTATTGTAGTCAATGAAAACACAAAAATATCTGCTCTTAAATTCAACACCCTTCTTAGTTCCAGGTTAAATAGTGATATTTGGGTTTCTGCAGATTTTTAACTCTTAAAGGAAGAGCTACCTTAAGGGATTTTCAGGGAATTCATTAAAAGAGGAGAATCCACTCCTTAAATTCAACCTTTTCATACTTAACATTAAATGTGAGAATCAAGAAATTCTTTGTATCCTCAGAGAAAAGAATGAAGAGATTCCAAGTGCTGTAAAATAATATTCTGTAAAACTATTAAAAGCAAAGAAACAAAACCAACCAAACCCCAAAATGCTTTTATGATTTCTAATTTTCATTACTATAGGCAAAATACACACAAATATACAGAGCATACAGTCAGACTACAAGCCAGATCCTTTTAATTCACAGACTGTGACCAAATACAGCCTGCCAAAATATTTAAAGTATCAACAATCAGTAAGACTCTTTCTTTATTTGTGCTCCTCACAATTATGTAAGGGAAGAGAGCAACTGCTGGTTATGTGGGAAGAAATATAAACCCTTCACTTAACTGCAGAACCAGAGGCACATGCTGGAGCAACTCAGATCAGTATCCATATAACTCAGCAAATAGAAGATGGATGTACAGTAAAAAATAGGTTACTCAGATGGCCGATAGTGTTGACTGGTTTCATTGTGCATGCTCAGACTAATGAAGAGGTGATCCCTAGGAAGGACAGTGAGAAGGAAAGCAAATACAAGTATGTGAAGTGGAAGAAGGTTTTACTTAGAGGAAACATCCTGTCCTGGAGCTTCATCTTCTTGTCAGAGAGGAGAAAGGGGAAATCTGCTGCTTTCTCCATCAAGACTGAGCTTCCCTTCCTGTCTGGTTTGCTCTCCTCAGAAATTCGTTATGATTCATTCCTTGCAGATTCAGATCTCTGCTGCTCAGCTGCCAGACTCACTCTGAAGAAAGCTACTGTGGTCTCTTTCCTCCACTACCTTGTCACAGGATTAACTAAGAACCCATGGGAAAACCCTTTATAGATGGTCCTTCCTCAAAGGATGAAGCTGGGATTCATCACTTCTACTGAAATTATAATACTCCTTTTGCCTGGGTGGAATGCTAGATGCTGTTATTAGTCCAGCATGTTTTCACACTGAGGCCAGGGGCACAAGTAAATCACTCTGCAAGCAGAGCTTGCCCTAACTTTCCTCAATGGAGATGAAAAGGATGTTCTGATCTTTTGTTGTGTTGATGCTGCCAAATAATAATGCTGGACCCTGGTCATCCACATTTGTTCTTTAAGTCCCAGGCAGTTTTGGACCACTTCAGCTAGCTCTTTCCAAGCCAAATCTGCTAGGGAGGGTGGTAACTGTAAGTAATGTGGACATGAGCCAGATAGAGCCATTTGGACTTGAATCAATCCCTGATACTTTTTAATAAAGCAATATAAATTCAGTCTTAACTTCCTGAACATTTAGGAGGAGTTTAAGGTGGAGGAAGGATATCAATGCCAAATTGAAGGTGGACATTTCTTACTCACAGTTCTTACTTGCAATTTGTTAACAAGGAGAGACTGGCTCTCCAGTTCAAGTTACTTTATGATCTCCAGTATAAGCTTCTTTATGCAGATTTATCTCGATCCACTAGGTCTGAATGGCACCTAACATTTTTTGCCTACTTGGCTGTGAACTTATTAAGCTAATAGAAGAAAAAGGCAAATTGATAATACTCTCTTCCACAGTCCCTAATGCTTGCGGCTGCACAGAAATGCCTTTAAAACCTCTCAGTAGAGACAAAAGCTATTAAAATTTTTCCAGTGCCATGGGTTAGTTGTTTAGGTGGTGTTGGATTGGTTGATGGGTTGGACACGATGATCTTGAAGGTCTCTTCCAACCTGGTTTATTCTATGTATACCTCTGCAGTTTATACTGCCCAGTGTATAGTTTCTGATGCAAAGGTTTATGAAGCTTAATATCCATAGAAGCACATACACTTCCTTTTGAAAAGTTGTGTTGTGATTCAGTTGTGGGGGAGAGGGAGGGAAATAATACATTTCCTCTCAACAGCAGTTACTGTGGCAACTACACTGACTGTTTCACTTTAGCTTGAGGGCCACCCTTGTGAGTAGACTCATATGCCATCTCTCCTGCAGGTGAGCCTGCAGCTGTTAGCCCAGGCAGATGGAGCAAAAGTAGGATTTGACATGCCCGCACAGGTCCAAAACAGCAAGGACTGCCAGGCATGCTCATATACATGTCTTGCAGACCATTTGTGTGACAGCATGCAGGCAGGCAAGAGGTACCAGACATTCAGCCTAAGGACACCCTGGAAGCCACTCCTTTGGGGCTGTGCAGTGACAGCTGGTAGACACATGAGAGTGTGCGAGCACCTTCATTTACAAAAGCAAAGCAGGATTTACAAGGATATCTCACCTTTAGCAAGATAGCTATAAATGGAATAAATTGAGAGAAGCTAGACTCTCAAATGTAACTCTCTTAGATGTCCTTGGGAAATAAACACTTCTAGAAATAGATGTTTTTGATGAAAATGTCCTTAAATTTTAGATCTATTTGTTCTCCAATTGATAAGTAGCTTAAACAATTTCTAATTCTGCTTGCCTGTAGGACTACCTATCACTAACCTGTCTAAATGACTACAGATTCCTTTAATCTCTTTATTATTTACTTTACAATTTCTTTTGTCATTGTGGTTTTTCATCTCCCTCTGAGAGTAAGTGGGAGAGAGAGCAACCCACACTATTCATGTATCATCCACATAGCACTTGAACAAAATCTCACCTAAGGTACTAGCATCACATTCTGGCTTACTTTTGTTTGAACTTCATCAAGTTCCATCCCCAAATTCTTAACCTGTATGTATGACTGTGAAGACTTAGTATTTTTCATTTCCTCATCTTCCATCTTAAATGTCTTAGCAGACATTCTTTTTAGTGGCCAGCATAGACTGTAGTCACTCCAGACAGCCACTAAAGCTAATGGTCTCAGCAAACATAACGAACCCTCATGTTGCTGTTTCTCCTGATATTTTATTAAAATATTTTAACCTAGCCTTCATGCCTTACAGGTTACTTCTGCTTTGGTTATAATGTCCTAAACTGCTGCCTCCACTTTCATCCTGATAGCAACTGGCACAACCAGTATAAAATCATTCTTATCCAGCATTTAAGAGATCGTGAAACTAAGTAGCTCACACTAAGTAAGTAAACCACCATGATATTCACTTCCACTGTGCTTAAAGGCTTTTATTATTATTTTAATCGAGAGCACCATATTTACTTAGGTATCTTGAGAAAACGCTTGGATTACATTTTCCTTAATGGTGTATTACAATGGTCAGACTCAACATGCATGATGTTAAGTGCTAAGAAAGCCAATGTATTCTAAGATATTATTTCACTGAGAAACCTTCAATGAGGAGATAATAACTTCTGTGGCTCACATATCACAGGACTCATCTCCACTTCATGTCACAATACCCCACATACTCATTTCTTATAAACTGCAAAGATGAACTGAATTGAGGAAAGACACTAGAACACAAAAACACAGTGATTCCCATTCATACTACCTTGTTACACACTCTTCCTGTCATGGGCAAACTCATTGATATTACCCACATAGATAATAGCTAGGAAACTACAATTTTTTTCCCCTCCTTATACTTTTACAGCTCCACCCCACTGAGGGTTTAAAGTCCAGTTCAAAACAAAATGATACCTCCTTCCAAATATATGGCTCTTCAATACAAACACTATGTAATGATGTATTTGCTGTAGAACAATCACATTCTACTTTTAAGTGCCCTGTTCCATGGAATAAGAGTCCATGCTACAAGTTTCAAAGGTAGAAAAATTATCTTTGACATGCTGCAAAACTCTGTATGAGCAGGCAGAGCTCAACTCTTCAGAACACAGGGGTTAATAACACACACAGTTGCTGGTTTTGCCACAAATGTCTCTGGTCAACAGGGACACAAGAGCATGTTCCACTGATGAGTCACATTATAATCCTTTCAGGGCGAATCAAAGGTGAGATCACAAGGGCTTCTGTCTCTTCCCTACTGAAGTTATGGACATATGGGGCATGCCTTGCATCCACATAGATTTTGCAATTCTTGGAGAACTCTTCAGCAGGGTACCACAACCACAAGCTTCATGTAGCAGCATGTGAAGAGGCTAAGCCAGGATCTTCCTACCTGGTCAAGCAACAATTGTTCAGCAATATCCAGAACACTTCCCCAAAAGCTGAGGAGTTCAGGTTTAACAGAAGAAGCCAAGATAAAGCATTTTCCCCTCAAGCAAGTAATATCCTCAAACAATCCTCAAAACAAATGAAAGGGATAACATTTGTTCTTAGGTCTTCTGAATCCTCTTGCTGATTTTACTGTCTTTTCCTAGTCGATCACAGTTACTTTATTGCCTCTACATTTATGTAATTGTCCTACTGTAAATTAGCAGTGAGAAGCCAATCATTCATACAGCTCACGATCAATAAAACAAAGGATAGTCCATCAGTCTACTTTTCATCCATCATAAACATCTACTGCATCAGTAATAACCTGTACAGTCATTCTGCTTACTTCCACCAGCTAATTATTCAAAGTATTGGAGAGGATTTAAAAATATCCGAAATAAAAAAATGTAATTAAGGGCTGATTTTCTTCAGAGTCTCTATCCTAAAGTAAAAATATGAGATGGCTGTGCAAGCAGCAGGTGAAAGAACTGAAAGAGATGTGAGAAGCTCAGCTGTGATTGGGATGTCAAGGTCATATATTCATGGAGATAAAACAGATCTGAGTGAAGCCAGGAGAGCAGCAAATCTTGGTACTGAACATCTGTATAACCCTCCTTAACATGGGGACAACCATTAAAAAAAAAATTATATATATATATAGTGTACTGGGAAGAGGCTAGGAGGAAATGTCCCAGAGGCACAAACTTTAATCCACCTGTTAACGCTATTTTAAAACACGGATTTTAGTAAAAGCTGAATGAGTCCAAGCCTCAGAATTGTACCTGGGTTTTAGACATCCTGAAGTTAATTCACATCTGAGATCTTGGGTTGATCTCCTAGTGGGATAATCTGCTTAGATCACATTTAGGTTCAGTTTCTCGGGAGCTATTAGCAGTCTGGGTTCAACTTGTGGTTGAATCAGAACTGTAAAGTGTTTTTTCTTATAATGAGCAATATGAATTAATAAGCACTACTACTAATTTAACCCTTAAGATTATATTTTCCTCATATGATATTCTATTTTATAAGATGCTACTATACTCATTATTTGACTGACTTTTAAAAATATTTCCTACTCTATAATTTTTTCCACAACTACTTCTATGTTTTCCACTATGTATTGAACTGGTAGTTTCTGTTCATTTCTTTAAATGTCAATAAATGTGCCTACATTAGCAATGAATGATATCTATAGAAACTATTGGGCAAGTGTAATGCTCCACAAGGCACTTCTCTAATGAGAAGCCGTGGGCTGGGACCTGCTTAATTTGTTCATTTTGTTTAAACGTGGCAGGACATCCTTAGAAATACATTTACTGAAAAGTAACAAGTCAGGTAAACTTGCCTTCTTTAAATTAACATTTTCAGCTCAAACTTCATTAAAGGGCAATGAAATTTGTGTATATTTCCTTTGCCAGCATTGGTGAGAACCAAGAGATTTATATGCAAACAGAAGTCTTTGCTTTTATATGCAAGTTCTCTCTCCTGTTCAAACCATTCAATGCTAGTACAAAATTCTAGTTTTCAGTCACATTAGAGCTTAATTCTTTAAAAGCTTGTTCAAGGGAGCAGTATCCTGCTTCTTCTCTCAAGAGAAAGGTCTTTGTGAAAACATGCCCTTTCCAGGAGATGATACTTCTTTATCCCAAAGGCCTAGAAAATCCATAAGAATTAATTCCTTTTAGCTGGACAAAAGCAGAGCATGCAAAGGGATGTGTCAGCTCATCTTTGTCCCCCAAAGCCTAAGACATCCTCTATCCTCAGCAAAGGCAAATTATACTGTGTAGGAATTGAGATGATGGAAATTCTCAGGATTTTCCTACAGTGCAAGGAAGAAGAAAGCACCATGATGAAGATGTTCTTCACCTTATAGATGAGATGCTCACCTGTGAAAAACTACTTGTGATCAGTAATCACAAACACAGAGCAGGAATAGCAGTGTGTCCTGATTTTGCTGGGACAGAATCATAGACCAGCCATGGGCTGCAGAACATTAGCAGTTTCAAGTCAGCTAGAACAGCTGACTGAGCTGGTTCACAGGTGTATCCCATGCCATAAATGTCACACTCAGTGTAAAGGGTGAAGTTTGCTGAGGTTAGGGATTTTCTGATTGGGCTTCTCTTGACACTGTTTCTCTTCCTTCTCCTTCAGGCTGTCTTCCTATTTATTGTAACTGTCATACACTTGCTGGCATTAGTATAACTTTATGTACTTTATATATTGGCATTGGTATTAGTTTTGCTCTTTCATTAAATCTGTTTTCATTTTAACCCATGGGTCTCCTGCCTTTTTCCCAGTTCCCCTTCTCTGATGGGTAGGGGGTCATTGGGTAATAGAGCAATTGTTATAGTTTAGTCCCAGATATGAGCTAAAAGTAGATTGAGCATTAGCCTCTATTTTTCAACAGGAGAAGAAATAAGGAGCACCTTTTGAAAGCACAAACCCCTCCACAACCTCTCCACACAGTGTGGCATTACATCCAGCTTTCTGTCATACAAAGGATTTTGACACCAAAAATAGAAATGCCATTGGACAAGTTGAGGTGTATATCTCAGCAGCTACTACATGCAGTGGCCTGAATAAAAGCTCTGATTTGAGACAGTCTAGTGACAGATGAAAACTGAGAGGATAGATTAGGGGAAGGATCAAACGTATATTTGCCACGTCTTATATTTTTCTTACACAACCTAATGCCCAGAGCTGGAGACCGGACGTGTCCAAGAGCTAAGGTGTGAGTTCTGCCCATTATGTATCCTCACGGTGTTCTTATCTTTCCAAATGACAAAGCTGCATGAAAAAAAAACCATGGATGACATGATGAATTTTCAGGGATCAGCAAAGTCTATTTCCCAATCAGCTTAGTGAAATCCAGACCTTTCTGGAATCTCCTTAAAGCAAATTTTTTCATAGGGGATTACAGCTTATTTGTATCTCTGCCTGAGAGCAAAAGTCAAAACAATTCCAATGGAATTAAAGCATTTAACCTTGGTTCAATTCTACTGATAGGACCAGGTTAATTTTAGTGCCACAAAATGATCAAGCCAAGTAATTTTCAAGATACTACTTCAATATGCAAATGTAAAACTTGTTCAATGCCAATCCTCACACTGCTCCCAGATAAAAGTAAAATAAGCAGGTGTCAGAGTGAATACACAATGTACGGACATAAAAATTACACCATCAGTTTCTGCTAGCAACCATCATTTATTGTCATTTGAACCACACAACCATCTAACATTAACTCTCAAACTATTAAAATGTTGCTTATGTTCAACACAGTGTGTTACTTAAACTAATGCATTTAATTTTACTACAGAAGGTGTTATTATTCTGACTTCTTAATGTTGTCTCATCAGCAGCTATTTACTTTCAATGCTACTATTTAATGTCAGTGTTTCTAAAAGAGTATGCTGCAGGCACACAAAAAAAGCTTTCCGTTTATCCATTAAAATCCTTTCACTTACTGATTTTTGAGGTTTTGCTCTCAAAAAAACACTCTTCAAAGTCAGCATGCTCCTGATTTGAGTAACAACTTTTTTAGTGGGTCACACGTTTTTTACCTTCACTGCAGAGTGTATTAAAAAGAATACATCACAATTCGCTCTCTGCAAGTTCAGTCCATCACGGTGCTAAACCCCTTCAGTTCCCTCTGCAATTACAATTTTCAGTACTTAGGAGTGGCTCAGCACATCAAAGGATCCACTTCAATAAAAAATAAATGAAAAAAATAGTCTGAAGATGAATATACTCCTCTGAGCACTTTATCACGTGGTCTCCAACGAAAATGTTTTCTTCCCAGTTGCTTCATTTGGTCTGACAGTAGAAACACACTGTGCAAGAAGCAGCCTCTTTCTGAACTAAATATGGCCTTAGTTCTGCAAAGTTTGTTTCCAGGTAACACAGTTTTTCTACTGTATTCACTCTGCACAGCAGCAAGTTGCTCTAGGACGTGCTAGTTGTAAATCAAGCCTTGTGCTACACCACAGCAAATTTCTTTCTCACAACGGAGATGGTGAAATTTTAAGATCATTCAGTGTTTTGTTTCTCAGTAAGTTTTCCAGTAAACTGATAATTTGTCTTTGAAAAGATATCGCTCACTGAAATGTGAAAAGCAAACAGAAGAACCAACAGCACACCTGTGCAGTGGTGCTCAGACATTGCCTGTGATTCTAACAAGCAGGAAAACAAGGCACGGGGAAGCAACAGTGTCTCCAAAAAAACAGTGTCTCCAAAATCACAAAAGCCATGGGAAACAGAATTATGTACAGAAACAAATCGCTGCTCCTGAAGTCACAGGGTTATGCCCGTTTGAATGAAACCTGTTCCATCATGAATCAGTGCTTGTGGGCACATTTCACAAACATCTGCAAATACTCAGCAGAGTTTAAATTGCACCCAGCCACTTAGTTTATCCAACCACATCCTAGACTCACCACATTTTATCCTACACATTGAGTGATTATACCAAAAAACTCAGTAGTGACCCCCTTCAACTACGAAATACCATCCCCAGAGTCAGAGTAATGCTCTGCTACCCATTTTTTTAGCTTTATGAAGTCTTCCTGAAAAAAATGGTTTATAGTTTTAATGAACATCCTCCTCTCCAGGTTACATATTTACAGGACTTTACTTGACAGAAAATCTTCGCAAAGGGGTGACTTCTGAATGTCTAAATCATGCCTTACTGAATTTGAACTCAATAAGGATTTTAGCTCAAAACTAATATACTTAACATAATAAAAACAGGTAAGTAGAATAAATGTCACACTCAAATGAAAACCACATGCACATAAATATTTAAACCAATGATACCTGTAAATATGTTTTACATATTTTCCTTATGTCTAGGTCATCATTTTTATATTGGAATTCATTTGTAAATGGCCTGTCATTAGCAGACATTAGGTTAGGTGCAAGCATTATATCACAGTAGGAAGATGCATGAGCAGGCATAAATTTCACCTCTTAACGAGTCCACTATGCAATTTAATTTGATCAAGAATAATTAAATTTGTATAAATTCAGGAAATTTATTCCACAGAGGATAAAACTTCAGTAGGTGAAGTACTTGTGAATAGGCAATTTTACATCTGAGTGACAGAAACATACTGCAACGCGATTAATAGTACAGGAAGTACAGTGTTTAGGCAATCAGAGCTGCTACATGAAAGAAACTTCAAGGACCCAATCCTGCAGCTCTTCCTGAGGCAAAATACCCGTTGTCTCTTGGTGGAAGGTTTGTTTTCTATGAGTAAGGAAGACAACAAGAGGCCCAATTTACTTAGAATTCAGATAAAGATACACACTATATATTTTACAGTCAGGACCCAAGATTCTGCTTTGAACACATCCAGTCTTGCATGGCTGTTCTTAGAAACTTTTTCAAAATGATAAGCAACCATGAAAGAACAGTCTGACTGTTTTACAGAGGAGTAGTTTAAAACAGGTACTCTACAAAGATCCCAGTTCAGCCACAGCCTGCATCTCAGATGCTCTTCTTTATAAATAGGCTTTGTGTTTCATGTTGATATGGGATTGATACCAACAGAAACCAAATTCCTCTATCAGCAACATATTTATAGTAATGCCAATTTCCATCTACTCTCCTGTCAACATCCCTGCCTGAGTTGGAGAGATGCCTCTTCTTAGAGGTAAATGGAGAAGAAACCTGATACATTCTCTGTTGGGCTGCTACCAGGGTGAAATGTGATAGCAATTCCTACTATGGGGGCATCTAGTACTACAGCAAACTTAATTCATCTCTCATGGGCACCCTAACAGGTGGGAGGGAGCAGAAAAAGAAAAAAAAAAAAGAAAAAAAAATCCAACCTTGTGGTATTTGCTTAAAAACATCTCACAGAGGTACCTTTCCTTCCCCATTTCCCTTTAAGCTCCAAATCCTCCCTCATGGCTTTAATTATACCCTAACTTACCATACCCAGTTTAGAACCTCATGGAGAGGAGAAGCCACCAGGCTGGCATCTTAGCATTGCAACTCCTGGGTCAGGCCTTACGATCTCAAGCAATTTTTAACTGTGAGAAAAAATCTCTTATGTCACACTCTGTGAAGTTCTCTCTGTGTGTATGACAAGACAGAATGGCAGAGATAGATGGAAATAAACAGAAAAACAAGTGAAGCCTGAGGAACCTACCACATTGCAAATACTTTCATGCTGGACAAGACAGTGAAGATATTTAGAGCTTCATTACTTTTTACCATTAAACTCGGGAAAACTCAGTGCACACAAAACCATATCTATTCATTCCTAAAGTTCTACTCCTTATGGAGAAATGTAAAGAGGTAAATAACAGCAGCAAACAAAGTAAGCTTCTCTTTCTGGGATATCAGATTTGAAATAAATTTGAACATAACAACGTTATTCCAAAATAAAGCCCAAAGCCTCCTGATTCAACCCTGGCAGAGTCTTGCACACACCTCACTGGATACACCATCACGCCCTACCCCACACTCTCCTCTCTCCAGAGCTCTCCTTGGTGCCGATAAACCCAGTATGGCCAGTTTGGGTCCCCGGGGAAGGCTGGGGAGGGGGTCTCGCATGGAAAGCAAAGCAAGAGCCAGAAGTGGTGTGGAAACGCAAAGCAGAGAACATCTGAAAAAGAGGCACTTAAATCCCGTTTCTGGGAAAAGACCAGCTGTTGAAAGAGACCCCAAAAAGTGCAGCAGTCCGAAAATAACTAAATAAACTGAAATAGCAACCAGCGTTTGCTGCCTAACCTGCTCGGTTTTCCGCACGGTTTGATCGGCGGCAGCTGCTCGCTCATGTGGCGTTTTCTGAGACTAAAAAGCCTAATCAGCCCTGAAAAGTTTGGCAGGCAGAGGGCTGGGGAAGGACCGAGGGGTTGTGTCGCAGCCCCGTGCCGCAGCTGGGATGGAACTGGGGAGCCGGGGCGTCAGGGGAGGCAGAGCATGGCGGCACCGACTCCCAGCTCTCCCGCGGGTGACCCCAACATTGATGGAGGTGATCTGCCCGCCCAGCAACAGCGCCTGTGACCGAACCAATTTAATCTAATCTATTCTAATCTAATCTAATCTGGCCAAGAGTATTATTAACCTCCCCAGAGAGTCAGCCGCAGTTTAGCGCTGCCGGGAGCGAGATGTCACGACAGGGTGTGCGGCTTGGCTTGGTCTTGGCGTCCCGGGTCTTCCGCCGGGTTCACGTCGGACCGGAGCAGAGGGGCGCAAAATGCTCGGGGCGGAGAGCCAGACCTCGGATCTGGCCGGCAGGGACTGTAACCTCGAGTACCCACCTTCATGCCTAGATCTCTGACCGTCCTATGACTCCCTGGCACCTGTGACAAAGGGGGCACAAAGGGAGCAGTGACACCCCCAGCTTCCCCACGCCCCCAGGCTTATGGGACCCTAGTCTGCGTTGCCTGCTCAGAGTGACTCTCTCGCCTCATGCACCCTCCAGACGAGCTGAGCCCTCCCCAGGTAGGTTGGCAGTGGCGGCGAAACGCAGCGCCGCTCCTGCCACCAGAATCTACTCGTCCCATGCAAAGGGGCTAAGTGCGGCAAAGTCCCTGGGGAGGGGGAAAGGTGTGCCGTGCTGTGCTACGGGACATGGCACGCCGAGGAACGCGTCTCGGTGCCAGGAACCGTTTCCTTACTAGCCTCCCCGGTGCAAGGAAAGGACACGGGCCTTGGTAGTGGTCGTAGGGGGCGGAAGGAGCGGGGGAGGGGGGGGGGGGGGGGTGGAAGAATGCAGCGGGGCGGGCGTTATACGTCTGTCCTCTTCTTCCCTGGAACGCAAACTGAAAGCTCTACTAACTACCCACCACCCCCAAAAGCCCTTCCTCTGTAGCATCGTCTCTCATATAGGGCTGGAGCCGCTCACCACCCCTCGGGGGAGTATCGGTGGCGGCAGCGGGCAGGGCCACACACCGCAGCTCTGCAATCCCCCCTGCGGTCACAGCCCTTGCCTGCGCGGCTCGGACAAGGTGTGAGGGGGCGTCCCCAGAGAAAGTGGCCTGCCCCTGCCTGCCCCACCCCGCTCCGGGGTGGGCATACGACTTGGAAGTTGCCCCCGGCCGGGGAATGCGGCTTGCTGCAGCGAGCAAAGGGCACTTTGCGGAAGGCCGAGCGAAGCCTCCAACGGGGCATTTCGGCCTCTTCGGTATCCTGAGAAGTGGCTGCGCTGTGCGGCAGCGGTAGCCGTAGGTAGGTAAGGGGCGAGACGAGATGGCAAGCAGGAGTGAGGAGTGGAGAGAAAAAAATCGTCCGAGGTGCCCACCTCGACTCTCTGCACCGGCCCTAAACTGGGCAAAGCAGGAGCCGGCACCCCAGCTGCGGAGGCGGAGAGGGGTGAGAGCTGCTAATAGGTCTGCTGCTTGGTAATGTTGGGGTGTCAGAGAGGCAACGAGAGCCTATGATCTACTACACTGCAGTGCCAGCGTCAGGAGTCTCCTGCTCAGGAGCTGCCACTGCAGGGCAGCCGGCACACACACAGAGAGCAGCACACACACGACATCCCGCCCCTCACAGCCCTGGTTTCAGCGGCTCTCGACTCGCCAGGCACGCAAGAGCTTGCAGGCAACCTGCCGGGCGGGGAGAGCGAGCACGGCGGCGGGGGGGACCAGAGCCCAGTGTGAGGAGGGCGGGGAGGGCCAGTATTTCCCTTGAAGAGCTCCCGGCTCCCCCGCCTGCCGAGCATCCCTTCTCGCCCACCTTGCTCTCCAAACCGCGGTGCTTAGCCACACGGCCGCCCTGAGCAACAGGAATGCAACAGCAGCAGCGTGACCCCTCGGGACCAGGCAGCCCAGAGCACCTGCATTTGCATTTCTTATGTAATGTACTGCAAGTTTCCCCCTCGGAGCCGGGCTGAACCGAAGCGCATGATTCTGGCTGCCACGCAGGCATGGAGACACACGCAGAGACACCGGCGCGTGCACAGAGGGGTCATCCCGGCAGGATGAGAGGCAGAGGAGAGACGCAGCCACCCAGGCGGTGCTGCTGCTGCCGCTTGGCATCGCTGGCTGAGTTGCCGTCTGGGCACAAGCCTCAAGAAAGTGTCCACCCCCTTTCCTCATTCCCCTCCACCTTCTCGGCCCAGAGTCCCAGGGGATGAGTGATAAGGGGGAGCCCCCAGCCGGAGACGGGGGGGTGTCGGGCTTGACTTCAGAAAGCCGAGCGAGGCGGGTGGGGGTGTGTGTGGGGGGATGACATACTGCAAGCTAATCAGAAAGTGCTGTTCAGGACCTGAGCCCCGTTGCACTCAATCACGGCAGACAGGGCCAGCTCACACTAGCACGGGAGACCCGGGCTCCTCTTCCCAAAACTGACTGGATGTGTGCAAGGGGGCTCGCATCAAGGATGAGAGCTGGGAGAGGGGGGGGTCTCTATCGGCTTTCCCTCAAAAACGATAGCGATATAAAAGTTTCCACCTTGGAAAGAGCATCTGGAAAACTAGGAGATGCAGGCTGGGTTAGGGTCGCCTTTGATATATATTTTTTTTCTTTTCCGTGGTGACAGTGGCTGAGGCTAATCCATACCTCTCCTTGCTTATTCATACACGTATGCACATGCATATCCGTGCTGGCCTCGTTATATTTCCCCCTTCTCCCCTCAGCAGGATTGCAGCTCTACCTCGGCGAGCAACGGACAGGGTAGCATAAAAGAAAAACAACGCAGTGCAATGGATTGCTTACCAGTTTGGTTCTTGTTTTTCTTAAGACTCTTGCCACAAAGACACTGCAGCATATGCGATCCTTTGCTGAAAATGTTCCAAAGAAACCACATTGATTTGGGCGAAAAGCAATCCAGCAGCTTATACACCCTGAGAAAGAAGAGATCCTTGTGGTTGCATAATAATAAATTGAGATCAGTTCTCCTGAAGAGGGGCACCAGTTTTATCATAGAAAAAATGGTTATATTCCGATCTTCTCCCAGTTTTTTTTCCTCACGTGGTATATTTCTTTGAGACTTTTCAACGGATGCTGTTTTTTCAGCCAGGCTGAATGGTTATTCCCCCTAGATCAACACTGGATTATAACCAAAAGCGTGTAGAGGAAATAAAATTAATCCCTTTTTTTTTTTCAGCATGAAGCCAAACGAAAAGTAAGGTAGTGAAATCCCAGCCGAGGCCAAAACCTCATCAGAGACACCAGCAAAACGCGGAAGAAAGATCCCCAGAGAGAAAACCATAGCCTGGTACTTGACTGCTAGGAGGATGGGTGGATCTGCAGAACAAAAGCCACGGCAGGATCCATCCTACTGAACGACTGCCATTGTGCAGCCCCGCGGCGGGAGAGCGCACCACCAGCACCCGGCCAAGCCGGCTGAGGCGCAGACACCGCTGTCGGCCGCGGGCGCGGACCCCGCCCGCAGCCTCCGCCGATGCCCCGCCGCAGCCCCCGCCGCCGCCGCCCCGCGACGCCGCCCGCCCTCGCCCGCGCGGGCCGCCGCTCGCCTCCCGGCCCCGGCTGCCGCTGCGCCCCGCACCGCCGCGCAGGAGGCAGCACCCCCGCCCCGCGCCGCCCGCCGCAGCCTCGGCGCCCAGTCGCCGGCGGGCGCCGGGGGAGGAGGAGCTGCCGAACCCCGCCGGCCCCGATCGCCGTCACGGACCCACGTGCGGCACGGCACGGCTCGGCACGGCACCGCCTGCGAGGAGGACAGGTGGGTTTGCCCCAAAGCCGCCCCGCGGGGCAAAGCACTGCTAAGCACGGACCGTTTCCCCAACGTGCAGTGTCCTGGCCCCTGAAATCCGTCCCTCCCCCAAGGCTGATTTTTGCCCCTCAGTCGTGCCGTGGTCTTAAAGAACACGAGCGGCCAATGCAGCTGCAAGCCACGTACATCAACCTGAAAATTGTATTTCTTAATGTTGTGCCTGCTAGTGCCGGGACTGCACCAGAAGAGGTTAGCGCTGCCTGTTCCATGTGAGGGTGAGTCCAGGGCCATGGCTGGGATCCCCAAGTGCTGCAAATGCCCACAGAGGCAATGCTAAAATAAACCCGCAAAGCACCTGCTGCACATCTTGAGTTAACATATCCACAGGAAGATGGATCAACTCCTGAGCAGTGCCACTCATTGCTCTCCATAGTTTCAAGCACAGACCATTACCCTTTCACCAGTCCTCCCAGGGCTCTGTGGGATGGCTATGCCAACCAAGCTCACAGAGGTTGCGTCCATGCATGGCAGCAGTTGCATTGGAAGAGCTAGAAGATGATGCCCATGTTTTTCTTCTCCCCTCTGAATACTTCACTGGACTCTGTGTATACTGGAAGTTGTTGGAAGTGATGGGACAGAGACCATGAATAAAGGAGAAAAAAATGATATTGAGGTAGTAGTAGAAAGGAGCTGTTGAGTAGAAGGGGCAACAGATGTTGTAGAAACAGGACAGTGAACTCCACCTCACCTTGCCTTGCCTCACCTCCCCTCATTTCACCTCATCTTGCCTTGCCTTGCCTCGGTCTTTCATTGGCACAGTCATCTTGCCACCTTCATGATCATCTTTACCTCTTTGGCCAAAGGTTTGCTCTTTGACCGTTAACTATTCCCATTAACAGAGTACTAAACAGAAATACCAGCACACTATTTTCACAGTGACATTTCCATTCATATTTACATTCATTCAGACATGGTCAGATATTGGTGTTTTCTCCTAAAGTCATGCAAGCTGCTGTTGCTTCACAAAGTGTAAGATTAAACTATGAAAAATGTAGAGGTTTGTGTGTGTGTGTGCTTTTGTTGCTCTTCCAGGATTTCTATCTGGTTACCAATGTTTGGGAAGTTTTTGCAGTAAACATTTGGTCAGCCCACCAGCAAAATCTCTGGGAACCAAAAATTTTCCAGTAGTTTAAATTTTGGTGAGATTCTGAATATATACATATAGATGAACTGCTTGCTTGCCAGATCCTTTTCTAGTTGATATGTGAACAGCATTACCCTGTTTTACAGAGATGAAGAATGGTGCACCCGAATGAAAGGCCATATTTGAGAAGTTACCCATGGAGTTTATGTGGGGAAGTAGGTGCCTACCTCTTAGCACCCAAGTTTGAAAAACTGAAAGTAAGCAAAACTTTTTTACTAAAATTTAAAAGAAGTTAGAGAATGAGAAAAAGTCACAGAAGAAATCGGTGCTAAAAAGTGGCTCAGTCCCTTGTCCCATTCCTTTGGCTGTGCTGCCTGTTGAGCTGATGATCACAGAGGCATTACACAGGCTGCTGGGAAGGTGAGCTGGCTTGGTCACCTTGCAGCCAGCTGGCTGGGAGTTCACAGCAGCCTTGGTGCTATTCATTGTAGCTCGTATGTCATAGCTCCCTACAAACATTAAATTGATCTAGGGTCTTCCCAAAATATCTGAGGTCTGTGTCTATCTTCCCTTGACCACAAGAGCCAACTTTATATAGCTGGGAACAGTCTGTGATGTGTATAAAACAAAAAGTCATTGACAAGCTTTCCACCCAAGTAATTGGTTATACACCTCCCTCAGGCTAGCATGTAGCTCCTTGCTTTATAAATGAAAGTAAAACTTTAGCATCTCACCATTGTTCAGCTGTCAGAGATTATGGCTACAGAACCAAAGGAGGCTATTTCTGATGGTGATATACAATTTAAGGTTTACTGGAAGTAAAATGGAAGTAGGAACTTCATATCTCAACTGAGTGAAAAATATTCACCTTGCCTGTCTGGGAACTTAATGCCCTTGAAGAGGCCTCCAAAACATGGCAGGCCTGCAGAGAAAAACCTGAGCAAGCATAAGAATTTTTCTTTGTGCAAAGTCAAAATCATGGAAAGATTAGCCTTTTGAAAGAAGAGTTGACCGAATGTGCAAAAATCAGAGGAAGTCTTTTCTTCTCGGGTGAAATATGTACAGCAACCTTAAAAATTCTAAAGCATATACTTAGACCTATTTAGCCTAATTATAAATTATCTTTTCCAAAACTTTAATTAATTTATAAATGGCCTATCCTTAACTGACGCTGAGCTGAGTGTAAGCATTTTATTACAGCAGGAAGATTCATATACAAAATAAATTTCATACTTAGTGCAACATGCAAGTGATCAAAGCAAACAAAAAAATTACCTAGACAAAGAGAAGGAAACATTTCCTCAAAAGTTCTTATCTTTTTCAGGACTTTACTTGAAGAGGGTTATATACATAAAAGGTGGGCAAACCTGTGGAAGAAAATGTCATCTACATAATTCTTGTAAGTCAAGAGAAGTGAAAAACCAACAGGTGATATTTGGTTCTTCCAAGGATTTCAGCTTCCCCTTTAGAAGAAAGGGACAAAGCATCAGTGGAATACTTTGGTCACTCAGGCTGTACCAAGATGACCTCTGATTGATAGAGACTATTGGAGTTTTGGGATAGGGGAAGAAAGCAAGAAAATCAAGGCCTCTTGCTTTAATGGTGTCCCACCAAGAGTCTTTGTCTTCTGGATCAGAGAAAAGAAGTCATTACCTAGAGACTTCATGTGGGAGACCAGAGTGATGGTGGTGGAGGAACCAAATTCCAGGTAACCCATCCTTATGAGGTGGTAGCATCAGAGGACTTATTTTTATGCAGGAAAATGTAAGCAAAGCTTTGTTCTGTAAGTCCTTTGAGAACAGAGACAAATTTCCCAAGATAGCAAAGAACACCTACTGTATAAGCAGCTTGTATATTAGTCACTAAGATTGTGGACTGAGTAATTCCCTCAACTCACAGTTTTAATATATAGACAGCAAGAGTAAATTAGACAAGGCTAGCTGTTTACACATCAATTGTGAACTACTTTATCTTGTAGAAACAAAGCTTGCATAATTCCCATATAGTCTAGGAAATGCAAAGACAGTACCTACTGTTTGGTGAGACTGAGCCTACAGAACAAGACATCTAGATGTCTACCTGGTTATACTCTGTTATAGTCAGTGAGGATCTGGAACCTGACTTGACTGCTGATGTCATCTAAATCTAAAGTAATCTAAGACTTCCTAGAATATCCTGCAACTTGAGGCATGGCAGGTATTATTATGGATCTATGGGAGATCCAAGTCCTTATGGACCTGCAGGTGGAGGAAGTACAGTATATCCTAGGACATCTCAAAAAGACAGTGATGACTATCTATGTGTAGGCAACTGTATAGAGCTCCTAAAGCCCTATTGATTACAGTGGAGTTTAGATATTCAGCTCACAAATTTACATACACACAAGTAATTCAGTTTAGGCATCTTGCCCACAAATTGTATTCCAAACTAAATGTTTATAAGTGTAGACTCTTGGCATCCTTGGAGTCAGCTAGTTCTTCATCTCCTCCCTTTCTAGGCTGGGGGGTAGGGAGGAGTAGAGGAGGGTGAAGTCTTCATCATGCCTCAAGGTAGATTTTTTTATGTTCCACAGAGAGAACATCAAAAAGAAGTGCCCAAGTACCAAGGAAAATGGAGAGAAAGGGATCCATCCTTTTTGGAAGTGTCACCTTGGTCCTAGTGGGGAAAAGAAGAAGTAAGGATTGTCATTTTCCCTCTATTCAGCATATGGGTTGCACTCATCTTGAGGGAATGAAGAGGATGAGTTTGAGCATTGGTTGAGCTTACAAAGTAAAACATGCTGTTCCGGAGTTCCAGCCCAGTACCAATTTCTCTAGGACTAGAAAAGACACATTTCTTTCCTGAGAAAAGAAGAGAGACAATAGGGAACAGACCACAGTCTGAAAAGCAGGTATTAGACAAATCCATAACCGTGTAACACAAAAACTAGTTACCAAATAACAGGATTTCTTTGCTGTTCCAAGGTGACGAAAGAGCTGCAGGGAGTTCCTAGGGCAACTCAGATGAATAACATCCTAAGGCAGTGGTGCAATGGTGCCCTGTACCAGTGATTCCTGATTGGGTAGCCTGGGTAAAGGTAAACATATTCTGAGGTCCTGGGATTGTTTTAGGTTACTAAGGCACGTGGATATTTCCAAGTGTATGAGTGGTGTTCTCCATTACCTTTCTCTATTTTATCACTTTGGTGTCTCCTGATGACATTGCCTGTGTGAAAAAGAATAGTAGAAAAAGGATCTTGAGTTGCCTTCATGCCCTGTGTAGTGGGTAAGATGTGAGTGTGATGCAGATCAAGTGCTGCAGGAAATTATATGGCACTCAGAAACTGAGATCGGGAAGCCTGGTCTCTCTTGTTTTGAAATGGAACTACAATTAAATGCTTTACAATGAGATACCAATATTGAACAGTCTGTTGTTATTAATATAGTAATGGTGAAGAGATTTAGTCAAAGATCAAGGTCTCAGCATGCTGGGCCTGGTAAAACACTGTGCCTGGACTAAGTCTATCTTTGCAGGAAAGAATAAAAGAGTTGGAAGAAACAGCCAAATTGAGACAGCTCAGATATTGCCCCATAATAAACAGAAATTAATTCATCAATCTCTAAAAATAAATAAGAGAGAGTCATAGAAGCACAGAAATGTTCCCGTATGCCTTAACCATATGAACATCTCCCCTGACAAATGTGAAGTCTAGTGGCCATAAACATGCATAAGTCCACCAGAGTATGTATCACTCCTGATTTTTCCAGGGGAGAAGATAAATGTAGGTGGTCTGGCAGAACACAGAACCAGCAAACAGGGTGACATATGATGCGGGAAGAATCCATGTATCTTTTCATGTAGAATTTGTCTTCAGGAATCCTATTCAAATTTCCTCCATCAGACTTAGGACAGATCTGTCCAAGCAGATTGTATAGTTTGAGCAGGCTGTACTTACCTCTGCCTAACCTGTGGCACTCAGGTGGCAATGACCACCTTTAAGGCACTTGGCAGGGGTTACATAGGTGAGGGGCTTACAGATTGAGCTTTTCTTCTTGCAGCCATCTTCTGTGTATGCTGTTGAGGACTGCCTTGGTACCAGCCTCAGCTGGCTTCAGCACAGAGCCTGGCTCAACTGACCAAAATTTTGGAGAAGCGAAACCCTGGCCACTCCATGATGTATGAGCAACTATAAAGCGCTCTGATTATGGCAGGCTACTGGGCGACACCTTCATTTAAATTGCAAAGCTCATACTGCAGTGGTTTGCTCTGTGGAAATACAAGTTAGTCATTGCAAAGACCATAATCTGTAGAAAATCTGACAGCATTGTTGTTATACAAACAAAATACAGGTATGGGTACTACAGCAGAAAGTATTAATTTTCAAGCAAGCTGAGTTCTGACACTGCTTTCAAATGCTCATTGTGCTTCTTTTCTTTCCCTTCATGACAGGAGTTTCATAAAGTGCAAGAGTATGTACTACAAGGCAGAGGGTAATAATCTGAGAGATACACAAACATTGAAGAAGCAGCTACAGTTCAGATTAAAAAAAACCAACAAAACCTGCAAGAAATGTCTCAAGAACTTAAGGGCAATAACACTGAAGAAGCAATTAACTGTGATTCTAAGAAGACATTGCAGATTTTAGGACAGAGAAAATACTTAAAATATGTTAGTCTAAGTTGTTTAGGTGGTACAATGGCCTGTTATCTGTAGTTGCTTGATTTAGTTTCAGATATGTGTAATGGCTATGAAGACTGACTAGTGAAACTTTCACAGCTTGTAAAGGACAAAACATTTGTGTTACAGCTCTGTGACTAAACTAAAAATTGTGTCAGTGAAGGACAGGAAAATGCTTAAGTGGAATTAGATAATTCTGCTTCAGCAGAGCTTTTGAGTCTCTGTTTATATTTATTGTATTTAAAAGATGTGAAGAAATCAAACAATACAGAAGAGACCACAGTGTTTTTTTTCCAATGAACTGAGCAATAGAATTAACAAAGTCTGTGAAACTTCCTTAGAACAGAAAACTGACAAACGCTGATGAAAGCATAAGTAAACCATTGTACCTTAAATTTCATTCTATGATCCAACAAGGAAGCATAAAATATATGTTGATCTAAATGAGAATGTAATTGTTACAGAAAGCAGAGACTCAGTTCCTAACAAGATAAAGAAATGTACAGGGGTACATTCTTTTCCAGACTTGGCTTTTGCACTGTAGTGTATTGAACTCAGACAGCAGTATCAAGCTGGCATAAGACAAATAGTACCCTTCAAATAGATAAGTAAGAAACAGTTGGAGAGAAAAGTCAACTGACCTAATTGTCTGTCATAGGAACCAATCTCACTGAAATTGTAGATGCTTGGCCATGGGAGACGAGGGGAAATCTAGTCTGCCCTACCTGAGTATCTTTATCTTTCCATTGATTATGCAGATTGCTGAATCTAACCCACCCATAAAACCAGCCAGCAGACAAAGTTGTGCACCTGGGAGAGACTCTTCAGCCTAAAGAGAGTGATTTATCTAATCACTAGATCCTATCTTTGCTGTTATCTATAACAGTCCAATATAGCAAAGCACACATGAGCCAGGCACTAGATCTCTCCACCTATCTGAAGACCTTTGAGTCCTACAGGAGATTCAGGCTTTCTCTTCCTTACGATGACCATAAACATGTCAAACTCAGGAGAGAGCTGGGGCAGATTTCTGGTTCTTCCTTTATTTTATTTCTGGAACTCTGCAGGGACATATAGATTGTCTCAAGTTGAGTAAAAATAAGAAGCATGTTTCAAGTAGCTTGATGAATGTGGCTAAAATAACAAAACAATATTTTAACACATCCAACCAAATTCTGCCTTGTTTCTCTCCTTCAGTTACAAGGTGTCTACATTCTTTTCAGAGTCAAAGACAAAACATATCTTTCTCTAATTCAAGCAAAGGCAACTCTTCCCTATAGCCTTCCAAAGTTATCCAAAACCAACCTCTCCCTACAAATAAAAGCATGGTATTAAACATACCTGAGGAAGAGGATAAGCAGCTTTCACTTTCATTTCCCAGGTCGTGGCAAAGGCTGATAGCTTCAGGAGCAGAGTGCATCTACAAATGCAGAACTCTGCTGGAGATCTGGTGAAGCTCCTTCACTCAGAAGAGGAAGGCATAGAAATGCTCCGTGAAAATCTGTCATTGTAAAGAAAAACAAATGAGTTCTTCTCATCCCTTTGCCAGTAGAGTTCCTGACACTGCCCTTCCTTGCACCAGCAGAATGAATGATGAGAAATTTCTATGCATCTGTTATTGTATTAGAACAAAACCTAAGTGAACCATCCACTAAATTGCTTGCTAGAAGGAATTATTAACACTATTCCATTTGTTTCATATCTAACCTCAGGGGCTGCAGCCTTACCATTACAGATGCTTAGGTATTTCTCACGGAAAGTAATACTTTGAGCACTTGACCCAAGATCACAGTCTTTACCTCAGCTGTATATTTTGTGCATGTCAGATGCTATAAAACAACAACTTGCGATTAGCCCAGGTAAATAAGACCAAAAAAACCAAAACCCACCAAAAGAGCTGAAGGAATGAAAGAGCTTACTAAGCAGAGACACTGCCAAGAGTTGCCGCAGTTCATTATTTTTTTTCAGTGAGAGCTCTCTACATGCCAGATTTCATTATCACTAACAGTTTCTACAGCAGAAATGATCAAGAAGAACAAAGATATTTATTCTCCTTATTCTTTCCCCTAATCACAAAAGTAGCCAAAACTTGCTCAAGACAACCAGTTCAGATCTAGCTTGAGTACCTTGATAGGTAATTTTGTTCTGCCATTGGTATTTGAAAATCTGTCCTCCCAGGTGACGCACTTTTGCTTTTTCTTCTTGTCTAAATAAAGAAAAATCTTTTCTTGCTAAAGACTCCACCAGGAAAACAATCCATTCTTCATCTCCAAAGCCTTACTTTCTAGTTCAGAAAACTGTATATTTTCTATGTGCTCTGGTTCTGAGATCTTATTAACATATCAATATTGCTGAAGACAGCTGTAATAGGACTTATTTTTTTTATATCTAGGAAGGGAGTTATTCTGCAATAGATATGTAAAGTGACTATTCATGATGGAATTCAGATTTTGATACCTGATGCTAGTCACAGCCAGTGTATTTCAGCTCCTAGTTTAAAAGACCTCAATGTAAGATGTCAGTGTGTATTTACACATTATCTGTATACGTGTATGTGGAAGATACTGTCTCTGTTCCCAGAGCAGTCAGTGCAATTTCCTCAGCACACTGAATGGACTTTAAAGAGAAGTAGACTCTAGTCTAGGGTTTTCCTGCTCACCTCAGAACAGCTTTGCCTCAGGTCAGCTGAAAACTGCTCTTGATTTGACTGACTCTAATGACTAGTTTGCCATAATAGAGATCACATTTAAGAGCCTTAATCTGCAAATTTAATCCAATCCTTCATTACATATGGGTGATATGCCAATAAACAGAAAGTGAAAATTAGCTGGGTTAATCTCAAAATCAGCATTTTGGCAATAAAGTGAATAAAACTGTAGGTAGGTCAGGCATCTACTGTTGCAAAATACCCTGTGTGTGAACATGCTGCTTTCTGCACGTGCAAGTTAAGATGCACTAGTTTAACTTTCTACTATGATCACCACCCACACAAACAGCTTGATCTTCTGAGGCGCTGAGAATTCATGCTTTCCAGAGCCAAGAAAAGCTGTAACAGTACATAAAATCTGAAAATTTGGACATTTATTTAGATTGCTATGTGGCCATTTTGGTTTAAATACTAAGCTTGAAAAAAGTTTGCCACAGTTTCTTCAGTGAGGAAAGGAAGCAACACCTTACCATAGCCAGTGAAAGGCTCGTTATCTGGTTGCATGATAATTATTCCCTGTTCTTCCAGCTAACTTTCATCCCATTTAGAGTCTTTGTCTTTTTCTAGCTTTTCCTCTACTATCTCTGGCATGGTATTCTGTTGGTTTGTATCAGCAATAGCCCCTCTGACGCTTTTGCCATTTCCAGATATTTTCTCAATACTGTCATTGTTTAAGGTAGAGCTTTGCACCACACAGAAGTCATGTCCTCATTTTCCTTGTGCCGTCACATATACAAGAAGTTGAAAATGACTGGGTAAGTTGAGACCTCTGACTTACCATTCTGTTGTATTTATTCTGCTTAGATTTAAATGACTGTACAAGCAGAGTGAATGTCCACAGAGCAATGGAAAGCAAGGCTTTTCCAAAGGCGTTTACTGTCCTTGTTTACACTCAGTCCCCCTTACTTGTCACTCTAGTGTATGAAAGGTTTTAATCTGAAATGAATGTGCAGTTGCACTCACTCTAACATCTTGTATACTGCAAGAATCAAGCAGCAAGGCCTCTCTATGGATGAAAGTTGTGTCTCAAGTCCTTTTCTGGCTTTTTCTTTTTTTTTAAATGGGCGTCCAGAATGGGTGCTTTTTTGCTATACCCATACAAATAATTTAGCAACTCCAATAAAGACAGAGAAGGCAAAATGAATACAATCTTGCCTTAAAATGAAAGGTGCTAAATAAAACACATAACTTCTTTCTGTAGTTCTTTCTCTTTGTATCAATATCTAGTGGGTGTTTTTGCTGAACAAGCTGTTAATCTAAAATATCTTTTAAAACATATTTTTTTTCAATTATATATAATGGAAAAATATTCACTGTGTGTTGTTCACTAATTTATTTTTTTTACTCAGTTAAATTATTACTTTCAGGTCTGATCTGGGTCTGATCTGGGCTTATCACCAGTTCTTCATCTACATTAGCATGTTATTTTTTTTGAGCAGCCACTTGTACTCCAGAGTTTGCCCAGTGAACATCAGAAATATTTTAGTTAAAAGCTTTGCTTTGTACTTGGAGCATGGGCCTGAGAGGTAACAATCTACTATTTAATAAATTAAAACACAGAGTGGTGTACTTTTACACTAAAAATGAACTAGAACATATTGTAAATAATAAATTACAAGAGAGACTGACAACGTATCTGCCACTCATCTTAGACCTTGCTTGTGTTGCTTGTGTCATAGCAGCGTAGAACAAGGTATGTTAAAATAAGGTGTGCTAAAACAGGAATGCCATGGAAGAATAAACCCAAAAGTTGTTTCCTGTATGCATTTTTTTGCAATCTGGAATAGCTGCCAAATCACTGGAGTTACTATTCGTTATTAGAAATTAATGTAACAGCAGAGGGTGGCATGGAATAATATTCTCTTCACCCTCTGTGGAGACATCTAAGACATTCTGCTATTGTTTTTTAAATATAAAAAGTACTGCTCAGAGGCAACTTTTTGTTAGTTTTCATTTAAGAGAGAAAGCAACAAAGCATTAAAAACCAGAATTAAATCTATTTAGTTTAATCCCATTTACTCATCTGATGTCAGATCTAGAGCAGCAAAATCAAGACATTTAGAAATTGGTTTAATCAAAACTAATACATGTTCAGATGATGCAGGAACTGCAGAAATTCTATTATTAGTTCTTCAGCTAAGGTTCATTTTCACATTAGATGCTGGCAACATAAGGCTTGCAGAAGTAATTTAAGAGTAAATAGGTTAATTATTATATTAATCCTGCCTCCAACAGGTATTATGTTTCAATGAAGTTCTAGAGAGAATCCAACTCAGGTGGCAGCTGGCAAGGATGAACATACTGTTGTGGGAAACTAGGCAAACAAGAAAACAGTTACATTTCAAGAAATAATCTAGGAGTATATTCTGAATCCCATCTCAGGACTACCTGAACCTGGGCAGGAGGGAACTATTTTCTGTGCTTTTTCTTCTTCAGTGGTATAAGCCAGAGGAGTATCTGCTGAGAATTAGACCATAGGAAGTAAGAGACTTGTCTAGATGTCTAAATAGCTAGAGTCTAACTATCCCTAAAATGTATTAGACTCACAGGAATAAAGATTGATAACACGAATGCTTAGATTATCCTTGATCTAGTCTTACTGTGTTATTGAGGTTATTTCCAACTTAGCTGCCACAAAGTACTAGAGAAGAGCAGTGGATGCCATATATCTTGACTTCAGTAAAGCTTTCAATACTGTCTCCTGTAACATCCTCATAGAAAAGCTCAGGACACGTGGCATAGATGGCTGGTCAGTGAGGTGTATTGAAAACTGGATCAACAATAGAGTTCAGAGGGTTGTCATCAGTAGCACAGAGTCAACCTGGAGGCCTGTGGCCAGTGATGTTCCCCAGGGATTGGGTCCAGTTTTGTTCAATATCTTTATCAACAACCTGGATGAGGGGATTGAGAGTACCCTCAGCAAGTTCCCTGAGGATACAAAACTGGGGGGGGTTGGCTGACACCCTGTCAGTCTGTGCAGCCATCCAATGTGACCTGGACAGGCTGGAGAGCTCAGTGCAGGCAAACCTCATGAAGTTCAATAAGGACAAGTGCAGGGTCCTGCATCTGGGAAGGAATAACAACGTGCACCAGTACAGGTTAGGGGCTGCCTTGCTGGAAAGCAGCTCCATGGAGAAAGACCTTGGAGTGCTGGTGGACAGCAAGTTCTCTATGGAATAACAATGTGGCCTTGTGGCCAAGAGATCAAATGGTGTCCTGGGAAGCATCAAGAAAGGTGTGTCCAGCAGGTGTAGGGAAGTTCTACCTCTCTGCTCTGGTGAGGCCACACCTGGAATACTGTGTCCAGTTTTGGGTTCCCCAGTTCAACAATGACAGAGAGCTGCTGGAGAGAATCCAACAGAGAGCCACAAGGGTGATTAGGGGACTTGAGCACCTTCCCTATGAAGAGAGACTGAGATCCCTGGGGCTGTTTAGTCTTGAGAAGACTGAGAGGGGATCTCATCAATGTTTACAAATATCTGAGGGGTGGGTGTCAAGTGGATGGGTCCAAGCTCTTTTCAGTGGTGCACAGTAATAAGGAACAATGGGTCCAAGCTTGAACATAGAAGATTTCACTTCAACATGAGGAGAAACTTCTTTACAGTGAGGGTGACAGAGCACTGGAACAGGCTGCCCAGAGAGGTTGTGGAGTCTCCTCTGGAGACTTTCAAAACCCACCTGGATGCATTCCTGTGTGGACTACCCTAAGTGATTCTGCTTTGGCAGGGGGGTTGGACCTGATGATCTCTTGAGGTCCCTTCCAGCCTCTAAAATACTGTCATACTTTGATACTGTGAAATTGAAAGGATTCAGGGCTTTTCTGCAGTAAGCTTATTAGCAGGTAATAGCTGCCAAATGTGGCCAAAATATGGAGAGAATAAAACTTGAAGTTACTCACTCTCACCACAGTCAGTGCTAGGTGCAGTGCTTTTTGTCATTGGCCATCAACAGGAGTAGAAGATAATGTTCCACACAGCATTAAAAAAGGACACGGCCAACCTAGCTTTAATAAATTAAATCAAAATCTAATAAAGCTACTTTCTTAAAAGGGCACCTGCCTCTGAGATCATTTCCTTTATATTCTTTCTCATTATTTAAACTAATTTTATCTAATTTAATTTTTTTATTACTTTTCCATTCTCTGATGTTGTGAGACCATTTCTTCCCTCTACACAGATGCAAGCAGCTTGCAAAGATTCCCCAGAGTCTGCATGGAAGTAGGACTGAGATCTGAGGGACTCTTAATGCACACCCATGTCACTGTGAGAGATTTATGCACCCACATGCACCCACCTGTCTCTATTCATTACTTTTTTTCTTCCTTAGCTTGACGCAGAACGAAGCAAATGGGGAAAAACACTTATGTCTGATTTTGTAATTCTTAACTGCATGACATTAGGATGCTTAAATGTTCACAAAGGGGATTGGAAACCCCTGAAGCAGAGAAGAGAGTGTAGTATTTGTGTCCTGAGTAGCTGCTTTCTCCAGCACGCTATCCTATAGAAGGACGTCAGCAGCAGCAAGTAAATTTTAAAAGGTTGGAACAAGCCTGCCCATCTTGAAAGGAAACTGAAGGACTCTTCCTTAAGGACATGATCCTCTGAGAAGAAAAGCAAAAGGTGTAGGATGTCTATGTCAAAACTGTGACTGAACATGTACTTAGGTATAAAGCATTTTCATCGTGACTCTTGCCTCACAGCCCTGCACTCAGTAGATTGACTTCAGGTATGTTTCTAGTCAATGTTATAACTATTTGGATGCTATGTAGACATCTGCCTCAATTACTGTCTTCTTTACAGCATTTAAGTTCATTTGTGGATCTTTGCCTGTATTCTCATTGATGCCAGTAAGTCTTCAAGACCCTCAGACCTCCATAAAGAATACATTGTTTCCACTTTGTGGTGATTATTTTCTTTTAATCAGAGATGCCCCAAGAAAACACTTAAAATCTTCCACTTAGAGAAGCTGCGGATGCCCATCCCTGGAAGGGTTCAAAGACAAGTTGGATAGTCTAGTGGAACATGTCCCCTGCCCATGGCAAAGGGGTTGGAACTAAGTGAACTTTACCTGAAGTTCCAACCCAAACCCTTCTATGGTTTTATGACTCTATTATTCTTCCCAGATCTACATCATTCATACCCCAGCATACCACATAAAGAAGATAGGTCATCTTGCATGGCAACTTGGCAGTTATTCTGAGAGTTCCCCCTAAGTCTTTTGGGTAGGTAAAAAAGGGGAAACTCCTTCACGCATCTACTGGAGTAGTGAATTCTCCAGAGTGATGCCTTCTGATACTGCATCTTTCTCAGGGCATCACAAATGCTGACCACATACTTCTATGACAGAGAGCAGTTTCTTAGATAAATAATCCTTTCCCCTAGTATCTTGCAGGGATCCAGATCAGAGAAACAGTACTACCCACCAGCTGCTGCTTGTTTTCTGAACACTTGGAAAGCATTTACATGTTAACTAACCTTAGCAAATAACATTTTCTTACTATCATCCAGCTCTGCAGCTTCATCTTCAGCTCAGATGATTTAAATTTGAGCAGCCATTTTTACAAAATATAGGTTTTCATCCTAAAAGAAACATGACTATTGAATTCTCATTTATCTTCCCTAAGACTAGGGCATGACACTGACCAATGGGACACTCATTTCATATTCAAAGAAATAAATTGGAAATAACTTCTGTCAAATTGAACAGTTCTGGGAATGCAGGTCATATTTTCTGAAAGTGATGCTTCAGAGAATATAGGCAACACTCAACAGAAAGCTGGCCAGTGCCACTTGTCATAGCATTGCTTATCTCCAGATCTGAACCACATCAAAGAAAGCTAATTAGCTTTTAACATACTTTCCCAGTGATACCTCTTCCATATAGGGAATCTTACGTCACTGCCATGAAGTGCAAAGACTTCTAAAACTGTTTCCACAGTGGCCAATGACTCAGCTAGACACACTTCCTAATTTCCACTACTTCTTGGTTCTTATCTACTCCCTTCTGCCTGAGAGTTGCCCGCTAACTCAGGCAGATTAAACTACTTTTCTTTGCTTCGCTCTGTAGGCAGCTGATGCCATTTGCAATCATGCAATTAAGCCACTGTGTAGGTCAATCTGAGTAACTCACTGTGCTGAACACTTGCCTGACCATTTCCTCATGTAGGACAAAGTCCAGTTTGCATAGGCCTTGCTTATGCACATACTTCTTCATTGTTTCTGCAGCCTTCTTACTTGGTCTTGAGTTGAGTTTTGTAGCTGTTCATCTTTTCTGCCTGACTTTCTGCTTTTAAATAAATGAAAACTGGTTTAAGTTTGGTCTGATCCTTAGTTTTTCTGGAAAATACAACAGGACCTTAGGTTTCCTGCTTTCCACCCTCACCCCCACAACCTAGCTGCTCCTCTCCTCTCCCTGCCCCAGTAAGTATGAATGTTTAAGCTTAACAGTTTCTTTCCTTTCCATCAAAGCTACTCTTCACCCTGCTGCCTTCCTGTTGATTTACCACTGGCCTTTACCACTGCAGTGCAAGCAGTTGAGGAGCATGCTGAGGCTCTGGTCATCATGGTTTGTAGGGACAGACCTTTCCTCTGATACAATGTCTTGCTGACTTCGGTGTGAGCTTCATCTGCTTTCAGAATAGAATAGAATAGAATAGAATAGAATAGAATAGAATAGAATAGACCAGGTTGGAAAAGACCTTTGACATCTGGACCTCCATCAGCCACAGATCTGTTCTCAGTGCCAATTCAGAGTCACAAAAAGCCATCAGATGAAAAGAGAATGCTCATATGCTTTTTGCTGTTATTAGCAATGCAGGCCAGGTATGACCACGCAGGAACAACACTGTTACCAGGTTTAGGCTGCTGGCCATTTATAAAGCAACTCAATGGCAACAGCCAGGAACATCCATAGGTGTTGATGAAACTGGATAAAACTTGTTGGTGATGGTGCTTGTTCTCCACATCAGCTGTACATGCCTAGGAAGCACAGCATATGCTCTGCCACAATTTCATTGTAAAGTGACAGATGTGGAATGAAACCACTGAAGAACAGTAAAAATTTGAATCCCAGGAAACCAGTTGTGCATAATGATCACTTATTAGAACATGACTGCATTTTGAAATATGGCCCATTTAAAACACACAAACAACAACAACAACAAAAAAAAACCAACATTACTCAGTATATTTTAAAATCCAAAAGAATGACCTTTTTCATTGCTAATAAATATGGCTTGCTCCCCGGGCAGTCCAGTTTTGATGAAGCTAGGAAGAAATTGACTGGTTTGTGACAAAAACTTAAAAAAAAAAAAAAAAAAGAAAAAAGACTACATTTCCAGGAAATACCACAGATTTAAAAAGGAAAGTTGGAAATATTATATAACTTTTAATGATTTTTTTTTTTTACAAATTCATAGTGAGAAGAAGCAGAAATCAAAGTTAACACTAAACATTAATTCAACTGATTAAAATTATATACATAATTTAGGGGGGTTTATAATAAAATAACAGACTAGTTTTGATGAGCTAATAATACAAAGATTTATCTACAGACAGAAACACATTATACACAGGGCACATCATTTTTCATGTTCATAAAAGATCTGTTTCTCTCCTTATGAAAGGATTGCAAGATTTGATCTACAAAAGCATCATAGGATGCCCCAGTGTGGCTGATCTAAACCCATCAGAGCAACATTACCAGACATGTTGATTCATATCTCTATCTTATTTTAACCTTGTTAGTTTTAAAATTGTCATGGCACAGGGTACAATGCTGCTTTTTAAAAGCATTTTTTCTTATATTAATGCCATAAAAGCATTTTCTTGTGAAGAAATCATAGCTCATTTTACATTTCTCTTAACAGCATTTACTTAACAACTTCACCGCTTTGGAGTTACAGCTGGGACTGACTCATAAGATATTTATATAAAGGACTGTTTTATCTTGTAGCTAAATTCCCATATAGAGACAAACTCTAACCATACATAGAGCAGGACAAGATTGGTACTAAGCAGTGTAGGTTTATATTTAGGATTGCTGAAGCCTCCATTTTACAAAAAGCCTCCAAAGCGATTTTGCTATTTATTCATTTCCTAATAGACTAACCTGAGATTATTTCTACCCAGAACATGTGGTAGTTACACAGCTGTATTGATTTGTTCCTGTCATAGTATGCTCAAGGAGGTGTCTCAATTTTATTTCCTAACAGAGCTCACTGAAATGTGCTGGTTCTTCTTTAGATACACTCTTCCATGAATTTAAAATAACATTTTATTATTTTTCTCTGAAAACTGAAACGAGAGTATTCAATGCTTTGACAAGATGCATTTTCTTCCCTACAGCTACAGTTTTGCCAGTGAGGTAAATAAAAAAAGTGATAAGAATGATTATAAATTACTAAAATCCCAAACTAATAGTCAAGACAACCTAAAAAATGAAAAGTTGAGAATCATTGTTGTTGTTAATTTTGGGTAATAAAAATAAGTAAGGGGGGGGGGGGGGGAAGGGTTTCCACTGAAAAATAGAACAAAGAATGAAAAAAATCCTTTCCTCTGCTTCCAAATCAAAGGAGGCACAGACCATAGCCAGCATCTGCTAGGAAATCTTTTATTGCTGAAGCCATTACTCTTCATAGTGTCAGACTGTTACAATCAGTAGCAGGTAATTATCCATCGACCACCCCAACTGCACACTTGCTCTGAGAGCCAAGGGCCGTGGGGTAGGCCCTAAATGGCCATCCTCTGAGGATCCTGGCCCCATGGGGTGGGTGCAGCCTTAATAGGGTGGCAGCCTCCTCCTTCTCTACATCTCACATGCTGATGAGACCAATGCATGCAGGCAGCAGCTCTCAAATTTGTCCAACTCATGGTGTTGTATCAGTCCCTGTGGGCTTGAGGGAGGTATGGTTAATAGAGACCTTCACACATACTCTGTCAGTTCCATTGGTGCCTTTGGCTGGCAGTTTTCATTAACCCATTCTCCCTCCATGTCTGTATGTCCCTATAAAGCCTGTTCAAGCAAGCCCACACACACAGGGGCTTTTATGACAAACTGGCTTTTGTTTTTGTCAGCAGGAGAAAGAAGAGAAGAAGGAACCTTCTAATGCAAAATCTTAAAATAAGGGTTTTATTTTTTCTCCTTTGCAAAAATAACTTTTTGCTCTGGTTCTCTGCTTCATTTTGTTCATTACTGAATTCATTGGTGTGGAAAATGGTGCTTTATAAATGCCTCAGATCAATATGACAGATACGTGCTTACATTCCTAATAGTTGGAAAGACTTGGAGAAAGCCAGCTGACAAACCTGAAGATAGCACATTACTGCAAAACAGAGATCAACAGTCCCAGAGGGTAAGTTAGCTACCTTCTTTAGTCACAAAAACTCAGGGGTTGCGTTAAAGCTTTCACTGTATTACATGTGTTACGCTGTCCTCTGCACTAGTGTCACAACCAATTCATACATATTGGCAACTTCTTGATGCGGCTAACCACAAAATTACAGCTGTTCAGATGTTTCTTGTAATTCAGAAAGGAGCAGTCTCAGTCACCTATCTGTGTTACTTCAGGATCCAAGGTGGGAAATTGTATCAAAACTGCGTAACTCACACACACTCCTCAAATTCAACTCCCTTTCACATTTCACAGACTTAGGACTGTAAGGGAATGTGAAAGTTAGTTGGATTTGAGGAACCAGGCTCTGCAGGCTCTCCTAGCAGAGGGAGGTAACCCAAGATGCAGCAGGAAATGGATACAGGTCCCTGATAGGAGAGACAAAGTAAAACCCCCAAGGCTCCCCTCACCTTCCCAGCTACCCTTGCAAAACAAATATGGGGCACTGGAAGCTGAGGGTGAGGTGAATGAGAAGACAGAAAATACTTCATCTGAGGTGTTGCCTAAAGCCACACAGCCTGTCCCCCGCATCAGGACTTGTTCCCTTAAAAAAAAGAGGAGGGTAATTATTATTGGTGATTCCCTCCTGAGGGGAACAGAGGCCCCCATATGTCAGCCGGATCCTTCCCACAGGGAAGTCTGCTGCCTCCCTGGGGCATGGGTCAGAGATGTTACCAGAAGGCTTCCTAGTCTGGTACAGTCCTCTGATTACTATCCCTTGATAGTTATGCAGGAGGGGAGCGATGATGTTGAAACCAGAGGTCCAAAGGCAATCAAGAAGGACTTCAAGGCTCTAGGAAAACTGGTTGAGGGGTCAGGGGCACCGGTAACATTTTCATCAATACCCTTAGTTGCAAGAAGGAATACTGAAAGGAACAGGAAAGCAGGTGTAATTAGCAAGTGGCTCAGAGGCTGGTGCCACCAAAAGAATTTTGCTGTTTCCTATCTTGGGCAACTTTCTATGGCACCAGATCTGCTAGCAACAGATGGAGAACATACGTCCCAGAGGGGGAGAAAGATCCTAGCACATGAGAACAGCCTATCCCACAGAGGGAAGAGGGTTTTAGGAAGGGAGTTGGCAGGTCTCATTGACAGGGCTTTAAACTAGATTTGAAGGGGGAAGGGGCTGAAACCAGTCCCCCTAGACAGGAGTGTGAGGGTGGTAAGCTGGAGTCATGGGTGAAACCAGCAGCCCAGCTGAAGTGCATGTACACTAATGCACACAGTATGGGTAACAAACAAGAGGAGCTGGAAGCCTTATTACAGCAGGAAAGTTATGATGTAGTTGCCATCACAGAAACGTGGTGGGATGACTCACATGACTGGAGCAGTGTAATTGATGGCTACAGGCTAGGAGAGACAGGCCAGGGAGAGGGGGTGGAAGGGTGGCCCTGTACATCAGGGAGACTCTAGACACCATAGAACTAGAGATTAAGGATGATCAAATTGAGTGCCTGTGGGTGAGAACTAGAGGGATGACCAACATGGCAGACATCCTGGTTGGAGTCTGTTATAGACCACCCAACCAGGATGAAGAGGTTGATGAATTATTTTATAAGCAGCTAGAGGCTGTCTCAAGATCACCAGACCTTGTTCTTATGGGTGATTTTAACTTGCCTGATATCTGCTGGGAATTTAACACAGCAGAGAGGATGCAGTCTAGAAGGTTCTTAGAGTGTATGGAGGACAGCTTCGTATCCCAGTTGCTGCGTGAGCCTACCAGGGGTAAGGCTATGCTTGACCTTCTTTTTACAAGCAGAGAAGGGCTGGTGGGAGATGTGGTTGGAGGCTGTCTGGGGTCCAGTGAACATGAGATAATTGAGTTTTCAATATGCAGTCAAGCTAAGAGGGGCAGCAACAAAAACTCCACTCTGGACTTCCGGAGGGCGGACTTCAGGTTATTCAAGGAACTACCTCAGAAGGTACCTTGGGAAACAGCCCTTAAAAACAAAGGGGTCCAGGAGGGCTGGGCCTACTTCAAGAAAGAAATCTTGCAAGCTCATGAACAGGTTGTGCCAATGTGCCGGAAGATGAGCTGCCGGGGCAGACAGCCAGCCTGGATGGGCAATGAATTTCTGGGTGAATTAAGGGAAAAAAAGAGGGTGCCTCATCTTTAGCAGAAAGGTGAGGTAACCCATGAAATGTTTAAGGATGTTGCTAGGTCATATAGAAAAAAAATAGTGAGGCAAAAGCCCATTTAAAACTTAGACTGGCCTCTGCTGTGAAGGACAACAGAAAATCCTTCTACAAATATATTAATAGCAAAAGGAGGGGCAAGGACAACCTCCACACCTTAGTGGACATGGAGAGGAATATTGCAACAAAAGATGAGGAAAAGGCAGAGGTACTTAACACCTTCTTTGCCTCAATTTTTAATAGCAAGGTAGGTTGTCTTCCAGACAACTGGCCTCCTGAGCTGGCAGATGGACTCAGGGGGCAGTATAGTTCTCCTGTAATCCAGGAAGATGCAGTGAGAGCCACTTGGTCAGCCACTTGGATCCCCACAAGTCCATGGGACCAGATGGGATCCATCCTAGGGTGCTGACAGAGCTGGCAGATGAGCTGGCCAAGCCACTCTCCATCATTTTTCACTCACCTGGAGAGGTCCCAAATGACTGGAAACTGGCCAATGTGATGCCCATCTACAAGAAGTGCCAGAAGGGGGAACCAAGGAATAGAATAGAATAGAATAGAATAGAATAGAATAGAATAGAATAGAATAGAATAGAATAGAATAGAATAGAATAGAATTAACCAGGTTGGAAAATACCTTCAAGATCATCAAGTCCAACCTATCACCCAACACCATCTAATCAACTAAACCATGGCACCAAGCACCCCATCCAGTCTCTACCTAAACACTTCCAGTGATGGTGACTCCACCACCTCCCTGGGCAGCCCATTCCAATGGGCAATTACTCTTTCTCTGAAGAACTTCCTAACATCCAGCCTAACCCTCCCCTGGCACAGCTTGAGACTGTGTCCTCTTGTTCTGGTGCTGGTTGCCTGGGAGAAGAGACCAACCCCCACCTGTCCACATCTCCCTTCAGGGAGTCATAGACAGCAATAAGGTCTCCTCTGAGCCTCCTCTTCTCCAGGCTAAGCAACCCCAGCTCCCTCAGCCTCTCCTCATAGGGCTTCTGCTCCAAAGCCATCAGCAGCTTTGTTGACCTTCACTGTACACATTTCAGCAACTCAACATCTTTCCTAAACTGAAGGGCCCAGAACTGGACACAGTATTCAAGGTGTGGCCTAACCAATGCAGAGTACAGGGCCACAAGGACTTCCCTGCTCCTGCTGGCCACACTATTCCTGAACCTGGCCAGGATGCCATTGGCCTTCTTGGCCACCTGGGCACACTGCTGGCTCATGTTCAGCCTACAATCAACCAGTACCCCCAGGTCCCTTTCTGCCTGGCCACTCTCCAGCCACTCTGACCCCAGCCTGTAGCACTGCATGGGGCTGTTGTGGCCAATGTGTAGAACCTGGCACTTAAATGTGTTCCATCTCATGCCGTTGGACTCTGCCTGTATTATGGTGTCCAAGGTAAGAAACCTTATGCCCTTCCTTTTTCACCTGGTAGTCCACAACACTTTCACCTTACAAGAAATGGTGGAAATTTTTTCTCCTACTTAGTATTCCAGGACATACTTGTTAGGAGATTTTCCTTGGAAAGGTGGAGACAAACTTTCCCGGATCTCAGAAAGCCTGTCCCACTTTGGAGCAAGCATTTTCAACACTTTGTTAGTATCTGTGATAGGAAAGTGGGACACCATGGTTATCTTTTTTTATTTTTTAAAGAACTAGTCGTGCTTTATTAGGTCAGTATCTTCAGAGAGGACTACACATAGTGGATTCTTAATAGACAAAGTCATCAGACATTTAAGTTTTTGTTCTTTTAATAAAGAACGATAATTATCTGACTTAGTGGAACTGCCTCTCACTTCCACATCTTCAGAAACACCTACCCTTCCAGCTCCAACTGCCTAACATTTCTTCAGATTTCTGCACATCAGTTCGACACAATGCATTTTGCTTGCACAGACTTCCCTTCCACAGGACGACTTATAATTCATTTTAAACTCCCTGTGTAAAACAACTGTGTCATATCACGTGGTATAAGCATACTTTCAGGACGCATTGAAATATCAGTTGACTTCCAAGAGATCAAGGAATCAGCATGACTGCTGTCCACTCCTTGTACTTTCTTTGGTCTGTCTGCACAGCACAAAGTGAGTGTAAAACACTCTTTACCAGATTTCTTGTCTTTTTTGAGCTAATACTCAAAGACTAGTAAGTGTCTGTGACATGACAGTATTTTATTCTGTGTTTGTACTTCATATAGCTCAGAGGAATCTTGAGCAGGGAGTGGAGTTCTGGAATGCTATGACTAATGTGGTTATGTATGAGGGGTATTTTTTAATTCCTGCAAAGTCTATTCCTAGAGGATTTTAATAAGAGCTTGGAGTCAGATTTTGAAGGTGTGACCAAAACTAAGTGGTGGTATTTTGGTCTTGTGGGAAAATGGATGGGAAGCAATGTCCCAAGGTGAGGATATGGATCATCCAGGTAGAACAACTTATGGGAGATGTGAATCTGAGTTGCTGGACAACTGTTCTAGCTCTGGGAAGAAGTGGTAAAGCAGACCCTGTTGCAGATTATTTCATTTTCTGATACATATGTGGTAAAGGTTGTGGGCATGTCTCGCCTGTGTGAGAAGGACTGTTCTTCTGTTTGCTTGCACCTTCTCCATTTACCTTTGTCTTCTGAATGTAGGAGCAGAGGGTAAGGGCCCGGAAGACCCTCAGCTTTGGGGTAACAAATGACATTTGACAGCTGGATTTGATGTTGTATTCATGAAGGAGATCATTAAGAGAAGTGATGATTTCATCTTTTCATGGAATATGTCATTTTCGGGGCCAGAGATGACTGTTAAATTACTTAAACTGACTTCTCATGTATTAAAGGCATGTAAATGTCACCCACACACTCCTGTACTGAACACAATGACTTTAATTAGACTTAAATATTTCAGTCCTCAGGCAACTAAACCCTTTTGTATCACAGAGAGGGAACAGACAAGATTGAGGCATCAGTCTATTGCGAAGGGGATCTACTACAACATAAAGGACCTGTTCTTTTACTGAAATTGCAAAAAGTGTCATGGGTCCTCTCAGAATGGAGATATTTTTCATCCCAGAAACATTTCTTCATTGTCTCAGATTTGATGTTCAACTGGACATTTAGTAAATTTCAGTCATTGGTCTGCTGGTGGGTACATCCCAGTGTACCAGTCCAACTGCTGTCCTTCATCCAGCTTGAGTCAAGCCTGATGATTCAAAGTAAGGGGAAAAAATGGCTAATTGTTCTTCTTGTTCAAATGAGTACCCCAGGAATGGATTACAGCCACTTATTGCAGAGCTGCAAATTCTCTGGGATTGTTCAAGCAAGACTGTTGAATCTTCTTTTCACTAAGGATGTATGGCTAAAAGTGGACGGCAGAGTGGCATTTGGAGCCACTAGATCCAAGGCAAGAAGGAACACTAACACCTAGACTTACTAAGGTACCTGCCTATGCAGCCTTCAAGCTCTCAGAAGCTGGATTAAATCCTATCTTTAGGACAGCAACTAACGTCACTTTCCAATTATAGCGACTGCACCACCCTCCCAAATCAGTGTTAATTTATCATCCTCCCTGTTAGAAAACTGCATCATATGTCAAGGTGAATTTGCTTGACTTCTGCTCATTGGATGTGGTTGTCTCATGTTATATAAAATCTAAAAGACCTTCAGGTTTACTTTCTGTCCTAAAAGCCAGAACCACACACTTCTAGATCCCTTTTTCCCTGTACATGTGTGAGTAGCTACACAAGATCTTATCTCAGTCTCCTTTTTATAAGCTGAATAGGACCAGCTTCTCATCTTAAGAGTTATTTTTAGCTATTTCATTTTATGACTCTTCCTCTTGAAGTGAGGATAGCAGAGCTGCTATGGTAGTCCAGCATATTACTGAAGCACAGTAGTACAGCTATTGCAGAAGTATAACTGTTACAGTAGTATGTTGCTCCTCTGTGCAAAGGCTATATTGTATTGCCCCTGCCTTCACTTTGATACTCCCTCTTTTTATTCTTGATCAAGGAGAAGCATCAGCCTTGATCAAGGGTGATTGATGTTGATATGTCTAAGGATGGTGTAGCACTGAAAGCTTACAGTGAGATAGTGAAGATGATCACTAAGCCAAAAAAAAAGAACAACCCAAAAAAAACCCGTTTTCTGAATTCTAGAAAAATATTTCTGGGGAGGATAAAACCCCCAACAACAAAAAACCCCAAAGCATATTCCATTTTTATTTATTATGAAAGAGAGAACTTAAATGTTTGAAAAAGAATGGAGAATGCAGTACTTGACTGCTACATGTCTTGTCATTATGGACCTATTACCACTACAGTGAAAAGAAGTTACAACCTCTTGGACTGAGGCTCAAATCCAAAAGGAAGCCAAAAAAGCCCCATCCAACCTGATTTTGGACAATTCCAATGATGGGGCATCCACAACTTCTCTGGGAGAGTCAGGGGAGTAGAGTAACTCAGAGAATTAATATTGTGGAGAAGCTATCCAGCTGTAGATGCTAAGGGTTGTGACTCAGCTGGGCCTGGATGACACATGCAATTGCTCAGAATACAGTTCCTTTGATTTCAACTTCAGTATTCTGAGCTTATTGAGTATCCCCCTTAAAGTAAAGGGTTTGCCTCTGAAAGATTCCAGTCGTCATATAGTTATTCTTGATTCTTTCTGGTTTGCCTTCCCCAGAAGCACCTGTGACATACCCTGTCAACTTCCTGAAACTACAGCCATTTACATAAATTGAGTTTATTTTATTTTATTTAAAAAAAAAAAATAAAAGCTAAATATTGGTGGAGACTTGGGCCACATAATTAAATATATTTATTCTTATAAGAAATCATAGTACCATTCAGCTCCACATCTTTCCACCCACACAAGGTTTGTGCATTTCTGCTTCAGATAAACTAAATTCATTTTTCATCATGGAATCACTTGGATAAGTAGCAGAAAGTGGTGTGATGGCAGCCGCAGAGACAATCTCCTGTGACAGCAAATCTGACAAGTCAGACCCTGAAGGTTACCCTTGTCCCAGCAGACACTGGAGAAGCTTGATGTGCTAGCTTTGGCCTTCAGATGGGTCCAGGGAGACAAGATACTCTTGTTGTATACTAATACTATGCAAGAGAAGATAGGTCAAAAACTGCTTTTTTTTCCCTGTCTGTGCTCTGTTCTTGTCTTGAGGAAGAATGACATTCTCTTCTTCTTTGTCCTCTCCTCACTTTGTGGCAATTCTTTGTCTCCCAGCAGGTTCTGACATTCAAGGACCATTATGAGAGCAACTGAAGATAAAGATATTCAGTCTCCCCTGAGCGGCAAAAATTTTCCTCTTATTCATCTTTCTTGGAAATCACAAGATGATGTAAAATTAACTTACTCTTTTTCAGGAGTAAAATAAATATTTGTGTGTGATGGTTCCTTTAGGAAAGGTTGAGCACAGAAAGCCTTTAATTCCTTCAGCTAGTGGTTTAAACCTGCCTTCTCTATGGTCTTCTTGAGGGATTATCTTTCATGTGAGGAAATGTGTGTGTGTCAGTGGAGGAAACTGCTCTGCCTCCAGCTTCTTGCTTTTCCTTTCAGTGCAGGATCTCCACTCCTCACCATCTGCCTCTACTCAAAAATCTTTTTCCTTAAGCACTTTTCCAGACTCCTTCTGAACACTGAGTTTGTTTCTGATACATTCTACTTTGCCATATGGAAATGTGCAGAGTAGCTGTTTCTAAGAGTGTAAAGGTATTCTGGCTTGGCTTATGATGGTAAATCATCTTTTAGGTAATGTCTAGGATTTTCTTGGGGAAAACTGTATGTACAGTCCCAAAAGACAAAACTTATGCACCATTTGTTCCTCTGCTGGAAATGGTGAAATGCAATTCAAAAAGCAACAGCCTACAGAAATTTTGGGTCCATGCATTGAGGTTTTGGACCTCTCCAGCTTTTCAATACATTCCAAGGAGTGAATGGCAAATGTTTATGATGAAACAAGTTGATGGTGATGTTGTAAACAGTCTCATCTGATTGTCTGGATTCTCCATTTTTCTTGAAGGACTCCGGGCTTGTGTTGACTGACACTGGTAGCTACAGAGAATTGCCAGATGTCACTGAGTCTGGGCAACATTTGATACCTTCCATTTTTTAACTTCTCTGACAGGCAGTTCAGCAATCATCAACAAGATGTAAAACAAGTTTCACTGGAATTCTGAATATGTTCATAGTTACATGACTTTCTATATTTAAATAGTATTTGAACTGGGAAAATATACATTTCAGAAGACTGGAGCTTAAACAAAACCAAAAAAAAAACCCCATCAAAGAAGTTATAAATTATTTAAATGAGACTACGATTATGTTAAATTAATGGCATTCATAAACAGTAGGAAATCACATTTTTCTAATGAATGCATGAATTTTTATTGCCTTACAGCTTTTGCCTTTACATTCAGTGTGCGTGTGTATGTATATGAACTTGGGAATGAGATCATCTTGCCTGTTGTGGTGTGATAGTTTTAGGCAATACCTTTAATTTTTTTTCACAGATCGTGAACAGTAAGTGGTAAAATGTAAATAAATCACTATTGAGTGTAACAGGGAAAATAACGATAGGTTCTGAACAATCCATTGGAGCGATAACAGACTTAAGCTAGTAATGAAAACAACCTTGCTCTCTTTTTGCTTCTTTGGCTCTGACTGGTGCTTCTCCTGGCTTTACTGATCCTGGCTGCATTGCTTTTGTTGTGACTGGTATTAACAACTTGTCTGCTCTTTCTCTTGTCCCTTTTGTGTACGGGGGGATAGGGAGAGGAGCAGGGTGGGGAAAAGCTGTTGCAGCTCCCCTGGGTTTTGGCCAGGGGGGGTTCTTGTGCTGTTCATTAATTGTAAATACTTGTAAATACTGTATATTTTGTACATATTCGTCGCATTCCATTGCAGGTTGCAGTTTTGCTTGTAAATACAGATTCATTTACTTCCAACTAGGCTGGTCTGGCAAATTTAATGTTGGGGGGAATTTTCAACCCACCACATGTGGTTACTTTCAGGAGCACCAAATAATGTATCTCTATGACTTTAACTAAAGTGACAATACTGATTGTCACATGGACTTCAGGAGGTGGATGGTGGGGAGGAGAAGGCAAGCTAGAAAGGCACAGGAACTCATTCATAATTTTCAAATGGGATTATCTTGCCTCTAGTGGAATTAGCACAATGAAGTGTCTTCCAGACACTGTGACTAACAATAACTCTTTACTAATGCATTCTTAAATCGAGTATTCATTCACAATACTTTTGTTTATTCTTTGAAAAATAAACTAAACCTGCACATGTTTGAGATAGTTTGATACTGATGTTGGGTCAGACTTCAGGTTTTGATATTTATCATTTGTTTGGTGAAATGGAACTTTTAAAAGACAGGTAATATATCACTTTGTCAGCTGAAAAGTGAACCACCAGGAAAAGAATGGAAGTGGTAAGAAGGCTTTTAAAAATATCTCATATTCTGTGACTTCCTATGAAAACAGCAGACGAACATTTTCAGTCAGTCTCCTTCAACCCATTCCTGTTTGTCCTCTAGCATGAAATACATCTGCACATGCCAAACCAAAAGATAAATGTGGTTCCTTGTTCTTAGTGGTCCCTCTGGATAGACCCAGTGCGTTGTAATGCAATTCACCTCTACAAGCTGATCCAAACAGATGTATGTATCTGGAACTATCAGAGCTAATGAGGCATTTCTAACAATAGACCAACACCAACAATTAATGAGTGCGATTGCTATTGTGGTAATTAAATGGCCAACTCTCTTGAACATTTGTCTGAATGCCAGAAAGTTCAAAGCTTTAAGGGGCAGGATTCATGGAGTATGAAGATAGGGTATCCCTGGGATAAGCATATCGAGCTCATTTGGGCATTCGGGCAGATGATAGGCTGCCACCAGGGGGCTGGGCAGGACACCTAAGCGTGGAGATGCACCTATGTCCTTTAATCTGGCCACGCTCACGTTCTTGCAAGGTCTGCTCTGAGGTTTCTACACTAGAAAAGCCAGAACTGAATATTTGCTTAAAGCTTAAACAGGAGCTCCACTCCTTAGTTTAGCCCAGATGTGAATTTGAATGCTATTGCTCAATTTCTGCTAAAATATAGCTATACAGTGATAACGCTATATCATGAAAACCTTGAAAACTTATTCCTAAATTTGCATTTCCTCTTCATGTAAAAGACCCCATCTGTGAGAGGAAGCAGCTCAGTATGAATTCAATATTAGTGGTTACATTTCCTTATACAACCCAAAAAAAATGCAAATTCAACAGATGGAAATATTTCAGAAGAAGCCTGGAAAGTTTTTCATGACTGTTATTAAAGTAAGTAATTACATCCTGCAGCAAAGCCAATTTGTTCAACATTTACTGTATTGGCCAACAGACATATTTTGTGCATGACAGCAGGTAACAAAGTATGACACCTTTAACAATCTCTCTTTTTTTTTTACATCAGTAACTGTTTTAGAGCATGTGTTTGAGTGGTGGTATTCATGTCACTATTTTCAGCAATTTTACCCGATGTCTGGTGACTGTTATTTTGTAACAGCTGAAAAAAGCAATTCCACTTTACTGAAATTTGTCATTTGACTGCTTTGGCAATTATGGGATGTCCGACGCATTCAGGACGAGGAGAGGACAAGATTAGAACTGGCGCCTCTGTTGCATACAATGTTCTTCTTTCAACTGCGTTGTCATCAATATTCACTACTTCATGTAGTGGGACACTGTGGCTTGGTTTCTTGTTGTATTTCAATGTCTTCATAAAGCCAAAGCAGCACATTTTAAACCTAAAGGAATTATGAAATATAGAGCCAACATGAGGAACTTGCTAAGGTTTTATCAATACACCCCTTGACTGATGCATTAGAGCAGGGTAACTCCACTTATTTCTGCCTCTTCAAGAATTCATTTCTGACTACATCAAGCAGAAGTGGACTAGCTAGTCTTGAAGTGTTGGTCCCAAAGATGTCCTGTGGAGGTGTGTGCACGCTTCACCTCTTTGAGGAAAGTACTGGAGAAAAACATAGATGCTCACAGTATAATTCTCATTTACAGTAAGGCCCTCTCACAGTGACCTAGCTGTCCACACAGGGGCTTTAGAGCATGATGAAGGTACAGCCACACTTATTATTATTTATACTCTGTCACACTGTGAAAATGAAATTCCCAGATCCTTGCCCTGAAGGACCAATGAGGCCAAATAGTATTCATCTCACATGTATGTTTAGCCTCATCATCTCTACACAGCTTTATCCTATGAGCAAAAGGAAGGAATGAGTTTTAAACTCCACTGAACTCCATGTAAAGGACTCTGCAGAGGATGAAAATCTAAGGCCTCGATTTCACAAACATTCTCTTGTTTTGGAACATTTTAAGTCACTTGTTCTGATGTATATCTCATCTTTTATATCAGTTTCTTTTTAGGTTTTGCCATACATTGATCTCTCATGGGAAGTGCAACATTCATGTTATTGAAGCTGCTCAACACAAGCCCATCCCTCACATCCTCATGTACAATGAGCCTTGAGTTCTTACACACATCTAGTTTTGTCTTTCTTAGAAGTGTTGGAGAAAGTAATGGGCATTCCTGCTCACTTACATAAGCATATATTCTGCATATTTTATTCTTTCTCTCCATGTTTCCTCTAACCAATGAGGTTCATTAATTTGTTATGTCTAGTTAAGATGTCAGCTCTTGCAAGCACATCTTTTGTACAAGCTTGCATAACAACTAACTCCAGCATGTCCAGTGCAATGGATACCGAGTCCATATTAGGGCTACTCATATGTGCTGCTGCATTACAGTAAGCAACAATCATAAGAACATCTGGTTAGTGTTTTGTTTGTTTGTTTGCATAACCATGAATTACTCAGCTCTGGTGGTGCTTTTTTTCTATGAGGAAAGTCCTGTGATTTCAGCAGTGGTGTAGGATGATCTCATGAGCAGGAAGTACAAGAGTAAATTCAACCCAGAGTCCTGATCATCCAGCAAACCTCTTGATTCCCATGACACATCCTTTGTGAGGATATTAATTCTCTGAATGCTTCATTTCAAGCACTAGCTCCTTTTAATGGGGTGCAGGTGATATGAAAATATAATACATTATGAAAACACAAAGCCTCAGTTAAGTTTTCAAGAGCACTATATAGCCTTGATTTCAGTTGCTTCAGTTCATTTTCTCGAACCTATGTATTCTCCAGAATGCTTTCTCAATGATAGAAATCAGAATAAAAACATTTCCATTTGACATTAGTTATGGACTTAGGGGTGCTGGTGGATGAGAAGCTCAACATGAGCCACGAGTGTGCACTTGCAGCCCAGAAAGCCAATCACATCTTGGGCTACATCAAGGGAAGCATAGCCAGCAGGTCAAGGGAGGTGATTCTCCCTCTCTACTGTGCTCTGGTGAGACCCCCACCTGGAGTAATGTGTCCAGTTCTGGAGCCCCTATTACAGGAAAGATATGGACATGCTGGAGCATGGCCAGAGAAAGACCACGAGGATGATCACAATGCTGGAGCACCTCTCCTGTGGAGACAGGCTGAGAGAGTTGGGGTTATTCAGTGTGGAGAAGAGAAGGCTCCAAGGACACCTTATGGTGGAGTTCTAGTATCTTAAAGGGGCCTACAGGAAAGCTGCTGAGGGACATTTTAGGGTGTCAGGTAGTGATAGGACTAGAGGGAATGGAGTAAAAATAGAAATGGGTAGCTTCAGATTGGATGCTAGGAAGTTCTTCACCATCAGGGTGGTGAGACACTGGAACAGGTTGCCCAGGGAGGTGGTAGAAGCCCCATCCCTGGACATTTTTAGGGTCAGGAAGCACTCAGAAACCTGATCTAGTGTGAGGTGTTCCTGCCCATGGCAGTGGGGGTTGGAACTAGACCATCTTTGTGGTCCCTTCCAACCCTGAAAATTCTTTGATTCTATTTCTTTTCAAAAAAGAACAGCAGTCTCAGTAGTGTTCACACTCTGCTATTAAGGACTTAGAAACCTTTTCCTTAATTGCATCTTTTACGACAATGCCTTCATTTCACATTTCCCAAGGCAGATAACGCCATGTTGCAATACATCAAATCCTGGCATACCAGCCACAAACCTCATTATCCCTGGTCATGTGATGGAATACAAGCCTGGTATAAATGGATGTCATGAAGCACAATGTAGGATGTCAGGAATGAGCTGCTGGCTTTCAGTATTATTGTGCAAAGTGTAGCATGATGAAAAAGTGTCTTCTCTTAACTCTCCAGCATCTAAAGGCAACAAAATGTGCAAAAGCATGAAGATCTCCACCCTTGCTAACTTTCTTCTTGATTAACTAGTCAAACTTGCAAGCAGAAATGTTTCAATGTAAAAGGATCTCATGTATTAGGAGTCGTCTCCTGCTTCTCATCACTCAGGATCTAGGCCATTCAGCTTTGAGAGACAGGATCTCTCTACTTCTGGAAACCTTCAAAGTCAATCACACATGTTATTAGCCTACACATGGAAATTTGGCCTTTGCTTCTGGAAGAATGCTTTGTTATATGTCTAAAATGTGTACAAGCAAATTACTACGTTAGGCAGGCTTGACACAGTCCTCCTTCTTATTTCCTGTGTTGAAAGTGTATTTTGTCTTAATAATTACTGATTTCTTTAATGAATGGAAATAGTTTTGAGCTTAAAAATAAATAAAGTCTCTAAAAATTGTTTTTCATTACATAAGAACATAATAAAATTATTTCAGTAAATTAATAAAGATTTATGTGTCAATTATTTGTAAAAAATGTAGCTAAAATTTCCTGTAATCTAAATAAAAGCAGGCATTAATTTTGCAGCCAGAATGTGTTTTAAGCTCTTACATATCCTGTAGCCATCAGGGGCAGGGGACACATAAAGGGGGGATTGAACTGTAATAAATGAAAATAGCTTATTCTTTGGGAAAAAGAAAAGATATCATCTTTCCCGGGGGAAGGGGCGGGGTGCAGGGAGGGAAGAAGAAATAAGTAAAAGAAGCAGGGCTTCTCCATCTCATGTTCTATTCATCAGACTTTCATCACCTCTGGCGTTCTTGGGGCATATTTTTATGGTGGTGTCTCCAGACTTGAAATGCATTGTAATATTTTGATGGCATCTATAGCTCTCTGAATCCTGTAAGCAGCATTCTTTCTGTCAAGGTGATGCAGCTTAGAGGTGGGGGGGGGTTGCTATTTGTAACAACAAAATTGAGGAAGAAAAGGATCACTCAGAGCAGTCTGAGTATCTTGTGCAAGAACTCCCAAAACTGTGCTGTTTCAGCTTGAATGGGCCTATATTTTTAACATTTCACTGAAGCCTGAAGTACACAAATGGAAGCATATTTTAAAACACTTTTGCTTTCTGGGATTTTTCAGTAGCAATTGCATGAATTATTTAAATCTGTTAGATAAAATGGAGGAGAGCAAAGAGGGTTCGTTTGCTGTTTAGTGCTCTCCATCAAAGGGAGTTTAAAATCCCTCCTGAAGAGAAAGTGCAGTCCTTTGGCAGATGTGTGCTGCAGTTTCACGCCCATTTGCATGCTGGTTTGTCCTGAAATGAAAACGTTTGGGCTATAGTTCTCTGCTTTATAAGCCTGCTTCATCTTGCATGGCCAGAATCCATGCAGCAAGTGATTTTCTTGCAAAACACCATACATAGTCTTGTGCTACTTTTCCCTCCTCCCCAGCATGGGAAGATGGATGTTTAACTTGTGCTCTTCTTCTTCCAGGCTTCTCACTGGGAGCTGATCCATGGCTGGAAAAAATGCGAGGGCATCCCTAAGCTCTGGCAGGCTCCTGGGCTGTGTGCAGGGCTCTCTGTGTGCAGCACTGAGCAGGAATTTTGGGATTATGAAGAATTATATCAATAGAAGAGGACTGTGTGTACACAGTATGAGCCTGTCGGCCTTCCCTAAAATTTACTGGTGTGACTCATGATTAGCATTCTCTGTACTGTTAATGGGATAATTGAAATACTTTTCCAGTGGTCAATTTAACATGTTTTAAACTGAAGAGTTAAGATGACAAGAATGGCAATTATGCTCCCACAGACATTGTGTAATTGTTAATGTCCATGGGCTGGGTAGAACATAAGCTTGTTTTCTAAAGGTATGGTGGCTTACTAGTGTGCATCACAATGCTGCACCCTCCCTATGGCTCACATAGGATTTCAGTGGGCTGCAGGCTGTGGCTGGAATAGGATCAAGTCCGCCTGTGTGTCTCTCAGGCAAAGATGTCAACAAGGGAAGGTAAAGAAAGCAAAGAAACAGCAGCAGAGTAAGCAATATGAAAGGAATGGAGAGGAATGGAGAGGAAATTTTATTCAGTACAAGGCAAGGGAAAAATACTTAGCAAAGATAAAGTGCAGGACAATACTCAACAGATAGCTAGAAAAGAGCTAATACTGAGCTGAAGGATAAATGAGGAGAGGCAGTGAACTACTAGGGCTGGTCCAGAAGAGGGATGATGGAGCATTAGGAAGCAGGTTCTGTACTGAAATGAGAGGTTGATGGGTGTCCTGCAGCCTTCTCCTTCATTGTATGACAGCAATGGCTAGTTGCAGAGAAGCAGCTTCATGGAAGATGCAAGTAACAGTGCTCACTCCAGAAATGGACAACCACAGACAGACCTACAGGTTATTTCATACAGCAGAACAGTGTTCATTAGCTTTGTGAGAAATCTCAGCAGCCAAATTTATGATGATGACAGCACACTCAAGGGCCAGTCAGCCTTGTCACACTGGTGATACTTATGATTTAGCTGCTGCTCATGGTGTCTGCTAAAAGCTGTCACACTGATTGTCTGAAGTGGAACTCTTTGCCATTTAGGGAATAACCTCTGTTTCTACAGAAGGGCCATGTTGGCAATGATGTCTACATCTAGAAAGAACACCCTTCAGGAGTGAATTCCTTTCCTGGGGGTAACTGACTGCGTAAGTTACAAATGGTGTAGTCTGTGAAGCACTGTTCTGATTAACTTGGTGCAAGACTCTGGAAAAGGAGGGATTTGAATTGGATCTTATTCCTTTGGGTTGCTGGCAAAAGACTCAGATCAGGGCTTCCCTTTTTCTGCAGTTTTTAAACATTGCCCAGAGCAATGACACACAGGTAAGCTTGAGATTCCTCTTAATACTGTTATTTAGGTGAAGAAAAGAGTCATTTGTACTGCTGGAGTGATGTGCTGGTGTGGACATACTGCTTGGTTTACATACGAGTCCATTTGGACATGAATCCAGACTGTGCAGAGCAAGCTTTCTTTAACTTTGTAGAGAAATCAGTTGGACTTGATGATCCCAAGGGTCTTTTCCAACCTGAATGTTTCTGTGACTCAGTGATTCTGTGACTCCCAAGATTTCCTCATACACCAACAAAATTCGCATAAAGTATGTATGTTAATAACACCTTTAATAGCCTTTGCTGAGTGAAGGAATTCACCTAGTGACATTATGGCAGCTACATATTAAAACAAGGACAGAGGATTTTTCATTTTATAAAGTGAATATTAATATCCTTTCAAATATGTAACTGGAAAATATTTTCTTACAGCTAGATGGAGTGATTATAACACTTTAAAAATCAATCACTGTTCCCTTTTTAAAAGGTTCTTTACATTTACCAAGCTGATGAATAGCCTAATTAAATTCAAACAAGTTAAAAAAAAAAAAGTTCAGAAACTGAAGCATGCTGAAGTGCTATTTTGGGGAACAAAAAATATGGCTATGTCAAAAGCCTGTTTGGTGAAACAGCATGTGATCAAAAATGTTTTACTCAATTGAGGCTGCTTCCTTTCTATCGCTCATTAAGATTCTGAATAAATGATGGTTTTTTTCAGGATTGAAGTTACTGTTTCACCCTCACCCTTTACACTTCCAGTAATGACGTCAAACAGGAGGAAATTGCAAATGCAGTAGTGTAAATTATTGCTTTTCTGTAGGGTGTTTTGGTGGTGGTTTGTTGTTTGGGGTTTTTTTTGGGGGGTGGCTTTTTTTGTTTGTTTTGTTGGTGTTTTTTGTTGGGTCTTGGGGATTTTTTTGTGTGGAGTTGTGAAAGCATAATGATTTTTGTGGCTTGTTTTACTGTTCAAGCAGAGCAGAATTCTGTGTGCAAGGGACCTATGCAGACATTCAAGTCATATGAGTAACTTCTGTGTGAAATGGACATGAGAAAAGGAAAAAAATCTTTTGAATGAGATCTAGGAAATGCTACTGCATTGCTACAGGTAAGATATTTTCATTGTTTTATCTTTAATTATACAAATAGCTTATATCTATTGATTATCTATTTATGTTCATATCAGTTTATGGTCTAAGTTGAATTTATGTCTTTTTTTTATTTCCTTTTGCTTCAGTCCCACGAACACAACAGAAATGTGCTACAGGCATTTAGCTTTGCTTATTCTAAACTCCTAGCACAGCCTTCTTTTAGTTTCTCAGACTCATTTAGTTTTCAAACATGACAGCAGGAGTTAATATTTCCTTAAATAAGGTTAGTAGATCTCCTATATGTGAAGTTACCTGGTCTGGCACTTGAATGCTGAAGAGCCAAATTTTCTTTTCTGTAATTGGTTCTGCTGTTTCCCCACCCTTAATGCAACAGTTGTAGGGACAATCTGGACACAAAATTTTAAACTATTATCTCAATTTAAATGAGGTGAAGCAAACAATGAGTATTAGGGCTGCTATTTTAAGTCTGAATCTGAAAAAGCTGGATGCAAAAGAAGAGTTTTAGGTAGGGGGAATTACAGCGAAGAACGTAGAATTGTGCTTAGAGAAAATGCACCCCACAAACAGATCCAGAAAGAAATTCCATAGGTGGGTGCAAGATGGAATTCAACTGGGGCTTGAGGGGCAAGCAAGAAGGTAAATGAAACAGTAGGCAGCTGAGGAAGAAATTCACAGCATTAAACCCAGAGGTAGTGGAGTAAAGGAGGACTGTAGTAAAAGGACTGGAAAAATTAGAACTGAGGACAGACACAAAGTGCTGTGTCTAATAAACACAGAGAAGGAAATGTTAGTAAATACCTTATTAAAGCAGCCCAGTGAGAGAGAACGGGAGAAATAGCAGGCATGGAAGAGTAAAATCCAGCTCTGTGTTGGCCTTGACTGTGGATTATCACAGCTCAAAGAAAGGGGCAGCTGTCAGCTAACATGAGGAAAGGGACAGAGCAGTAGGGGAGGAAACTGAGCTACAGTGATAAATCTGTAGTTTTAAAACACTATGCTCAGTGAAATGTATGTTGACTTTTCTTCAAAGTGTCAGGTTTTGAGGCATGTTCAGGATTACCCTTTACCTTGGAGGAGAGAGAATGAGAGCTTACTCTCACTTTCTACTTGTAGATCAATGCTTTAGAAAAATAAACAGCAGAATTTCAGGTTAAAAGAAAACTGCCACCAGCTTCTTTCTTTGTTTGGATTGCTTTTTAGCTAGCACACAGTGGAGTTTGACATCACTTTCTTTTTGCTTCTAGATGCATTAGCACACACTTTTCTACACGAATAGTGTCACTGGCAGGCTTGGATTGACTTCTTCTACTGACTGACTTGGAGAGTAAAGCTTTCTGAGGGAGATAAGCTTGTAAGTAGCTCCATAAAATTTCTACTTGTCTCTTTTTCTCACATTGTGTGGAGGTTATCAGGCAGCCAAAGTTCAGTCACTCTCAAGAGCAGTTCACAGCTCTGAAATATACAGGTGACAGAATTTATTGCAGAGTGGCACAGCCTGATTTCAGTGTGAGAATGGTCCCTCCAATGAAAAATTCATTATATGCTGTTACTTACATTTGAGCAGGATCTGTGTCAGGGCAGGTACTGCTCATGCAAGCAGGAGAGCCAGGAGAAGAAGCTGATAGTGGGGCAGATGCTTACCTATCCAGCACAGAACCACAGCAGCCAAGCAAGAGGACCAGGGCAGGTTCAGCAAAGTCACCTGGATCAGACAAAAGTCCAGATGGCCAAGGCAGTTCACAGCAGGGCCAAGGCCAAGCTGGGAAGCTAGATTATCACAGGATGGCCAGGCTTAATGTGGCATAGGACTGAGCACTGCCTTTTGTGTTATGTAGCTCAGGTTTAATGCTTAGGTTAAGCCTGGGTTTTAAAGCAAATACAAAGTTAAGGGATGGATAGGACACTATCCATGACTCAGCTCCTTCCCAGTTTACAGAGCTGGGCAATAACAAAGCTGGCTCGAGCATGAGCAGCCAAACTGAAGGGAGGTGAGAAGAGGAGGTGGAAGGGGTTGATTCAGAGAAGCTCACAGCCCTGACCCCCAGTCACCCAAGTCAAGGAAGCTGCCATGGCATCCTGTAGTTTTTGCCCTGCCTTTTCGTAGAATCAACAAGGTTGGAAAAGACCTCAAGGATCATCAAGTCCAACCTGTCACCCAAGACCTCATGACTACTAGACCATGGCACCAAGTGCCATGTTGAATCCCCTCTTGAACACCTCCAGGGACAGTGACTCCACCACCTCCCTGGGCAGCACATTCCAACGGCTAACAACTCTCTCTGTGAAGAACTTTCTCCTCACCTCGAGCCTAAACTTCCCCTGATGCAGCTTGAGACTGTGTCCTCTTGTTCTGGTGCTGGTTGCCTGGGAGAAGAGACCAACCCCCTCCTGGCTACAGCCTCCCTTCAGGTAGTTGTAGAGAGCAATAAGGTCTCCCCTGAGCCTCCTCTTCTGCAGGCTAAACAACCCCAGCTCCTTCAGCCTCTCCTCATAGGGCTTGTGCTCGAGGCCTCTCACCAGCCTTGTTGCCCTTCTCTGGACACGTTCAAGAGTCTCCATGTCCTTCTTAAATTGAGCAGTCTTACAGTAGAAACCATCCTATGGGCAGGAAATGGAGGAAACATTCAGGGCATCAAGGCTGGTGAAGGGGTCTTGAACACAAGTCATATGATGAGCAGCTGAGGGAGCTGGGGTTTGTTCAGTCTGGAGAAGTGGAGGCTGACGGGAGATATCTGATGTTGTAGAGAGGCAGGGCCCAGGCTGTTTTCCCAGGTAACAAGTGGTAGAATAAGAGGAAATAGCCTCAAGTTGCACCAGGGGAGGTTTAGATAGGATATTAAGAAAAATTTCCTCACCAGTAGGGTTATTTGACACAGGAAAAGGATGCCCATGGAAGTGGTGGAGTCACCTCCCTGGAGATGTTTAAAAGACATTTGGATGAGGAGTGTAGGGACTTAGTCTGACACTTGTGTACATGGAGATGTTCAGTTATGATTGGACTCAGTGGTCTTAAGGCAATTCTCTTACTCTATGGAAAGCAGACAGACCTCTTAATGTGCAGTCCAGATGTGGCTGGGACAATGACCTGTATCCGAGAGGTGGAAGATAATCTTTATTGTTTAGGCATAGATATCAAGGAGAAAAGTAGTCTGAGTGCGTACACACTAATTTCAGTGTCCATCCTAAGACAACCAGATACTAGTATTTCTAAGACGTTCATGTTTCACAGCCCATGGCACATGGGTATCAGGGCCAGTTTCATAATACTTAATGTGTGAGGCTATTGGAAAAAGTTTGGAATGCTAGCCAGGGCATAGTTTTCATAACAGCATTACAGTGCATGTTTTGGGATCTCAGTCCAGCATTTAACCATTTCTAAAGTAAAGCCATTATACTCATTCTGGGTGGCATGGAAAGCCCTGCAGTTCTGTTAAACCAGTGCTTAACACAGATAACATATTCAGCTACTGTGATGATCAAACTCTGTTGCCTTTATTGACAAATTTAGCATGTTTAGCAATTTTCTAAATCATTTAAACTTGCACAGATCTTTAGTGGAGAGAAAACATTCACCCTACCAATAAATTTGAAGGTTTTTCTTAATAGTGTGGGAGTGTTAATGTTCTTCACAAAAATACTTGCAATAGCAGAAAGACAAAGAACTTGTCCTCAGTCTCATTTATACCTAAAATATTGTAAGAACTACAAATTCCCAGCCTGGAAAAAAAAATTAGACCAGAACTTTGGTTAATCTTTGGCAATATTTTAAATAACTGGAAACAGAATCTTCTAATGGAATGTGTCAGGCAAATCGAACTGTAGGAGGGATTGTCAGCAATGCCTACGATTTCTTACAGTCATCTCCTACTGGAGATATCACTATATAAAAATCTTAAAACATGATTAGCATGAGCACTGCATCCTTCCTAATTGTTTTCCTTATTTGAGCCTGATAATTGCCCATTACATCACCCTTAGTGCAGTTAATCATACCTACTTTTCTTCATGGGTTTGCTCTCTTTGCAGTTAAGTTATACATCAAGTAACAGATCTTTTTACTGTGTTTGCCTGTAATTGTTTAGCACAAGGGATTCTCTGTCTGCTCCCCCCAACACAAAAGTGAGGGGAAGAATAACACACAAAACTCAGGGCTGAGACAGAGAGATAAGAGTTTAATATAACATGAGATATCATAATCACAACACATAATTACTTTAGCTGATAATCTAATTAATCGAATAATACAATGCATGATTACCTTAGCTTAGCCTATTTTCAGAAGCAGCAGAGTGAAATACACAGGGAAGAAAAACACAGCATAAACCAGAAAACCTGCAACATGGTATGAATAGTAGCAGCAGGTTCAACTCGACCCACGACATTGCCTTAAGGTCTAAAAATACCTTCTTCCTTGATTCTGGCCTCTTGGGACATGCAGATAACATAGGTGTCTTGAACTAAATCCATGAGTAAATGTGGTATGAAAACCTTTCCCACTTGTTGAGTGACCTTTCTGCAGTTTTAAAAATAATGAAGTTAGATTAAATTAATCCCATCCCAACTGGATTTATTCACTATTATCCTCCTTACTATCAGATGAAGGACCAAGAAATCTGAGCAGTTCCCAAAATCATCACCTCCATTTGCAGGTGTTATCTGATATTTTAATATCATTCTCTAAGAACAATGATAATACTGTTCTGAACCTGAACCCAAAGCAGAGAGATTCATACCTATGCAATCAAATAAACAGAAGGTTAATAGTCTGCTCATATCTGCCAGCTCTAAGGATTTACCAAGTCTGAAAGATATGTTATTATCCAAGGAAATAACAATCAAAAGTACAAAGGAGGTGTAAACCATCCTTAATCATAATATGGACAATTTTTTTATTTAAAATTGTCATTAAATTTAAAGTTGTGCTTTCCCTATAATTCAGTCCAAAAACTTCCTCATTTTCATCACTTTGCAGAAAACTGATCTAGAACAAAATACCTCAGTGCTTAGGGGGAATATCAGGTCTCCTCTTCTCAACATGTCACACCGGGATTCTTACAAAGCCTTCACTTTTGTCCCTGCTGGAGGAACCCTTCATTTGCTTTCTTCAAGAAGGAAGAGTCTGGCAATTAACAGAAAGACCTTTTCCGTCAGCCCTTCCAATTGCTTCAAGCCAGATGGAGCATTCTCTTCCTGCTTCTCCCACCTTTGATTTTGGAAATGCTAAACTATTTATTTTCCAGCAAGAAGATACAGCTTGTCTTTCTCTTATCCTATTTTGTAGGATCCTTGCTGCTGTAAATAGTTCCAGACTGTCACTGTGACTCTTCACCAAAGCGTCTCAAAGCTTATGGAGGACAACTCTGACCTAAGTTTAATCGGTTGCTCAGTTGTCCCTAGGGTTCCCAACATTACTACTGTTTGCAGCAATGTCCACTAATTCATCTTATTGTAAAACAGACACCTAGGACAGATACAAGTGCCAAAGACCTCACCCAAACATAATACTTGGCAAACCTGGAAGTAGAAGAAAAAGTACTGGCAGTTCTGTGTCTGTAATCACAAGGAAGGCAGCACTGCTCTGGTCATTCCTGTTTTATTCATGGGGTTCTCATCTAAACCACACAGCCTTGAGCCTGTTATTTTCCATACTGATAGTTAAACAAAGCTAAAATTCTACAGAATTTGATAGCACTTGTTTGGAAGAATTGAGGTTAAAAAGGAGCTGTTTCGTCAAGTTTGACATATTTAGCAACTGACATCTTCTACTATATATAGCTTGTGTACTGAAGAGCAGATAGCTGATTATGCAACAAATTAAACTTTTTCTAGCCTCCTTGCAATAAGCAGAGCATTCTGCATCCTGATTGCAACTGTAAACAGTTAATAATTATTGCAGTGAGGACTGTTATCATTAATCTGGCATTAAAATTCTAAAGTTTTCAAAGCATTTTTTAAAATATTGGAGGCTTGTAACCCTGGTGTGGTTTAATAAAGATCTGACATCATTTGTTTTGTTTGCTTGTTTTGAATTGAGGATTAAAGGCCTAATACGGAGAGGAATGTAGAAGACACTAACTGGAATTTCAGTTTTAGTATTAATAATATTGATAACATTTAATTAAGTGTTTAAGCTCATGTATTCTATGTGCTTTAATATCATAACTGCAGAGTTATACTATGCTACTGTTGGCCAGACTTTTCTAGTGGCTTCTCTTGCTATTTATAATTAATGCACAATAAATCTGGGTGTTAATGAACTTAGGAAATCTTGCTAGTGTAACATTTGTTAAATGTGTGAGGAGAAAGAGGAAGGATGGAAGAAAACTGATGCAGCAGAAAGCCACTTGTTTTTTTTAATCCCCAGTTAATGGTGAACCAGCCACATAAGTATCAGACATAAGGAATTTTTTTTTAAGAATGGTATTTTTGTCAGTGTTTAATTTCATATAGTTTGCACTTTCCAAAGATTACCGAGGAAATAGATGGCATCAGGACTTTGAGATCTGAAGAAATTTCCCCAAATACCCAGGCCTTCCACCTCCCAGCACTCTTCTCTACATATGAAATCCTCACCCTTCAATGAGAGAACAAAACACATTTCTGAAGCATCATTACTGTGCTTTGTACATCTACAAGTAAATCAAGAAAGATGCTGCACAAGAAGCAAATATCCTACACTCTTTGGTTTCTCCTGCAGTGCTAATCTTCAGTGCTACGCTTAAAAGGTCTATCTGTTCTTCTCTTTGTGATCACTCTTCTATTCTATAAATAAATTTCCATGGTAAAAGAATGACTTTGACTGCGGTAAATTGACTGTTATTAGTCAGCAACGTTTCTTAATGTTATGTTTGTGTATGTAGCTGTAGGTGAATCGCCAAAGTAATATAATAAGTCAACAGGGAAAGCTGCAGTTCTTTTTTCTAATTTCACCAAAAATAACCCCTCAGCACCCACATTTCAAATAGAGAAACATTTAACCAAAATCTCTGTCACTGATTCTATTGACATTGTTTTTTCATTCTTTCACGCTTATGCAACATGTGGGCATAGCTGTGATATATCTTCCAGTGTTTACTCATTTAAAAAACACACAAGTCACTCCTGATTAATTAACATATGTTTTATCATCTGCTGAATTGTCAGCCCTGGGGAGATGGAATTTATATCCTGTATTTCCTAAGGGAGCACACATTACCTGTGCATTACCACACATTGGACACAGCAAAGTAGACTGGTTTTATCTGAAACAAGCTGTATCCCCCAAGACAGCAGCATTTTGGTTTTGATTTAACGTAATACTGTGTGAGTATTACTGCCTGCAAAATTAATGGATTACTTTGGGGTTTCTTCTGATAAAAACAGTGTTTATTTCTCTTTAATGTGTTACATGCTTTTTTCTCTTTTTGCAAACCAATTGCCATTATATTTTTGACATTCTGTTTAACTGTGATGAACAATTACTTCAGATTTAGTAGAATTTCAACCGCTTCTCCTGTAAACGTCAATAACCCAAAGGAAAAATACAGCATACCTTAAGAGTAGTAAAAAGCATTGCCCAATTTCTATGTGATCCCATCCTACCTTTACTCAATCACACCACCTCACTCACCAGACAGTAAAGAAGAAAAAGCATTGTGCACCAAATTAATTATAAAATACTGCATAACTCCTATCCCTTTAGCTTTCCAGTCTCATTCAACCTCAAAGTGTTAGGATCTTTCCTTATGTAGCTATTCCTATAAATTAGTGGATTGGGTGTTTGGTAGTGGGGTTTTATTCCTAATAGCAGCTCTTGGGAACTGGAGAGTGATAGACTAGTTCACTGACAAGTTTGCTCAACTTCAGTATTGGTGATTTCTCTGACTATGCAAGAGAAAGCAGGAGATACAATGGCTGAAGTTATGACTGCTTTGTGGCATGAATTACTGGGGTGCTGTTTCTCACATCTGGAGCGTATTTTCCACTGAGGTTTGTATTGATTCAATTTCTGAATGTAAATCCAGACCTAAATATCATTTATTCTCCTTGGCTTTCACTGAATGAACTAAATTTGTGGGTTTGTATTCTTTATGTGTAATTTTCCTTAAGACACTCTGTGAAAATCACTATGTAAGCACGATTTAGTGCTGCATGGTGCTATTAAATATTCTCTTTTAAGCTGCATTGTGAAAGAACTGTGTAATTTATTTTGTTGTAGCCTCCCAAACAAATGTATTTTGTTAAAATATTTTTTATTAAAAATTAATGTGTCATGTCACTGCTTCTCACTGATTTTAAAATGACACAAATGGAATAGGCTGAAGGATTTTTCTAAAGATATGTTCATCTCTCATATTTCCTTTGGGTTGAATCTAAAAAGGCTGCCACTAGTAAATCGCTGTTTCAAAGCTACTAATATGCAATTTCCTCTGCCTGCCTCCCTATACAGGTCAAGATTTTAGAGTCAAATCATTAATTATAAAATGTATACTTTATAGTTGAGATCATACTGATCATAACATGGAGAAACATGTTATGCAGTATTGCCTAAAATATTATGCTGGTGAGAAAGTAATATGAAAATTGTTATTTAAAATAAAATCTCCAGGTGACCACACACTGCTGCTTCTCCGTTCACCGTAACAGTAGTGAATGGCTGCATAGAAAACATGGGAGGCTAAATTTTTAAACAGATTTTAACCAAACCAGACTTACACCTCAGTTTTCTGTTACTGGTTCATCAATCCTTGTAATGTGTCTCCTGCATAGCTAATGAAGTGAAAGCTTTCAGGAGAAGGGCCCTATCTGCCTGAATTTTAAGTGAAAGTTTAAATCCTAAATTAGGCACACTGTGTCATGCCCTATGACTTTCCTCACAGAGAGACAGAATACTGTTCAAGCCTGTAGTTGCTCATCGTAAGACTACTAAAATCAAATTTTCTTTCTTCCCATCCTCTTTAATGTTATTTTCATTGACATTTCAGAGGCACTTCCAGTAATTCAGATTTCCAGCTGTGCAGTTCTCTGACCTGTTGTCCTGGAAGAGGCATTAATAAGACAGTTAAATCTGTTTTGAGCCACTGCTCCTTTCTCAGAGTGTTACAGGGTCCAGATTGAGGTCAAGGAGCCTAATAGGCAGGCGCCTTTAAGGCTGCCTGGAGGGGAGTGGAAGCTGAGCCCTGAGCTTCACGTTTCAGAGAGGCGACTGATGTGCCATTGGGCTGTTCAGTTTTTGAAAAGGGAATTTGTAGAGCAAGGCCTCTTATGCTTGTAGCTCGCTCGCACCTCGCTCACTCACTCATTGCACTCAAAGCTTGCAACTCTCTGTCGTGGTTTGGGAGACCAATTCTCCCACCACAGGCAAAAATAACGACTCAGACAAACGGATTGCAAAAAATGGTGGAAAGTTTAAATGGAAAAACAAAAAAAACGACAATGAAAGTTTTACAGAGAACCACAAGCACCGTGACAAAAGAGAGAGATCCCAGAACATACCCAAGAACATCTCGCCCCCACCTGGGGGTACACCCAAACCCCCCCAGAGCTCTTTTCCCACCCAACCCCCAACCCAGCCTTGGGCCTGGGCAGGCCCAAGGGAGGTAGCTCACCCCATTTTACCTAGGCAGCGGCAGGGGGACAAAAGAGGAAGTGAAGACCCCATGTGGATGTTTTATAGAGGAGCCGAGAATTATGGGTGAAATACCTGGTTTGCTGTGACCACCCAGTGGGCTGGACCCTTTTGGGACCTCCCAGGTGTGGTCTGTGCAGTGGCACCCGGGCCAGCACCCAGCCTAAACCACCACACTCTCTCACCTCTGTCCCTCGTTCGTTAATGGGATTCAAGGCTGCAACAGGCACCCTCCTTGCTCCTATCTTCTGAGCAATTAGCTTCTTTGTTTAGTGGTGTAGTGCTAAAGTTGGGCCCTCACTGCGGCAGCGTGCTCTCTCTCATTTCCTCTAAATTTGTGGATACTGCCCTTGGACCATAACTACGAACTCAAACAAACACGTCTTCGTTCAGCAAAGGTTTTGGTAGTTAGCAGCCTGGCAGTTCATGAGTAAAATACGCTATTTTACCTGGTTATTTCCGAGGTTCATAGCTTGTTACCTCTTAGATAGCTCTGCTGTGAACTCGACGGTAGTTCGTCTATACCACCCACGGCAGCAGTGCTGTTTAGTTTCGCGTGCACAGGGAGATTCCAGTTTGTTCCTCCGTATTCCAAGTTCTGACTGTTCTAGGCTGTCATTCTACTGTTTATTAGCCTTCTACCGTGTGTAATTATCTTGTTATTGACCAGGCAAATGAACCTGAATAAATTGGTGTGGGAAAACAATTTTTAAAAAATATTTAATAAATAATATTCATATTTTATCATATTTCTGGCCAATAAATTCATAAACTACAACACCTGTCTTGTGCTTCTTGTGGCTAGTTTTACTTTTCTAAGATCCTTCAAAATCCATCCTTTTCTTTACATCTTCATCAGGAAACCCTTTTTTAGTATTTTCAAGTTTACAGCTTCCTTCTCTTACTCCATTCCCTCTTGCTGAATATTTCTTTTTTACAATTGTTTGGCTTGCAGTATTAATTCATTTCTGCTTTAAATTACAACTGACATGAATTCTCAAATCTGCAGCAGGGTCCTTATTTTCTGAAAAATAAATCATTAACTCTGGTCTCTCCTGTTGAGAGCATTCATGCTAAGATGTTGTGCAACTGTAGTTCCTTTCCTCAGTGCCCTTCTGCCATCACATTCCATACATTTTCCTACTTTATTTCCTTCTTGCCTTTTCTCCTTCATTTGAAAGTTTTTTTTATGCACCTCCAACTTAAGATGGCAGAAAAGGGGCAATGCAGAATACATGATGGTAGGTTCCTGTTCTCATCTGGTCTGGCAGGACTATCTTCCTCTCTCCTTTGACTGCAGAAGAAGACAAAACCAGCAAGCCTTTATTGGAACAGCCACCCACTCTTCCCTCTATTTAGTGATTTTTCTTGTAGTGTGTCAAGGAGCATTTCAAACTATAACTCCTTCTATACAAAGCATATTTCTCTGTCTTCAGCCTCCCAATACAACAATAATTCCTTGTGTCATTGCCAAGTGGAAAGGAACAATGGTATCTTCAGGTTGAATTGCTATGGAGAGCAGAGGCGTTTATGCTTTCAAATGTGAAGGATACTGGTAATTGTGGCACTTGTACAAGATTTTCTCATGAGCAAAGAGTGCTTTCCTTAAATGGTGTTTTTCACATAGCTTTAATTTCTACAAGACTATTTTTAATATCAAAGCATTCATGTCAGCTGATGGTTTTTAACCTTCCTCAGTTTTATGTTTAAATTGCAGTGAGAGTAATATTTTGATTAAAATATTTGTCTTAGACTTGAATGGCAGAGCAAATATTAATAAGACATTCTGCACCACTTGAGCTACAGAGAATGAAACAATCTTTACAAAACACATTTTTTGTCCTGCTTATTTGAACAGTGAGTTATTATGCTATGTACCTGTGAACTGCAATTTTTTTCCTAATTGTACTTTGAGTTCCTAGGAGAGGACCAGACAGGACAAAACTCACCCATTCATTCTAGCATGTGTCAGCTCTAGTGCACTTCCACCCCATATGAGCTAGCATGAGACGATCACTCATTTTCCCACAGAAATCAATTGCACTCCCAGGTATCTACTGCCATGTCTCAAAGACCAAAGATTCTGGCCTTGCCTATTTTGTATTCTGTCTAGAATACAATTGAAGGGAAAAAGCAACAGAAGACTTTAGTTACACGAATCTTCCTTTCCATTCATAAAAGTTACCATTTTCTCTTCATTAGCAGGTATTTCTGGGTCAATATGGAGAGAGAGGTCAATCCAGTGTTTATATTTAACGTTAAAGATTGTAACGAATGGACAATACAACTTGCTATATGACCTTTTTAGCTTGTGCTGCCTCCACTGCAGACAGCTACCACACAAAACTCATAGCACTTGCCTTGTCTGGCTTTGTGTGATGGATTACTCAAAATGAAAAATCATTCATAGATAACGCCTCACATCACTCCAGTGCAATCTCATATGAAGATAAACGATGGAAGTGCTCTGAGCTCAGACTTTTAGAAAGGAGAGGCTGAGGTGTTTCCAGAAAAACAAAAGCCACTATGAATGAGCTTTCAACAGGAAGATGAGAGTGGGAAAGTGAAATAAGATGTTACAGCATTCTGACAGAGAGGACATAGCCTCATTTATGTTTGATCAGTGGTCCTTGCAGTTTCAGAATAAAAGGAGAAGAAACATGACTACAAGATAGTTTTGTATGAGGAATGAGTTAAAGTAAAACTAAATATTATGTATTCATATCCCTGACAAAGATACTATCAGGACCAATGTAAACCATATCCTCAGGTTCTCATCAGCATTTAAAATTCCTCTACAAAAATAAGTTCAGGTAGAAATTTTCTTTGTCTACTGCACTGGCTTATGACGCAGTTGTGAGTAAGGAGATGGGGAAGACTTTGAAGACATCCTGGAAAGTGAGAGGGAAAACCTTTGGTAGTCAGGATGTAGGCACTCTGCTTACTGTGCCTTCCAGCCTTGGGGTCCCTCTGACACCATATAAAGTGCCTAAACCCCATGGAGTTTTCTCCATGTGAAGAGAATGCCACCTTGGTTGCTTCCTGGAACTTGGACTTTGCATGGGATTAGAGGAGTCTGTTCATCTGTCAGAGATCTGTATATAATAGGGGTTGCCAAGGGGTTAATGCATGGTAGGAGGAGTGGGGCTGAAAGTATCATGTTCTGACTGTCCCTGTGTGACAGTTTGACGCTGTGCCTTTAAGAAAGGGGCACACTGGCTAAATGTTTATAAAATATTTTAGTATTCTAAACGAATTTCATTGGCCAAGTAATTGTGGGAGGTGAGGTTAGTCCCAGCGCAGCTGGAACTTTCTCTCAGTCCTCCTTTCTTCGCTGTCCCTTTCGGCTGGATCTGCTTCTGGGCTTCTTGCCAAGAGATAAGAACTAACAAACTCCCTGTGCCAGGCCTTTCTTCCTTTCCTGCCCTGTTAACCGTCCACATCTCTTTCTTCTACCTCTTTGGGGGAGAAGGGAGGTAGGGGGGTGAAGGGGGCACAGGGGGAAGCCCCCTCTGTGGGGGGTCTGGTTTCTGGTTGAGTTCATTTGCTGTATATTCCTGTATATATTGTGAAATACCTGTATTTGTTGTGTTACATATAATCTGTTTCCTTGTAAAATATAATCTCATTTCTCCGACTGGGTTTAGCCGTGGTCTCTTTCTCAGTGGGGAAGGGAAAGCAGAGCCTTTCCTTTCAAACCACCACATGGTGGAGCCATTCTGTGTCATCCAGTCTGTTCTGAACAGTATTTCTGATACATCTGACAGTGCCCATCATTTATCAGGGTTAGTGCCATTGTCACCTGGAACTTAATTCAGTTGCCCACACATATGCATCTAGCACCATTCCTGATGACTTGGAGAGCCCACTTGGTCTCTAGTTAACACCCCAAGAAAGGCATGGATCCCTCTCAGTTGCTACCTTGCATCTGCCTCCCTTGTAGAGACATTTCAGACATCCCAGGGTGTCAGAAGTGGCAACATGCATTTTTGTGTGAGCAACTGAACCCAGTCCCTGGGTTTGTGTTGGCTCAGGTAGATTTGGCTGGCTTGGAACATATGCCATAGTATTTAGTCCTCCTTGTGGAGGGCAGGGTCACATTTGTGCTCTCCAGGCATTATGAGTTAGTCCTTGGATGCAGTAGAGATGTGGGTTTGTCAAGCATCACAATTTTTGTGCATCAGGTAAGGAAAGCAACACTCTGCACTGGGTTAGGAACTGGCTGGAGGGCTGAGCCCAGAGAGTGGTGGTGAACGGTGGCACATCCAGCTGGCAGCCAGTCACTAGTGGTGTCCCCCAGGGATCAGTGTTGGGCCCCATCCTGTTCAATATCTTTATTGATGATGTGGATGAGGGGATTGAGTCCATCATCAGTAAATTTGCAGATGACACCAAGTTGGTAGCAGGTGTTGATCTGTTAAGAGGGTAGAAGGGCTCTGCAGAGGGACTTTGACAGACTGGACAGATGGGCAGAGTCCAACATGATGGCATTCAACAAGTCCAAGTACCAGGTGCTGCACTTTGGGCACAAGAACCCCATGCAGTGCTACAAGCTGGGGTCAGAGTGGCTGGAGAGCAGCCAGGCAGAAAGGGATCTGGGGGTACTGATTGACAGCCAGCTGAACATGAGCCAGCAGTGAGCCCCGGTGGCCAAGAAGGCCAATGGCATCCTGGCCAGGATCAGGAACAGCGTGGCCAGTAGGAGCAGGGAAGTCCTTGTGCCCCTGTACTCAGCACTGGTTAGGCCACACCTTGAGTACTGTGTCCAGTTCTGGGCCCCTCAGTTTAAGAAGGACATTGAGACTCTCAAACATGTCCAGAGAAGGGCAACAAAGTTGGCGAGTGGTCTCAAGCACAAGCCCTATAAGGAGAGACTGAGGGAGCTGGGGTTGTTTAGCCAAGAGAAAAGGAGGCTCAGGGGAGACCTTATTGCTACCTGAAGGGAGGTTGTAGCCAGGAGGGGATTGGTCTCTTCTCCCAGGCAGTCAGCACAAGAACAAGAGGACACAATGTCAAGCTGCACCAAGGGAAGTTTAGGCTCAAGGTGAGAAGAAAGTTCTTCACAGAGAGAGTTGTTAGCTGTTGGATTGGGCTGCCCAGGGAGGTGGTGGAGTCACCCTGCCTGGAGGTGTTCAAGAGGGGATTGTATGTGGCACTTGGTGCCATGGTTTAGTAATCATGAGGTCTTGGGTGACAGGTTGGACTTGATGAACCTTGAGGTCTTTTCCAACATTATTAATTCTCTGATTCTATGATTCTAAATGATCACCAACTGGCCACAGGGTGCTGACTCCAGAATGCCACCAGAGCAGACAGTGACCCATGCTGAGGAGACTCCCCCATATATAATGATCTCCCTGACAATGAGAAGGCTATGCTCTATTTACAGATAGGTCCTGCTGGCTTGTAGGAAGCAAGCGGAGATGGAAGGCAGCTGTCTGGAGCCCAAGAAGGCAAGTGGCAGAAGCAAGGGATGTCAGTACGCAGAAGTAAAAGCTGTCCAGCTGGCCCTGGATATAGCAGAATGGCAGAACTGGCCAGCGCTGTACCTCTATACTGACTCCTGGATGGTAGCAAATGCCCTGTGGGAGTGGCTGAAGGAATGGAGGAGGAACAGGTGGCAAAGAAAAGGGAAGGCTGTTTGGGCCGCTGACCTGTGGCACAACATTGCTGCCTGCCTGGACAGGATGCCAATAAAGGTACAACATATCGATGCGCACATCCCCAAGAGCAGAGCCACTGAGGAACACAAGCACAACCACGAGGCAGATCTGGCCGCTAAAATCTCCTAAAGAGACTTGGACTGGGAGCACAAGGGTGAGCTATTCTTAGCTCGCTGGGCCCATGACACTTCTGGCCACCAGCAGAGAGACACCACATAGCAGTGGGCTTGGGACAGATCAGTGGACATATCTATGGAGGCCATCTCACAGGTTATCCATGAGTGTGACATCTGTTCTGCCACCAAGCAGGCTAAGCACATGAAGGCTCCGTGGTATGGGGGGAGGTGGTCGAAATATAAGTATGGAGAGGCCTGGCAGATCGACTACATCACCCTTCCTTGGTCTCACAGTGGCAAACAGCACGAACTGACCATGGTGGAGGCAAGTACAGGGTGGCTGGAAACCTACCCAGCACCTACCAGCACTGCCACAACACCATTCTGGGCCTAGAGAGACATGTCCTGTGGAGACACAGCACCCCCAGGAGGATTGAATTGTACAGTGGAACCCACTTCAAGAGCCATCTCATAAGGGACTTGGCAAAGGAACATGGGATTGAGTGGATTTACCACATCCCATACAATGCACCAGCTGTGGGGAAGGTTGAATGCCACAATGGCTTGCTAAAGACCACCTTAAAAGCCATGGGGGGTGGAACCTTTAAGAATTGGGATAGACACCTAGCTCAAGCCACTTGGTTAGTGAACAGCAGAGGATCTGTGAACCAAGCTGGTCCAGCCCAGTCCAACCTGCTGCAAACGGTGGATGGAGATGGAGTTCCTGTGATTTGTGAACCTGCTGGGGAAGTCAGTGTGGGTTTTCCCTGCTGCTGGTGTGGGCAAATCAACCCAAGGGGTGGTCTCAGCTGAGGGGCCTGGTCACACATACTGGGTCATGTTACAAAATGGGGATATTCAGTGTATCCCACAGCGGAATGTGACTCTGGCTGAGAGGGGATGAAATCAGAAGGGGCAGCACACATCAATGTAATATAGTCACTGTTCTAATAGCTATAAGTTGTTCTAAGTTTTTCTCTCCTAGTTTAATACCTACCTAGGGTCCAGGACACAATACGAACACATCGCACACCAATCCAGAGGGCTCCTGCACTGTGGCAATCATAGCAATATGTAGTGTGAGCAATCTGGCAATATAAGCTTAGAGCTTGGCATAGTGGTAGGCCATGCTTAGCATAAGTGTAGAAGTAGCTAGCAGTTTAGCAAAATAGTGCTGTGCTAGCAGCATGTAACTAAAGCAAGGTACTGGTAGCTATATACACAGAGAATCATCTTGGAATAACAGGATGCACATGTCTATCAACAACCTCGTGTGATATTAGTAGTTTAACCAATAATGTAAAACAGTAGGACATGTGGACACTTGTGGGGAACCAATGAAGCTATGCCAACTATTCCCTGTGAGTCTATGTAAGCTGTAGAGGTTCCTTAATTAAACTGAACAATACTTAGATCATACTGGTCATCCGTATTGATTCCGAACTCCGTCGTCAACACTGCATCATCTCACCTGTACCTGTTCCTGATGCCCCACAGCAAAAGACTGTTCCTGTTTCCCTACAGCAATGTACTGTTCCCTTTCAGAGACAGACTGTTTCCTGGTTCCTGATTCTTCTCCACATCCCTGCCCAGCTCAAGCACCATCTGCATTGACCAGCACCACAGAAAAAAAATGTTACCTCTGTACTTCCAAACCAACTCCAAATTATTTCTCCGTAGATTTACCTCCTCCTCTTTTTATCTTACCGTCCTTTCTTTCCCTTTTTCTTTTCCCTTCCCTTATTTTTGCCTATTCTTTCCCCTTCCCTTTTTTTCCTTTCTATTGGGAAAGAGGAAGGGGGAGCAGGGGAGGGGTTCTCAGTCTTGCCCCCCATCTGAGATCTTAAATTCCAGTTAAGGCTCAAGCCACAACATAAAGCTAACAGAAAAGTTTGTTATACTTGGATTTTGTGATATGCTGGAGTAAGCAGGATTTTGACTGACATCTTCTCAGGGAGAGAATCTTACCATCCTTGTATTGTGAAAATATGTTAGCAGTATAGCATAGTAAGTGTTATATATGCCAATATGCAACAGAACTGGTTCAGATTTTTTTTAAGCTACTTGAAAATAGGTGATGTAAAGACAGCTTCAGGTTTTCTTTCTGTGATGGATTTATAAAACTATTATAAAAATAAGATAAACCTATTTACAGTGTCTACATTCATTAAACTATAATAGGTTTTTTGTTCCTGAAACATTATCCTTTGTTTTCCTGATTTTCAGGCTAACAGATTTGTAATGTTTTTTTGCTGTATGAGCCTCATCTTCTGTTGTCACTTTTTTGGACTCTTTGTACTTCAGGTACATCCAACAATATATTTGAGACATAATTAGGAGGCCAGAATTCAGCACACTATTCATGCTGGAGACATACTACTATTCAGTATGATGTATTTTGTAATACATCTTTTTCAATCTTCTCTTACAGAGCAGTTCTTATAACTTTACACTGGCAGCCTGGGCTTTTTCCCAGTACTGGGCTTTGCAATATGACAAACTGTCAGACCTCTCTGTTCATCAGCAAAGTGGCACAACTCTAACACACAGGTTCTGTAGTACAAGGTGATTAAGGTATGCATTATTGGTGTGTCTCTGCAAGAAAAGCAGCAGCAAAAATGTATCTTTGTCATCAGGATCAATCTGAATATGCTGGCACCTGTGGAGGTTGGTTTTACCTAGGACCTTATGAGAGCAGTACTTTTTTAATTACCTATCTGAGGTAGCTATTTCTTCCATTCATTAAGGAAGGCTTCTCTGGTTTTCTACCAGCATTTCTGCATTCACTTTTCTCATTAATCTCTCTCCACATAATCTGATAGTAACTTCCTCTCCCTGAACTACCACGGTCTTTTTACTGTTCATTTAAACTCCTGTTCCATGTTTCTTCCCTTTTCCATAATCTGTCCTTGTCCTAACTACTCTTAACTACTGTTTCCTTAAAACTATGCTCCCCCTTTTCCAACTGCTGCAACTTAGCCGTTTCCAAAATTTCTTCCTTGTGAAACATTTGGAAAGATAAGTCATCCTGCATGTGAGGACTTCCATCTGTGAACACTTTCTTTGCTTTCTCAAGCACTTTGAGGCTACTTAGAAGATTCTGCTGGGCTCACAGATTGTTGCAATACATAATCCATTCTATGACTAACATAAATGTCACAGTGTTGAGGAGCATTGCCTTTCAATGAAGAACTGAGGTACAGAGATGACAGCCTCTCTATGCAAGTTCGTGGCAGAATCTGGAGACAGAAAGCAATTTCATGCCTTTACCAGCAACCCAGCTTGCTCCTGTAGCTGTTAATACTGAGTCATGATTATCAGCCACAGAGGAGTACAAATGATTCAGAGGTTTATTAATGAAGCATTTTGACATGGTTGGAGGTTGTACTAATCAAGTTCAGAGATACAGCCAGAAGATTCATGAATCTTATTGTTTCCTTTTGTGTGTTTGTAATTGCTGTTCTACAGTACATCAGTTTTCCATGCTAAGGAAAACTATTTGCCACAGAGTATTACAGTACCCTTTAATGTAACTCTCTGGTGACATTTTAAAATTATTCATACACATTTTATATGTACTAGCTTGTTTTTCAATGGAAGATATAGAGGAAAATCTTAAAAGGCACACATCTGTACTGGGAGCCTTGCTGGTGATCTTGGACAGACCATATCTGCTCCGTTAGAGCTCATACTTAGGTCTTGAGAAACCCTAGGTTATTAATCTAATGTGCAACTAATAACAGAGCTTTGGGAAAGGTAAATTCTATGTGGATCAAGATGTGCTGTGTGTTGAGCCTGACCAGGAGAGCGCTGCTTGTTGCAAAGGGAGCAGACCACGGTTAACCTGAGCATACACAATCCAGCCCTGTGCTGGGCTGTGTATCCTTCACACCTTCAGGGCAGGTTGTGCTGCACATGCCCCTGGGCAGCAGGATAAGCTCAGCCAGCTTGTTGGACCAGAGGAGCCTGCAGGAAGCTCCCACTCGGTACTGGAGATCACAACCCCTGCCTGGCCTTGACTTCATCTAAAAGGGTAGCAATATGTTCTCATGTGAGCATTCTTTAAGAATAGTGTTGCTTTCTTGTATGCAACACCATGCTTGTGCTACACAATATCTTGAATGATCAAAAAATGAGAGCTTCTCTCCACAGACAGGATCTGCTCTGTGCAGCATGGTGAGGGAAAATCCATTAAATGAGTGCCCAGCATCTGAAGAGGCATAACATTTGCTCACTATCTATATTCCTATTCCTGTTCTGTCTCATTAAAGCAGTTACCTTATTAAATCTTTTGTTGTTAGCCTTTTCATATTGAGACCCAGGAATAGCCCTCAATTTGCTCACCCTATTTCAACCTTCCCCAAGACAAACTCCCCATCAATATCCTTACTGCATTCACAGAGTTCAAAGTCACTAATTCTCTAAAACAAGCACTGAACTGACTTTTGAAAGAGAGCTGAAGAGTAAAATCTGTCAGAAGAAAAAGAAAGAAAAAACAGAATTAGGAGCTCCCATCAGGACCCCTCTGAATTACGTATTATTTTCTGTGGTCACTATCTATAAAAGTGTTTTAATTCATACAGTTTAGTAACAAGAGGAAAAGCAACCAAAAAGAGGAAATAAAATTTATGGTACATTTCTTGCTAAAATATTGCTCTGTGCTTGCAAAACCACCACCCCGAGGACTTCTGATCCTTAGGCAAGACATTTGGTGGGTTGTCTATAAATTCAGAGTAAAACTTCTATGTCTCGGGCAGAAAATCAGATAATGATATGATTAAATCATGGGAACATAAATCAGGATTCTCATCCAGGTGACTTGCCTGACAAACTGTAATTAAACTTTGATCAGGTTTAGATTCAAGAGGAGAGGTATTTTTCTCTTGCTTATCCATGGCTGTATTCACCTCTCCAATTGTTCACTGTCTATAACGATTTTTGAGCCTACCAGCCAATTTCAATCACATATGAATGAATGGTTGAGGCCTTAAATATATCAGGCACCAGGCAAGTCAGTGGCTGGGTAGAAAAGGATCTCAGCTGAGCACTGCAATGAAAGGAAATGTAGTGATTTCTCAGTCTCATCAATCCTCAGGACAAGCTGTCCTCTGGGAAACAGCAAGTACTTGAGGGCCAGGGCATGACAGGGTCAAGCCTGACAGAGCTCAGACTAAGCTGGGAGCACAGCCTGCTGCACCAGGGGATGGGGAGAACGAGAATTTGGGTGGGGAAAACCGGCTCTCGTGTCCCTTTGCTACATAGGGAAAACCAGAACACACCCATTCTGCTGTTCAGATAACTGGTTGCTTTTTCCTCTTCCCATTTTTTTCTTAGAGTCATTATGTTGTAGAAGACATGGAAGGGTTTCTGTCTTTTCCTATCAGTCCATAAAATCAGCTAACCTGTATCTTTTTTCCAGCCGTATCTGGAACAAGACCACAGGAAAATGAACAGCTTCATGTTGTGAACTTGCAGCATAGGTGTGCTCTTCACTGAGTGAAAAACTGGCCCAAAGAGTGGTGTCCCCCAGGCCTCAGTACTGGGACCGGTTCTCTTTAATGTCTTCATCAATGATCCAGATGAGGGGATCAAGGCATTCTCAACCAGTTTGCAGATGGCAGTAAGCTGGGAAGGAGTTGATGTGCTGGAGGGTTGGAGGCTCCGCAGACAAACCTGACCAGGTTGGATCAATGGGCCAAGGTCCGTGCAACGAGGTTCAACAAGGACAAGTGCTGGGACCTGCACTTGGGTCACAACAACCTCATGAACTCTCCAGGCAGGGGGCAGAGTGGCTAGCAACTGCCCAGCACAAAAGAACCTGGGTATTGGTTGACAGCAGCTGAAGATGATCCAGCATGTGCCCAGGTAGCCAACAAGGCCACCAGCATCCTGGCCTGGATCAGCAATAGTGTGGCCAACAGGGCCAGGACAAGGATTGTCTCCCTGTACTGGGCACTGGTGAGGTCACACCTTGAGTATGGGGATCACTTTTGGGGCCCTCATTCCAAGAAGGACATTGGGAGGCTGGAGAGTGTCCAGAGAAGGGCAACAAAGCCGGTGAAGGGTCTGGAGAACAGGTCTGATGAGATGCATCTCAGGAAACTGGGGTTGTTCAGCCTGGAGAAAAGGAGGCTGAGGGGAGACCTCATTGCTCTCTAAAACTCTCTTAAAGGAGGTTGGAGCCAGATGGGGATAGATCTCTTTTCCCTAGTATCTGGTGGTAGGACAAGAGGAAATGGACTCAAGTTGCTCCAGGGGAGATTTAGGTTGGACGTGAGAAGAAAATTCTTCACTGAAAAGGTTCACAAACACTGGATTAGGCTGCCCAGGGAGATGATTGAATCCTCATTCCTGAAGATGTTTAAAAGAGGCAGAGATATAGTGCTACGGGACACGGTTTAGCACTAGCCTTGGTAGAGTTAGAGAATGGTTGGACTTGATGATCTTCAACCAAAATGATTCTGTGATTCTGTGATTTTTCACAAGCACAGAATTGCCAATCCACAGTGGGACCCCCATTTCCATGCCCTCTCAGTTAACAGTTGTAACTTGGCCTGAACATGTTGTTTTATATCCCTTCTCTTTTGTAGTTTGGCTTTCTGAAGGCACCAGGAATTCACACAAGGGCTCTGCTTACCTGCTTGTGTGTCCAGATGGCTCTCACACCCACAAAAAAAAAGTTGTAGTTTTTAGTAAAACCTGAAAAATAATTTATCTGTGATAAATTCTGTGAGAATTGGTGGTTCTGGAAAAGGCTTCTATTGATGTTTCCACTGAGAAAAGGTCTGGCAAAATTCAGGTATAATACACCAGTTTTGGCAATAGCCTGGGAGTCAGCCTGCACACAGAGAGCTGCAGTAGTGCTGCCTCTGGCAAATGCGCATTGTGGGCTACAGAGCTACGACATTCTGGAAGAAAGCAGATGAGGGAACAAAGGACATAGTAAATCAGTTGGATTACTTTTTACAAACAACTTGCTTCAGAGTCTGTTTCTCTGGTTTTGCTGGGGCAGAATCCTAGCCCAGCCGTGGGCTGCAGGCCTTTAGTAGTTTTGAGTCAGCCTCATTTAGACTGCTGTGGTTTTGCTGGGTTGAGCATAACTTTATATACTGTATATTTGCATTGGTATCAATTTTGTTGTTTCATTAAACTCCTTTTCATTTCAGCCCATGGGTTTTCTCTCATTTTCCTGATTCCCCTTCTCTACTGGGAAGGAGTCATCAGGTGATAGAGCAACTATAGTTTAGCCCCAGATATGGACTAAATGTAGACACTACTGTAATAAGAAAAGAAACAAAATTACAAAAGGCTCATAATTTTCATGTCAGTCACTTCATGTTAGTTATTCTGAAGGAAAAGAAGAAAATGCTTCCTGGCGCTAAGAGAAAGCTTGTACAGGATATTTGCAGTGAGCAACTTCATTGTACTAGCAAAAGCTTTAACCAAAATGACTGAAGTGTTTATGAATTTTTTAATCCATGTAAACTTCAGTAGTTTAATTACACATGAAAAAGAATTGCATAACCTCTGTGAGATGTTGCATCTCTGTGAGATATTGAATATTTCATCTCAGCCTAAGGTGGTTGGAGTGTGCTCCATTAGTTGAAAAAGCCCTTGAGGATGTGTGGAAGTGTCTCTATGTATGTTTAATCACAAATGCATGCATATCTGTACACATATATGTGTGTACATGTAGAGAAAAAATAACTACAGGCCATGCAATATTGTGAGGAGTAGGTTGCATCTCCCTGAAAGAAAGCAGATATTTATAGGGAAAGATACAATCAGCTTTCATTATAAAATCCTGTTTTAATAGTACAATAATTTTGACTTGAAGCATTGTTTTGCCTTGAGTCTTGCTTTTGATTTCCTTTAAAAGAGAAGAGAGAATGCCTGTATGAAGTCTGAGTAACATTCATAAAGTCTTATCTGAGTATCAGGATGTTAAACAATACCCTGTTTGTAATATTTGGCATTTGCCTAAGATGTCTTTGTTTTTATGCAATCAGCTTGCTGCTAAATGTTCATACTCCTTGTGGCTATTTGAAGAAAACAAGATGTAATTTAGCAAGTTATTTATTGTTAATTCATTAGATAATTTGTTCTCCACTGACATAAAGAGATTTCAGCCATTCAGTCGTTTATTTTGCTCCTGGCTCCAGCAGAAGCACAATGTAAAACATAAGAATTCTCCTAATTTCAGTTCAGAGAGAATATACTGCATTCCCTGAAGCTTACAATTATAGGTTCACACCTTTCAAAGAGCTGGGATCTGCAATTACTTCAGCACACATACTGGGTAAAGGCAAACTTTGCTATCCAGCCATGCTTAGTTAAGCAAGAACATCTCTCTCGGTAGGTACTGAAAACCGCTGCTAATACATAAGTTTTCTTTGTCTTGCCTTGCATGTGTTCCAGATTAACTCATTAATAGCATGTAAGCATTTAATAATTTCAAGCTGTTCCATATTTAACCCTTCTAAAGCACAAAACTTGGCTTTTGTCACTTTTCATAGACTTGGAAAAGGTCAGCTCTGAGTTAGGTAGCAGTGGTTTAGTGAGATCCAAAAACACAAAGACAATGTTCCAGTCTAGGCCCTGGTCCAGAAGATGAGGAAGACCTTCCATGGCACAAGAATCACTGCTGTGTGGCAGAAGAGAGCAGGCAAGGAGGAACTTCAGTAAGTGCTGCTGTCAGTCACAAGGGAAACTGCAGTTTGCCTTCTCTGTCTAACCTCCTAATAAGCCCATCTCTCCTGCTATATATCTTCCTTAAAAGACAGAGCCACTTGTGGAGTGGGAGTCTGACACAAACTTCCTGGTACAGGGACTGAAAAATTTCTCTCCAGGAGAAAAAACAGTTTTATAAAAAGCCATATTAACATATTAACTGTGTAAACATCCAGGAAAAGGGTTAAAGCAATGAATGTCTGGTCTCTGTCATTTTCCTATGAATGTCAAGAGGTCTCACAAGCAGTTACCCTCTTCCTCTGCAGGCAAAACAGACTTTGCTCTATCCCCTTTGATTAAGTCTGGGATGCCCATAGTGCTTCACTTTCCATTCTGTTGCCACAAGGTGGAGGTTGTCCTGAGCTCCTCAACAGGAAGCTCTTGTGCTGACTTGCCTGCTCTGTCCGTGTGTGACAATTCCTCCAGGGCAGATGAGGGGAACCCAGCTAAGCTCATCAAGCCCATTCCTTTTGCACTACATGAAAAGCAAATGCCATGCTAAGGGGAAACAGGACCCTGGGTTTTCCCCTTTAACTTGCCCCAAAGGTCATCAAAACTCTGAGCCTTCAAGCTGTGTTGGGCTGATGCAAATGGAAGACAGGCTTGAGTCCAAAAGGATGTGAGCCCTTTCTGAAACACAGTGTCGACTTAACCTTGTTGTCCAGTATGACCTCAGGGGTTTATTTCATTTGACAAACTGAAACAAAGTTTTCAATGAACTTTAGCATGGGACTCAGTCAAAGAGGCAAGTTTCTGAGGTAACCTTGGGAAATACCACCAATGTACCCAGGTGACAGAAACTCTTTACTCTCTTTTCCTTCTTGGTAAAGAGTTGGGATTTGTAGCTGCCATCCATAAGTGCCATATAACCACACTGAATATGTTTTCAGCAAGAGCTACAACTCACTTGCCTTCAAGGGTTTATGCCCTGTGTTAGGCTGTGATCTCACAGACAGTTGTCCTAATATGACAGCTTACCACCAACAAAATGGAGAGGATTTTCTGCTCTGCTCTTCTCTCTGCCCACAAAAAAAAAAAATTAAAATTGTTTTGCTTTGTGCTTGTATAACAAATCATATTAATTTCCAAGCAAGACCTCTCAGCTGGCAGTTGTGAATTTCAAATGTGATCATTCCATCCTGTGAAAACTACATCATGCATGTAGAGAGATGAGTTGCTTCTAGCCTAGCAACATTAAAATGGATTTTACCTAACTGCAATCCAAGGCAACTTAACCAGCAAATCAGTGTGTTCATTTAAAAGGCTTAGTGCAGACACACTTACTGAGATTGCTCTAGATGGAGTACATCAACAGTTCAGGGTTGCTTTGTCAGTGTCTCAATATGCCCACTTAAGGAACACTCTCTAAATCTCATTTCTGCAAAATGGATACTTTCAATTCTGATTTTTATCTTTGACAGAATAGCTTTATCCATCCTGTTTATCACCTGGGAGATATCTTTTCACTCAGTGGATTTTACCTGCTCCTACAACTACCTCTAGGCAGTTTTCAAAAAATATCTCATCTTTGCTTTGTTCACTGTCCTCTTTCCCCTAACCCTTTCCTTTAATGCTGTTTAATCAGACAGACTACTATCAGTTAGGCAAATTACAATGCAGATGATACTCCATCAGCCAGAAGGAAGAAAGGAATTACAGAGGCTGGTCCAGATACTTGCCAATACCTAATTAGTTGACATCTTGTGAAATCTGTGAGATTTTGGGGAATGGGGGCAGGGAGTGCATGAAAAGAGGATGCTAATAGGCATTGATGATAATTTTTTCCAATAGACTCCAAAGGAAGTGGTTGTTGCCCCTCTCTGAGTATTTTGAAAATTATCATGGGTAGAGCACTGTTCTCTCTCAAAGCATTTTCCATCTCTACTTTCTATAATGCTGCCAGGAAACACTTCAAAGTTAATTAGAGAATATTTGTAAAGTGCTTTGAATATTCAAGTGCTGTGTGAGTACTAAGGTATTATTAACTATGATCCAAATGAATTAGGAAGTGTTGATTCCAACAGCATCAAGCAGGCAGTCGTGCTAGGCTGGCTTAGAGAAGAAGAGAGCTGGGTGGAGAGAAGAGGGCTTCAGAGATGTATTGAAAGTTCACCTGAGACAGGTGAGTAGCAACATGAGGAGCTGGCCATCCTAGATGAGCTAAACCAGCAGTTTCTGTAATGGTTTGCAGCTATGGTTCTCCCTTATTAGAGGTTTCTAAACAGAAATCACTGCAGCATAAAATTAGTGATTACCAATTCCTAGTTGGGGGAATAACTATCAGCTTCTTCTTTACTACACTGTCCCAGTCCATTTTCAAACAGAAAATTAAGAACTCAGACCTTTTGATGCATGACCATTTTCATTTTGACTCTGATATACCTCTCACATTCACAACCCAAAGGAAAAAATTCTTTTCCTGGGACTCCTGCTGAGTTGATCTTTTCAGCTTTTGTTGTCTCATCTGTCTATGACCACAAGATTGAAGGTGATGAGAATTCTGTGATGATTTTGATGGTTTTTTTTCTTATAAATTTCCATCACCCTGAGTTATATGACTAAAAGTCAGCAATGGGCTGCAGTTCCCTAAGTGAAATCATCTGGAAATCTATTGATTGGATACACCTTCAGAATTATTCCTCTACAGTAGTTCAGCTAAGAGGAGCTACATAAACCAGAGAGAGCAGAACCTGAGGTCAGGGACAAAGTGCTTTCTTATAGCAATCTGCTGCTCCACTGATGTTCACTGTTTCCAAAAGATATGGTTCCTTTGAAATCACTCCAGCCTGATATGATTTGGATGAGATATCTGGTGACCTACAACATAAAATTTTGAAAAAGGGTTGATTTCTGTCATTTCTTGTATCCATAAAAGCTCATAAAATGGTGAAAATAACTCTTGATTTTATCAGATGTTAAATAACAGCAGTTTTTACACACAATTCTAAATGGCAGTGAATGGTGGAGCCTACACAATGTGAAAAGGAGTGACCCCTGAACCTTTTGGGTATGGCTGCTGTAATGTAACCACTTATCTCTCCTGCAGGACACTATGAAGATTCAAGGTTTGGCATTAGACATCTAAGAATACCCATGTAGCTGTAGCTCAAGCTGCCAACCAGAATCCTGTCAGAGCAAACTGTTTCACCTGGCCCATAATTTGAATGTGTTTAAACAAAAGGGTTTGCCTCAGCTGGACATTCTTTGGGAAAGGTATGCAGGAAGAATGTAATGGTTTAGCAAAAGGGCTAACCTGCCTGCTCCCCCAACACAAAAATGAGAGGAAGAGTAACACTTACAACTCAGGGCTCAGATAAAGATATAAGAGTTTAATATAACATGAGATATCATAAGCACAATGAGTAATTACCTTAGCTAACAATCTAATTAACGATACAACGCAGGATTACCTTTAGTTTACCCTATTTGCAGATGAAGTACAGTGAAATACAGGGAAGAAACCATCATAAAACAGAAAACCAAACCCAGCAGCTACCCAACCCAAGAACCTGGAACCCATAGACAGCAACCAGAACAGGAAGCCTCCTATGCTGCAATCTGAACTTCAAGCCCCATAATACTTTGCTCCAGTTAGCACTTTCATTTTTTAAAGCTGGCATGACTGTAGCATGGTATGAATAACAGCAGGTTCAACTCAATCCATGACATTCTCTAGCCCTTATTCTACACCATCTGTATGTTGCATCTCTCCCTTGATGGGAGGCATCATGGGCCCTTCAAGATAGAAATAATTCACTTCTATCGAACATTTTGCCAGCTCATTGTGGTTTTTCAATTGCTCGGGAGTGACGTTCCAAAACACTGGAAGTGACCAGCAGGCCAAACACTGGCCCAGACTTTCCCGCATACCCTGCCACTCATAGTTATTAAACCTTGGAGCAGGTCTCCAAACAGCATTCTTGGAAGAAATTTGTGATGCTATGGCCAAGACCAAGCACACATTTCAGAGGCACAACATCAGAAGCAATCTGATGTTGGTGTCCCAATAATGATCAAAACCCTCTAAAAGTGAATAAATGCTCCCTTCTATTCCATTCACCAGTTGGGTGAGACTACTGATAGATGATGATGCAGTATACAAAAACTGGATTAACCAAACAATTGATGTAATAATCCACTTATACCAAATCAAAACAGCAAGTAGAAGATGCAGATCAATCCATGGCAGAGAAGAAGGCCAGCATACCCAAGACATTACTCAAAAAGGGAGGCAGTGTTTGATAGTCTATATTTGTTCCATTTCACCTTCAAGGCCATAGCAGATAACTCTGGTGGCTTCTCCTTCCTCTAGACACTTTTACCATAATTCTCTCATTCAAATATTTTCAAATAACAGTATAAATTTATGGTTCATCACTATATGTATGTATGTATGTACTTATAAACTTGAATTTACAGGTGGTGTATAGCTTTTGTAATGGTCTGTACATATATATATGGCACATATGCATAAATATATAAAATGGTGAATGCATATGTAGAAATGGTATATGTATATATGTGTGCCTATACATACACACACACATATATGTGCATGGCTTGTTTAAGGAAAATGTTCAAAACTATTATTTAACTGCATGGCAAGTAAGTCCTATGTGACCCAGCCAACAAAACTTCTCCAGTAAGGCTGATTGCTGCTCTCTCCTCCACCTGAAGTTCATCAGGAGTTTACACGTACACAAGCAGCAAGACATCTCCCTCTCTTCCCAAAGGGAGATGAACAATAATCTTCTCTGCAGGGTGTCAGACTACAGGCTTAAAAATGCTTAAAAATGCTTCATAAGCAGAGCATGATATTTCACTGTTTGAAACCTAGAATCCACTAATAAAGTTGGAACCTTGTGTTAAAGCTGTAGTGAAACTGGTACATAGAATGTTCATCTCCCAGAGGAGTAAGGAAAAGTGAGATCTACTCCTTTTTTCGTGTTTATCTCTGTTTCAATTAATACACTAACCTGTCATGATACGTTCTATCAATCTTCACTTCAAGTACTAACACACTGAGATTTTATTATTATTTTATGACAAAACTACCACAATAACTCAAATATTTTCACCATGCTAGTAATGGTTTTGCCTTTTTTTTCATGTCAAATAGCATAGTAATGTCATTTTACAACAGGCATGTATTACAAACATATAGAATAGAATAGAATAGAATAGAATAGAATAGAATAGAATAGAATAGAATAGAATAGAATAGAATAGAATAGAATAGAATCAACCAGGTTGGAAAAGACCTTCAAGATCATCAAGTCCAACCTATCACCCAACACCATCTAATCAACTAAACCATGGCACAAAATGCCTCATCCAGGCTCCTCTTAAACACCTCCAGTGATGGTGACTCCACCACCTCCCTGGGCAGCACATTCCAAAGGCCAATCTCTCATTCTAGGAAGAATTTCTTCCTAACATGCAGCCTAAACCTCCCCTGGCACAGCTTGAGACTGTGTCCTCTTGTTCTGCTGCTGGGTGCCTGGAAGAAGAGACCAACCCCCACCTGGCTACAACCTCCCTTCAGGGAATTGTAGAGAGAAAGAAGGTCTCCCCTGAGCCTCCTCTTCTCCAGGCTAAGCAACCCTAGCTCCCTCAGCCTCTCCTCACAGTGCTGTGCTCCAGACCCCTCCCCAGGTTTGTTGCCCTTCTCTGGACACATTCCAGCAACTCAAAGAATTTAAAAAGGCAAACAAATACGCATAACCTCCACTGATTCTTAGCTCTTCACCTGCAAAGCAAATCAGCTGAACTCAAATTTTACCATACCATTGCCTTATTAATTTTAAACTATTAGTAGAGAAGATAATTGGATTAAAAACTGGTGACAGAACATTCCTGAAAGCATGGCTTTATGCTTGCAAGAATCTACTCTCAAAACATTCTAATTCGAAGTGCCTCCCACAATGCCATTGCAAAGATGACCATCTATTTTTTCTAAGGTCTTTCTAACAAAAGGCTTTAGTTTATCACTAGCTGTCTTGGAAGTGAAGCAACTTGGCTTAATCACCTTAAAATTATCGGTTAATATCAAGGCAAGAGCAACTTCTGAAGATTTCAGCAGGACTTAAACAACAAGTCTAGGCAGGCAAACAACACAGTACTTAACCAAAACAACATCATCTGCATTTAAAAGGTAAAGGTGAGCATTTCTCCAAAGGAAAAAAAAATGTTTCTGAGGCTGCTGATACTTTGTTGGTAAAACACCACAGGTTTTGATATTTGGTTCACATTCTAAGAATAAGATGACTATGAAACAAAGAAACATAATACTTAATATCTGACAAAATTCTGTAAAGGAGCAACTCCCTTTGGATAGCAAGGGCATGCAGGAGTGAAGTTTAGTAAATACTGAAAGAAATTGCAAACAAAAAGGCAAATGTTGATGTAAACAGGTGGAATATTTCTCTTTAAAGGACAAATTAAATGCGCTAAGAAAAATCTATAAAATCTTTGCAGTTGAAACACTAAAAAAGAGAGGAAGGAGAATAGAATCAAACAATCATTTCCAACTAATAGATTAAAAAACTCTTTTCTAGGTGGAGAATTAGTAGAATTACATGTTTTCCTGTAAAGGGGCTTGCAAATCATCTTGAAAGCCATGTTCTAGTACATAGACTGTGATATCTGTCACTCTCTGTCACACTGTGCCAGTACTCATGGCTACACAAATCTTAGTTACAAGGCAGACAGTTGGTCTGCATTTAGTATTTCAAAAAATCATTATGAAGTAATAATAATAAAAAAAATGCATTGGCAATCCTACTTTATAAATAAATTTGCATTGTACAGTTTTATTACAGTTTGTTTTGGTTTGTGGGTTTGTTTTTTTCTTGTAATGTCATTTGTACGGGGACTTCACTAGTCAGGTAAGCAATACATTTATGAATTTGTCTGAGATAGGCTTTATCTATGGGGTTCCCTCTTCATTCCTTCATATTATTCATTTTGGTTAAAATGATGAAATAAGAATGGACATACTTACTCAGAGTGGATGTCCCTTCAGGCCAGCACCCTGTCCTTGGCAGTAAAGCAGGGGAGGTTGCTGAAGGAAGTATGGAAGAACAGTACAAATGTGTAGGATGTTTAAACTGTCAAATGTATGCTCTTAACTTTTTGTGGCCTGCAGACTTAGTGGTCTATAAGCATTTAGTAACTGCTACTTGACTATATGAGGTCTCTGAATCTATAAATTTTTAGTAGATGTGATATCCCTTGAAAACAGATCTTGCAGCTTCATTGTACTGTGTACAAAGATAAACACCCACTTTTGTTGCTGCATGCTAGGTTTTGCACTGGGAGATACAGAGAGAAACTTACTCCCCTTACTCTTCATCATTCTACTCATCCATTTACAGACTTCTGCTTTATCCTTCTCATTTCTCTTTTTTCCAGACTACTTCCAAGGTCCCTCTTTACTGAAAAACCCATAACCTTACTCATCTTTGTAGCTCTTCTCTGAATTTCTTTCAGTTCTGTTTTCTTATTTCTCCCACCTGGACATTTGTTTCTATTTTCTTTTGAGATGAAGCAAGAACTGCATGCAGTGAATCAACAAGCTGTGGCATAATTATGTTTTGTCTTATTCTCTGTACCTTCTGATAATAATTCCTAATATTTAGTTTGGGGTTTTTTGACCTCTGTCAGGCACTGATTGAATGTGTTCATCAAATCATTCAGAAAAATCCAACCCAGAATTTCCAAGCACATGTATATGTACATATTTATAATTATGTATCTTATATACAAAATAAACTCTTCCTTTGCCCTGCTTTCCCTGGATGTTTTAGTGTGATCTGAAACATTTTATCTTGCTACACTACCTTCTCCCACTTGCATGCACATGTCCAAGCACAGATCCCTGACTCATTTATGACTTCCTCCCATGTAAAGAGCTGAAAACTTTTTTCTATGCTGCATGTCCTATTGCAGCCAATTACTTGAACATGAGCCAGAAGTATCCCTTGGCAGTAGAAATGGCCAACAGCATTCAGTGCAGCATCAGCAGGAGCACAGCCAAGAGATCAGGAAGGCACTGGTTATCTCCTTCAGCTCATCACTCACTAGACCACATCTAGGTACTGTGGCCAGCCTGGGATCCTGCCAATACAGGAAAGCCATTGGCAAACTGCAGTGGGTTCAGCGACAATCAGGGTTAGAGCAGTGCCCTTCATGAGAGACTAGGGCAGGAAGCTTCTCCAGCCTGGTGCAGAGAGAGCTCTGCAGACACCTCACAGCTACTTCGGTACCTGTGGGGAGGTTATTGAGGAAATGGGAGACACTTCAACGTGATGTGCAGTGGGAAGATATGAGACAATAGGCATAGATTTAATCTTCTCTGAAGTTTCACCTTTCCTGGTAACCAAAAACATTTTAACACCTGTGGATTATTTGTATTGACTTATATGGCAGTGTGTTATGTCAACATCTTACAATTTCTTAAAGATCACAGAAAAGACCTTCCATATTTTTGAGGATTCAGAAGTCGTAAAGTCCCATTCTGAACTATTTTCCACCTCACAATGACTTGCATTTTCTGTTTGTGATTCCACTTTCCTGATCAGATTTGTATTCCTCATGAATTCATGGACAAATACAAGCAGAAGACTGACTCCAAGAAACATTTTAGGATAGTTAACCAGACAAGACAAACTGGTCTTAGGCATGATGGGCAGGGGGGAATGAAAAATTGAATCTATTATTTATTAGGTTTAAGGGTTATTTTGGAGTGGAAGGAAAAAAGTCAGCAATTAAAAAGGCATGTTTTCCAATTTTTGTGTTCTATCTGTAAATCATTTTGAGCATCTGACTAAATCAAAGAATCAAAGAGCATCTAGCAGATCTTCTGTGTGAAGATCTACTAATTATTTGTCTATTACCAATTAATTTTTTTTAGAACAAATGCTTTTCTTCTAATACATAGCTAATTAAGACTGCACAATAACAAAATAATGTATTTTCATCACTCTACAAGTTCTATATTTAACATAAATGATGAATATTCAATGTATGGAATTAAGAACACACTACTAGAGAGCTATAGAATTATCCTGTAATATTTTTTAAGGGACAGAACTTAGAGCAATGGATGATGATTCAACTATGTTTACATAGAGCAACAGTCACATCTAGTGGCCATAAACTGTTATATATATGCATATATATATATATATATATACACACACACACAATCGTACATTGCATGGCTAAAATGAAAGGTTTTCTTAATATTGCAATTATATTTTCAATTTACATGTATGCATGCTCATAAAATTTTAAATACCCATGCAAGGAAGACACACATATACCTCTGTACAAATATTTGCTTTATAATTCCAGACTATGCTAGACAAAGCCCAACATTACTAACACTAACAAAGGGAAGAAGAAGACATTTAAATGAATTTGAAGATACTCTATAGGTAAATAAACCTTTTTGATTTTGGCAGAAGCTGATGTCATTTATGAATCCAGTCAAATACAACATATAAAATGGTAATAGCCAGAATTATCAAGGATTTGAAGGGTTTATAGCCTTGAAAGCAGAAGGATCACCCTGAGGCTTGCCATATGTATAACAGCAAGCACACAGGTACAATAATTTTTTTAAACTAATCCTTCAGGTCACATTAGAGCATATGGACAGAAACCTTTCCTCTCTTGGCTAACCTCGATAAGCTGCTTGTTTTGTGGCAGAGACATCTGCCTGGGAAAGAAAATAAAACCTTCACAGAGATGAAAGGGGAGCTCCAAAGTCCCCAGTTTGAAGGACTTCAGCAAAGCTGTACAAATTTTCCTGGCTTCCCCAGCAGAGCCACATACCACAACACCCAACCTTCCTGACTGGTCCATGCAGAGCTACTGGTTTCCAGTGAGGGCTGATCAGTGGCATTCAGCCCTTGAGTTCCTCAATCAAAACAGAGGATATGGCATTGCATATGGACAAGGGATAACTGATCCCCAGCCCAGTCCTATGCTGGATGAACTAATGCTTCATCCAATGCTGATCTCCTGTGGCCTCTCTTCAATGGATGACAAAGGCAGGAGGGTGCTCTGCATGATCCAACAACAGGATCTTACAAATGGGCAAGAAACAAGCTAGAACAGCTGAAAACAAGAAAATCATGCCAGAAAGTGATGGGAGAAAGTCCAGCCATACAAATGCAACCTGAACTACAGTTTACCCTGCACACCACACAGAGCAATCCTGCATGCTCAGGTCTCCTTCATAAGCCTGCATGGGCATGCAGCATTCAATGACTTTCACATCTTTACGAATGTCATTCTTTTTGCCTATGTGATATTCCTTGAGATCCCTTCTCCAAATTTCTTCTGTCTTATGATGACCTGATCAATGAGTGAAGAATCTAAGTATGTGTAAGCCTGGGGGTTTGATGTGCAGGATTTGAATAACGCATCCAGAATACATGTTATTGCTGCAAGACTGCTGGTACAAACCAGCTATACTACACTGAGAAAGACATCCAGCTTTTCTGGGAGCTAGAAATAAGCCACAGAACAAGCAGAGAACAATCAAACTCCTTCCATTATTCCCAGAAACTCTGCATTACTCTCCGAGTTTGTTGGCATTACATTTTTCTAGTACACAAAATAAATTCAAGGGAAGCGGGTCATTCCTGGGCCAGGCATACTCTCTGGATCAAAAGCAAACAGAAAAGTTCTGAAGCACAGGGTTTCTATTTATAAGAACAATGTAACAGTAAAATGAGGCTTGCCAGTGTGCATTTGCAGCATTCACAACATGAAAGGTTACACTTAGACTTGTCTAATTTACTCTTTTATCTAGCTTCATTCAAAGATTACACACAGCAGTTGCAGTTATCTTCAGTAGTAAATAAAGTAGTAGTTCAAACTGTTCTTGATAGCTCTTCTTTTAATTAATTAATGAGGAAAGAAAGAATGTTCTTTTTAGGCTTGCACTCCATTTGATAATGAAAATCAAGAATTCACCCACCACTGGTACAGCACGTTGCACCAATACAAGAAGCCGCAACTGCGGGTGTTTCAGTGAGGTGCAGAAACACTTCCTGAAACTTGTTCCATTTACTTTTTCTAAAACATGAGACCACACTGAAGAATGAAGCCACTTGGGAGAAAGAAATACATAATATATAGAGAGACCCAGCACATATTCTAGTAAATCTTGCTATCTTTTCTGTAGTTGTTTCCTTCTTTCCATTTGAAGGCATAGCACCACATTCATGACAAAGGCACAACAGAAAGAACATAACCAAAGATGTTGTTCATGTGGGCTCTATGCGTGTGAATATGCTCATGAAACAGTAGAGCTGTCCAAGGTTCCTGAGCTTTGCACACAGCTTTTGGTTGAACTCCATTATTTTGAGGTCATATGTAAGAGCCCATTTTAAAATTCATCACACATGACTGGCATTAGATGCATCCATGCACAGAAAAAGAAAACTACTTCATTTTTAGTGGAGGTCCACATTCTTTCTTCTGATTTTACAAAGAGTGGAGAGACTGTGAAGTGTGGGATACGTTTCTACTTCTTAGTTACTCTGTTCTCATTTGGATTATAAAGTGAAACTTTGGTTTCATACGCTCTTTTTTTCACTTAAGCCCTCAAGCTTTGTCCCTTAGTATAAGCTGTAAAATTGCAAGTAACACTGTATTCTGAACCATGGGGGCCAACAGGCAAATTAACCCTGACCTATCTCAAATTCAGGATATTCTTTATCACACCGTTAGTAAACATGAACAACTTTCAGTCCTGAGTGTTTGCTGCCCTCAAGAGGAGGACTTGAACAAATACCTAATTACTTAGAATATTAAATGCAATGACTAAGGAGTGTTGGTTTTATACTTTTCAAAACAAAACCACATTCAAGCCATTATATCTCCAGCTCACTATGCTTTTAAAGACTCTGCAGAGTCCGAAACACTTAGGTATTCATATTTTTTTCAGTGGACAAAAATTAAAAAACAAATGCCATAGCTGTGACCTCACCATTACCAACATAAAGTTTCAAGTGGAGTTTAAATATGTATTTGGAAAACAGATCCATTTAAGGTTAATAAATAGACAAGCCTCATGAGGCTCAGAAAGTCCCATGAGCTGAAAATAATAGATGTTTAGGAGATTACTCACAAATGTATAACCATAGAATATTTTGAGTTAGAAAGGAAATTTAAAGGACATCTAGTCCAAGCTATCTCCAGTGAGTAGTGACATCTTTAACTAGGTCATGTTTCTCAGAGCCCCCTCTAACCTGACCATGAACATTTATGTGGGTGGGGCTTCTACCATCTCTCTGGGCAACCTGTTTCAGTGTTTCACCATCCTCCTTGTAAAAACTTTCTTCCTTATATCTAATATAAATCTACCCTTTTAAAATTTAAACCCACTACTCCTTGTCCTGTCACAGCAGGACCTGCTATTGGTGATTTCCTCCTGAGGGGAACAGAGGGTCCCATATGTCAGCTGGATCCTTCCCAAAGGGAATTCTGATGCTACCCTGGAGCCCAGGTTAGGGATGTTACCAGAAGGCTGCCTAGTCTGGTACAACCCTCTGATTACTAACCCTTAATAGTTTTGCAGTTAGGGAACAATGATGTTGCAACCAGAGCTCAAATCAAATCAAAAAGGATTTCGAGGCTCTGAGAAAACTGGTTGAGGGGTCAGAGGTACAGATAATTTTTTCATCAATACCCTTAGTTGCAGGAAGGAATACCAAAAGGAACAGGACAGCAGGTGTAATTAACAAGTGGCTCAGAGGCTGGTGCCACCAAAAGAATTTTGGGTTTTTGATCTTGGGTAACTTTCTATGGCACCAGGTCAGCTAGCAACAGATGGAGTACATTCGTCCCAGAGGAGGAGAAAGACCTTAGTGCATGAGAATGTCCTATCCCCCAAAGGGAAAAAGGTTCCAGGAAGGGAGATGGCAGGTCTCATTGACAGGGCTTTAAACTAGATTCAAAGGGGAAACAAACTGAAACCCATCCCCCTAGACAGGAGTGTAGGGTTGTAAGCTGGAGTCAGGGGTAAAAACAGCAGCCCAGCTGAAGTACATGTACACTAATGCATGAAGCATGGGTAACAAACAAGAGAAGCTGGAAGCCTTGTTACAGCAGGAAAGTTATGATGTAGTTGCCATCACAGAGACATGGTGGGATGACTCAAATGACTGGAGCACTGTAACTGATGGCTACAGGCTCATCAGGAGTGAAGGCAAGGGAGAAGGGGTGGAGTGGTGGCCCTGTACATCAGGGGGGCACTAGATGCCAGGAAACTAGAGATTAAGGATAATCAGGTTGAGTGCCTGTGGCTGCAAATTAGAGGGAAGACCAACAAGGCTGGAGTCTGTTATAGACCACCCAACCAGGAGGAAGAAGTTGATGAACCATTCTGTAGGCAGCTAGAGGCTGTCAAGATCACCAGACCTTGTTCTTATGGGCAACTTTAACCTGCCTGATATCTGCTGGAAACTCAACACAGAAGAGAGGATGCAGTCTAGGTTCTTAGAGTGTATGGAGGATAGCTTCGTATCCCAGTTGCTGCGTGAGTCTACCAGGGGTAAGGCTTTGCTTGACCTTCTCTTTACAAACAGAAAAGGGCTGGTGGGAGATGTGGTGGTTGGAAGCTGTCTGGGGTCCAGTGACCATGAGATAATTGAGTTTTCAATATGCAGTCAAGCTAAGAGGAGCAGCAACAAAACCTCCACTATGGACTTCTGGAGGGCAGACTTCAGGTTACTCAAGGAACTAACTCAGAAGGTACCTTGGGAAACAGCCCTTAAAAACAAAGGGGTCCAGGAAGGCTGGGCCTACTTCAAGGAAGAATTCTTGAAGGCTCAGGAACAGGCTGTGCCAATGCGCTGGAAGATGAGCCGCCGGGGCAGGCGGCCAGCCTGGATGGGCAAGGAACTTCTGGGTGAATTAAAGGAAAAAAAGAGGGTGTATCATCTTTGGAAGAAAGGTGAGGCAACCCATGGAATGTTTAAAGATGTTGCTAGGTCATGCAGGAAAAAACATTAGAGAGGCAAAAGCCCATTTAGAGCTTAGACTGGCGACTGCTGTGAAGGACAACAAAAAATCCCTCGATAAATATATTAATGGCAAGAGGAGGGACAAGGACAACCTCCACTCCTTGGTGGACACAGAGGGGAACATAGTAACAAAAGATGAGGAAAAGGCAGAGGTACTTAACACCTTCTTTGCCTCAAATTTTAATAGCAGGATAGGTTGTGTTCCAGACAACTGGCCTCCTGAGCTGGCAGATGGAGTCAGGGAGTGTAGTAGTGTGATGCTTTAGCCCACACACACCAACAATAAAGCACAGCTAACCCATTCGGAGAAGCGAATGAAAAGCTGTATTTTAGAAGCAATAATGAAATGCAATGAATTAATTAATCTTTGTTTTCCTTTCTCCACACAAACATTCAGCTAGAGAATTCTGCAGCTGTCTTTTCTTGAAGGCACAGCCTAAACTGTCACAGGGAGCACTATAGTTCCCCTGTGATCCAGGAGGAAGTAGTTAGAGACCTCCTTAGCCACTTGGATCCCCACAAGTCCATGGGACTGGATGGGATCCATCCTAGGGTGCTGAGAGAGCTGGCAGATGAGCTGGCCAAGCCACTCTCCATCATTTTTCAACAGTCCTGGCTCACTGGAGAAGTCCCAGATGACTGGAAGCTGGCCAACATGATGACAATCCACAAGAAGGGCCGGTTGGATGAGCCAGGGAATTCCAGCCCTGTCAGCCTGACCTCAGTGCCAGGCAAGATTATGGAACAGGTCATCTTGAGTGCAATCACACAGCACTTCCAGGATGGCCAAGGGATCAGGCCCAGTCAGCATGGATTTAGGAAGGGCAGATCCTGCCTGACCAACCTGATCTCCTTCTAAGATCAGGTGACCTGCCTGGTGGATGTGGGGAAGGCTGTGAATGTAGTCTACCTGGACCTCAGCAAGGCCATAGACACTGTCCCCCACAACAAACTCCTGGCCAAGCTGTCAGCATGTAGCTTGGACAGCAACACTCTGTGCTGGGTTAGGAACTGGCTGGAGGGCCGAGCCCAGAGAGTGGTGGTGAATGGTGCCACATCCAGCTGGCAGCCACTCACTAGTGGAGTCCCTCAGGGATCAGTGCTGGGCCCCATGCTCTTTAATATCTTTATCGATTATGTGGATGAGGGGATTGAGTCCATCATCAGTAAGTTTGCAGATGACACCAAACTGGGGGCAGGTGTTGATCTGTTATAGGGTAGGAGAGCTCTGCAGAGGGACCTTGACAGGCTGGGCAGATGGGGAGACTCCAGTGGCATGAGATTTAACACATCTAAGTACCGGGTTCTACACATTGGCCATAATAACCACATGCAGTGCTACAGGCTGGGGTCAGAGCGGCTGGAGAGCGGCCAGGCAGAAAGGGACCTGGGGGTACTGGTTGATAGCAGGCTGAACATGAGCCAGCAGTGTACCCAGGCGGCCAAGAAGGCCAGTGGCATCCTGGCCTGTATCAGAAACAGTGTGGCCAGCAGGAGCAGGGAGGTCATTCTGCCCCTGTACTCAGCGCTGGTTAGGCCACACCTGCAGCAATACACAGGTCATCATAACACAAACCAAATTGCCACTACCAGTCCATGTATGCTTACCATTACAATATTGGGCATCTCAGTCTCCAGGGAGGAATACATCAAACTAGCTCAAGCCAGTTGCTCTCCTCAGAGTTCTTCTCAATTGTTCAGCTTTTATACTTTAAGGTTTGTCTGAGTTCCTTACATGCTTCTCAATCCATGCTGTTTCTCTCCCCTAATTATGCCAGGTGTAGGTTTTCATAAACTCAAAACTCCACTGGTACAGCTGGATATCTAAACCAAAGGTGAACCTCAACACTCTTTGTCCTGCTTTCCTTATAATAATTGCTGGCCATCCCTTGTATTCTTCCCCAGTCTCATCATTCTTACCCATCTCCTCTCAGTCTTCTTTCATTGTAGGCATTTGGTATCAGAGGATGTGATTCTTTTATTTCTTTTTATATGAAAAAAACCCACCAAACTTGGAAAACAAACTTGGAAAAGTGAGTATGGCATTTGGGTTTGTGTCCCTGTTCTCATGAAAATGTTTATAAAAAGCAACCCTTTTGCCACAGAAGACCACTAGTTATTTGAAGCTCAGCTGCAGCTTTTTGCTGAGGCCAATGTCATGCTAAATGAACCTTACATTCTTAAACTTTCTGGCCTAATCAGTTCTTTGAGCATTTTTTAGGAAGTGTTAAAAGCAATATACAAACAGCTCTCCATATGGATATAATTTCAGACAATTTTTAACAATTTTGTATGTGATCATTTAGCCTAAAACCATTATCTGGTCCTCAAGAATCCATGGCAAAGAAAATAAGAATTCATTAATTTTAGCTTCTGTTAACTCTAACAGGAATATTTGAAACATGATTATGGTGGAGAGTAACAGCCAGATGTTGTTGACTAATGATTTTGTAATTTCATACACATACAATGATCTCCTTATTTTATATTTATCAAGGGACAAATATGGCAAACTGACCCACCCAGGTAAAAAACTTCACCAAGACAAATCTGAGGATACACTGTCTAGGAAGGATGATTTGTTGTTCAAGCTATAAGTATCTGTTTTTCTTTCTATTAAAAAAGTGTCATAGTGCTCACTGTGTAATCTGACACTTTTGTCCACACTGAACTGGTCTGTACTAGTCAAACTGAAAACTACTAAGATTAAACCTTTTCATAAAATCTTTATGAAATAGATCCACACAAAAAGAACTTAACACAGGCTTGTAGCTACTCAGCCACTTTATCAAAATCTCAATACAGGGCCTGATAAACAAAAATCTAAATTCTGTGAATTTGGCATCCCTGCCAGAGTGCTGCTGACCATGTGCAGTGGCCAGGGCAGCACCATAGCCCCATGGCCCGTTTAACAGAAAAGTGCTGTGCCATGAGGGACCATCTCCACTCAGCAGCAGCACAAGCATGACAGAAGTGGCATAGGAACCCATCTCAGAAAAATTCTCACAGATGGTTTTGTGGGATAGCTTTCAGACAGATTTATTTCTTGATATGCTCCATGAAGCTACACCCACACAAGTGATTGAGGAAGTAGGACAGTGAATGTCCAAGAATCAGGCTGTAAGGGAATGGGAAACCGTTCCTTCTGGAGGACTTGTGTTGATTTACCCTTATAAGGTAAAAATGAAAGCCAGCGTGAATTAAGGCAAAAAGCACTAGTAGGAATTAAGTGCATCTTAATATCTACCTCAAAGATCATCTATCCCCATTATAACCTAGAAGCAAAATAGCAAAGCCAGCCCTCCCTCATAAGGTGGGAATGAGGAGCTCTCTTTACTGAACCCCTCAGTAAATAACTCACTCAGAATACTGGTGCCTCCCTTGCCCAGTGTGATTTGATCAAACACCCCTTCTCCTAGTCTGACTAGTAGGCTCATTCCTTCTTTCAACATGCTGTAACTAAGGCAGGGTTGAAAGAAGACAAGCAGGTAAAAACTGTAACGCGGTGACTAAGATAATTGTTTGCAACTGAAATTTAAAGAGTTCTTGTGCTCAACTTCAATTGGTCCTTTGCAGGTAGTAATTGTTTTAATTAGGATTGATGAAAATACCAGGACTTCTTCATCCATGTCAATGCCTGCACTAGTAAGATACTGAGTCATGTTGTCTCCTCTTCTCTTTGGGATGCTTCCATGCAAAACATAAAGTCTGATGCAGACAGAACCCTGCAGCAGCTAGAGTGTTTAATTTGCAGAAAGATACAAGCTCAGACAGAAAAGATATTTGAATCCCACTGTCTTGACTACTGGGTATAACATCAGCCAAAACATACAGCAAGTATACTCAACTTTCTTACTGAAGTATGTGAGAGCTGCATGTGAGAGCTGCATGTGAAACCAGAGGAGATCGTTGGCTCTGTTCTGCAATCTGGCACGCCTAACACATGAGCAAGGTGTGGAGTTCTTCAGGGCTGCCAAGACTGAAGCAGCTCTGCTGGTTCTCAGAAACAGACCTAGAAGCACAACTGTATTTGGAGAGTTCACAGCTGAATCGGGATAGAGCACCACATGCCTGTGGAAATCTAGCAACCTGTAGACATCTAAATGTTGCCATGTATAAATCCCATTTCACAGCAGAGGAATGATGGTTAAGGAAAATGAGCAACCTTGGTTTTCAGTGCTTTCAAAGGCATCTGCAAATCATGAGCACCTCTGAGAATCAGAGTCCTAGGATGGGGCAACAGTTGCTTACACTTCCACTTTGGCTCAGTCCCCAGATCTGGATACAAACAGCTGAAATGGATCCCAGTAGAGAGATGTAAACCTATTCAACACAGCAAACCCAGATGAACTGCTGTACAAGTGTAATCCCAAGAAAGGCTGAATCATTACTGTAATTACCAAACCACACTGTCTCAGCAAGTTTTGTGACAAACTCTTATATTTATATAAGAGTTTTCGATATGGCAACCTCACTTTCATGGAACAGCAACAGTAACATATGATTTTATAATTCTATTTATTGCTCAAAGTAAAGCTCTATTTATTACATTTTAGAAAATTAGATAAAGGGGAAGAGATGTTGAGTGTGCACATTAACAATATGAAATAAATATATTGCAGAATTATTGTTAACAAGCCCTATAAGAAAACTAAACACAGAAACCTGAGAAGCTTGGAGTAAAGTACAAAATTCCATAAATCTATGTTCAGATATGCAAAGGTCCAGTAAAATGCAGTCTTAATTCTGAGTCCTAACACATAAATTGTACAATACAGTACAGTTATGCTTTAAATACTGTAACTGAATTATGTTTTCTTTCTTCTCTCATTGTATTGCTTTAGTCTGTCAAAAGATATTGGCACATCTACCTCAAATCCCAATTCTTCTTGCAGAACCTGCCCTGCTACTTGGCAGTGCATAGCATTGTTATACATAACCTGTACAACGAATGCCAACTAGGTGAGTTGTTTGTGGTACAACTCTATGACCAAAACAAGAGAATTTTTCAGGATTTGTGACAAATATCTCCAAACTGTAACAGATAGCCATCTTTTTTGAACAGGATATGAAACATTTGGAGAATTTTACTTTGTTTAATGTTTCAAAATACACTAGGAACAGATCTATTAGACTTCTGTTCATCTGAATGTGTTGCCAGAAATACAAGCCTCTAACATTGACATGTGTTATGATACACAGAAGAAAAACTAAACTGAAATGGGCCATGAATTACAGAAGTGAATAACCACCTTGGCAGAAAAATTCTTTCCACTACAGTAAGACTAATATGTGATAAACGTTCAGTAATAACCTCATCAGGCAAATAAAGCAAAAAAAAAATCACACAAGAATTCTCAAAAGCCAAAATCCCTTTAATTACAGTGAACGTGTTCACGTACCTAGACAAACTTGTTTTCCCCCCCACTGCAACTCTCCGAACAGAAACTTGTCTGAAGAAAGCAAAGCGTTACTCAAGTAATTTACCAGCTTTCATCCTTATTCGTTATTTTTCTCTCTGCTAAGCAGTAGCAGAAGCATCAAACTGCCGGGCAACACGTAGCAAAAGCCGTCGCCAACCCACAGTAGCGGAGGTAACAGCGCTCCTGCAGGCACTGCAACCACGTAACGTTTTTACCCCGGACAATGAATCAGCAAAAATAAACAGATTTACAAAACGGTAAGTAAGTGTTTGCACATCGGCTCTGTTCCCGATTTATGGAGATTTCGCGCTCCCTTGCGGTGCAGTACTGGCAAGTTCCCTCAGCAAGTGCCTGAGGAAGGGAGGCCGCCCGCCGCAACCGGGAAGGCCGCAGCCCTCCCACCCGCCGGGAAGCGGAAACTTGAAGATGTCCTCAGTACCCGCCGCCCTGGGCGAGCAAGTCAGAGAGGCACCTTCGGCGCCTCCGCAACCGCTGCAGTACGTGGTCATTGCGGCTCCACTCGCCTCCCCTCTCCTCTCCTCGCCCCGGTCCACGCGGCACTGCGCACCCCACGCCCTCGGCTGCCTCTCGGGCCCAGCAGCGCAGCGCGGGTTCCACGGCGTGATGCATGTTGCCTCTCTGATTGGCTGTCTTCACCGTGGGCTCCGCCAGCCTCGGCGTGAGGGTCAGCCCACCGCGCGTCTGTATTGGTCAGTTTAGGGCCGATGCACTCGTGCCGCGAGAGCGTGCACCTCCCCGCAGACTGGCGGAGTGGCACGGCGCATGCGTCTCCTCCTGGCCTCGCCTATCCTCCCCCCCGCAGCCACTGTTGTTGGCCGTGCTTTGGTCTCGCGCGGCCCCATACCCCCCTGTTTCCCGCCATGGCGGCTGCCGTGGAGGAGCCTTTCCCCTTTCATGGCCTTTTGCCGAAAAAGGAGACTGGCGCCGCTGCGTTCCTTGCCCGCTTCCCAGACTTCGATGGGCGGGGAGTGCTACTGGCTGTGCTGGACACCGGCGTGGACCCAGGGGCGCCGGGTATGCAGGTAATGGACAGTGAGGAGGAGCCGCCCCCAGTGACGGCCCTGAATCTCGGCGGCGGGTGGGCTTCGGGGGACGGCCGGAGGCGGCGCCGGCGGGGAGCACGCGGGCCCTGCCCGACCTTCCCTGTGGAGTTGTGGTGGGTGGCAGCTGTACTCACGATGGGACTGGGACGGGGACGGGTGTGGGGACGGAGCGCTCGTACGGACGCGGCCATTGCCCCCAGCCGGCCCGAGGCGTCGGCGAAAGCAGGGGAGGCCCCTGAAGGGCTGTTCTGGGGACTTGTTGGTTTGCTTGTAGTTGTCACTAACTGTGTATTCGCGTGGGCTCTTACGGGAGGGTGGAAGAATCCTGTAGATGGGCTCCGCACTGGTCACTTCGCATGTTTGTGCGAGGGTTCACCTTTTAGGCCATTTAGAGTCGGGTTTTGGTACTTCCATGTCTGTCATCTTTGCCTAGAAGTCATCATGAAAGAATACTTTGTTAATCCTTAGCATTACTTTAACAGTAGGTAGCTTGAGGCTACAAGCAGCGGCTTAGCTCTTTTACATGAAAAGTGTATTTCTGGCAATATTTGCATACCTCTCAGTGCGTTTTATTGCAGTAACAATCTGTCTCAATTTTGGTTCCTTCAGCTTTTTTTTTATTATTATTATTTGCTAGCTTTGTCGCGCAAATTGCAGTGATTGCTGTTATGCTCTCGATCTCAGTTTTGTAAATATCCATGTGTGTGATTTTAATTTTGGCATTTCTCACTACTTCTGTATTTATTTTAACTCTTGCTTCCTAACATCTCTTAGTTGCACACATTTGTACTTGGCTTTTTATGTCACTACAGCTTCCAGTTTCTTGTCAACATGTTTTCCGTGTGCCAAAGGAAGCTTTGAAAGTTGTATGCAACTTGCTTGCTGTTGTCGCCCTTTTTTTTTTTAGTGTGTGTGTGTGTGTTAATTTAAGCAGCGCTTGTGTTGGTTTCTGCCCTTTCTTTGGCACCGGCGTGAGATATTTACTCCTAGGTGACCTAGTTCAGGGGCCTAACCTTGGCAGATCATTAGTTTTGTTCTGAATAATTCCATATGGGGTTCAGGTAACTGAAAGTGAGGAGGGCTGGTAGAGTGGAAGTAGGGACTGGACAGCTGTAACTTCGATTGATTTAATCTGGAATGGAACTTGTGTTTTTGGCAAAAGCTATGGGTAAGTGGAATAGCAGTGAGGAAGCTTAAAGAAGATTATCCAAAAAGCAAGCAAGATAGTACCAGAACCAGAGCAGAAAGTAGTAAATGACAACTAGAAAGAAGTGAATATAAATGGGATGTGCATAGATTTGAAGTTTCACATAAGAAACCAAAATAATTTAAATCTCTAGAGATTATAACTGTGGGGTGGTCAATCCAAGACCAAAAAAAAGTACAAGTTTATGGGCAGGTGAGAGAAGCTTTGTTTTGAGATAGTTTCATAAAGGATAAGGGGTATTATGAGCACTCATGATTCCAGTCGTGACCACATCAGTGTTCTTCAACCTATGTTATTTTTATGTAAAGCATAAAAATTCAGGTAGTGAAATAAAAATGTGTAGAGAACTTTGAGGTGGTGTAGGGAGTGGGATTCATCTTGCAACAGATGAGAGAGTGAGTTTGCAGGGATATTAGAGAAAGATGTAAAGAAGCTGTGTGCTCTTTCCATGCTACTCAATATGCTTGACTTGGGCTACTTGTTAAACTACAAAACAGAGAGGCTTATTGCCCAGCATTCAGGCAACTGGAATGGAGACATGGTCTGTAGAATAGTTTTGTAAGTGTTTTTTACAGCAAGAGGATATCCTTTTGCTGTGTGGAGCACTGAGCAGTTTACATTTTGCTCTCATGGAAGAAGACAGTGTCCTGGGCACAGACTACAGCAAGACAGTTGTACTGTAACAAGTAGTGTCTAACCTAATTAGTTTTTGGTTTTTTTTTTATCCCCCTGTTTTCTCTGATGCTGTTCTTTTCTTAATTGTCAATCTTATTGTCAGTTCTTGGCCTGGCATGGATTTAGAGTTTATGCAACTATGAGTTGGTTGCTTAAAGGAAAAAGAAGTCATTACATGTGGCAAGGTTACAGGTATTACAAGTTTGTGTTCAGGTTAATGTCAATAATGATTACAAGCCAAAATGAGTATCTTGCTGTGACTATAGTGAGATTCTTAGCCAAAATTAAACATCTCATGTCTTGAATCTCCTTGGCATATAATTCCTGGGTACGGTTCCTTTGCTTTCTGATGTTACACTTTGGTTTATAAATACTGATACCATAAAAGTATGGCATACAATTACCTACTGAGGGACAAAAAGATCTGGGGACAGAGTATAACAGGGAAGTACCATTATGTTTACATTCCTCCATGGACACACTCTGCTATGAAGAGAATAGGTACTGGACTTAACAAACCATCTTACATCAGTGTGTTGTTTTGTTGGTTTTTTTAATTGGTTGGCTTGCTTTTCCACACAAAATGTCAATCTAACTTAACTTTCCTTTTCTTTCTGAATCTTTTATTGCCGGTGGCCTCAAAGCAACTGTGGCTGCAAGGCAACTCTTTTCACCTGTCTTCCATTGCCTTACACTCCATCTGTTGATGCCAGTTATAAAGTTCAGTTTATTTTCTTAATTTGTGTTAGTTTTTTGCTCTCTTAGTAGAATCTTATTTCCTGTTGTTAACCTACCAGGTCATGGCTTGTAATTCCTCATTAAGGCATGGTGGCTGATGAAATTTTAGGTGGGCAGATAAAGTATGCTTAATGGAGTGTTGTGACTGTGGGTGTATAGTCTTTGTTCAACCCCACCCTGTCCTTTCCCTGTTGTTTCTTGTTATATTTCATGGTACATAAACCAGTTTACCCACTTCTTGCAATTTTGCTTATTTGGTGAAGTGCCTGTTGGAACTATTATTTACTAAAATTAGCTTGTACTTTGAGATGACCTTTCAGCAGTAGCAGCTAGTTTGGTTTGACTTGGTTTTCAGCACTGAGTTTAAAAAAAATATTACTTGAAAATTACTTTATTTGTGATGACAGTCAGCTGTCCCGTGACCAAAGTGCTGAAGAACTTGTTCATCTCTTGTTGCCACAATAGCTGTCAGTTGGAATTAATTGCCCTGTGTGGTCTGGCAAAAAAATGCTCATATGCATCAAACTTTGCCTTTTAATTTGGAATTGTCACAAATACTAGTGGACCTCTACTTTTTTTAATACTGATCAACTTCCAGGGTTATTTGGATTATCTTTCTGGTGGTCAATTTACTAATTTGCTTTATGAATAGCTAAAGTGAAACAACAAAATAATTTTCAGTTATAAAGTAGTAGAGGGTTTTTTTTTTTTACAGATGATTGTAGGCAGACCATGATATTAAAGATAAGATTCTGTCTGTAATGGGCTCATTACTTGAGTGTTTTTCTGTTCTTACAAGATAACTGATCAAGTTCCCTTTTTTAATTATCTTTTTTAACCTCTGTTAAAAGACTTGAAAAAGAAAACCTAGCTGAACTTTTAAATTTCACTGTAGCATTACTACTGGTGGGCAGTATGCCAAACAGCAGTTCATGTCAGCAAAAGAAGTCATATCAGTTACTTGAAGTAAATGACCATGAACCTGTCTAGGTCAGTGCTGTTAGGAACTGAACCTTGGACCTTTGTACCTGAAAGTGTTTCTTGTCTGATCAAACAACGATGATATGTTGGTTATAATTGACAGACTCCTGAGTGTGTGTACCTGCAGTTCAGCTTGGAGATAGTTGAACAGTGTAGGAATTGCAAATTGTCTTCCTGACTAGGAAACAACTTTCAGAACTACCCAGGTTTGCCATGGCATAAATCTGTGTTCTGACCATCTGTTGCAGTATAACTTGTGTGGTTCAAACAAGTCACCTTGGATTACATCTCATTCTTATTTTCTTGTTCTTTGACTGAATAATTCACTTTGATAAGAGACATACTGAAAAATGTCCAATTCTGATTGGAGTTTCTTGCCTTTATCAGGAATAGTGTGGCCAGCAGGAGCAGGGAAGTCATTGTGCCCCTATACTCAGCACTGGTTAGGCCACGCCTTATGTACTGTGTCCGGTTCTGGGCCCCTCAGTTTAGGAACGATACTGAGTTGCTGGAACATGTCCAGAGAAGGGCAACAAGGCTGCTGAGGGGTTTGGAGCACAAGCCCTATGAGGAGAGGCTGAGAGAGCTGGGGTTGCTTAGTCTGGAGAAGAGGAGGCTCAGGGGTGACCTTATTGCTGTCTACAACACTCTCCTCCCAGGCAACCAGAATCACAGAATCACCAAGGTTGGAAGAGACTAAAAATATCAAGTCCAACCTGTCACCACAGACGCCATGACTAAACCATGGCATCAAGTGCCACATCCAATCCCCTCTTGAACACCTCCAGGGATGATGACTCCACCACCTCCCTGGGCAGCACATTCCAATGGTGAACGACTCTCTCAGTGAAGAACTTTCTCCTCACCTCGAGCCTAAACTTCCTCTGGCGCCACTTGAGACTGCACCAGAACAAGAGGACACAGTCTCAAGCTGTGCCTGGGGAGTTTTAGGCTGGATGTTTGGAAGAAGTTCTTCACAGAAAGAGTTATTGGCCACTGGAATGGGCTGCCCAGGGAGGTGGTGGAGTCACCATCACTGGAGGTGTTTAGGCAGAGACCGGATGAGGTGCTTGGTGCCATGGTTTAGCTGATTAGATGGTGTTGGGTGATAGGTTGGACTTGCTGATCTCAAAGGTCTTTTCCAACCTGGTTAATTATATTCTATTTTTCATTATTGAAGCAATTCTTGAATTTTCTGTGAGTGGAGTCTGGCTTTTGAAAGCAATGATTCCATGTATACCCACACATTGTATTTCCCAAGTAAGTTTTCAAACTGTCGATCAGTTGATATTTTACCAGTTTTGCATGCTTTAACAATTTTCTTAACTGAACATTAATTTATATGAACAGAGTAACATAGTGTTTGTTTTTGTGATGGAAGTTTTTCCTTCGTAAACTACTTCAAAACTGTATTTTTTTACATACTGGGAAATGAAATTCATGTCCTTTTTATGTTTGCTATGTGTTTGGGATTTGGTTGGGGGTTTTGGGGTCTGTTTTGTTTTTTCTGCTGTTTAAGGTTGGTTTTATTTGGTAGGAGATGGCTTATTGTTATTCTGGTTTTTTTGGAGGTGTGGGGGTGTAAGTTCTGTTTGACCTTGAAAATACTTGTCCCTATTTGTTGAGGTACGATAAGCTTGTTGTCATTTTGGCACCATGTGACTTACATGAAACAACTTGATTATGCTGTTAACTTCTAGCACCTGAGTTTGTAATTCCAGAGCATGGCAAATCTGCCATGTATGTTATGTCAAGCATTAAATTGATAGAGAATAATACTATCACAGTATCAGTCAGAGTTGGAAGGGACCACAAGGATCATCTAGTTCCAACCCCCCTGCCATGGGCAGGGACACCCCACACTAGATCAGGCTGGCCAGAGCTTCGTCCAGTCTGGGCTTAAACACCTCCAGGGACGGCGCCCCAACGACCTCCCTGGACAACCCATTCCAGGGCTTCACCACTCTCATGGGAAGAACTTCATCCTCACATCCAGCCTGGATCTCCCCACCTCCAGCTTCATTCCATTCCCCCTAGTCCTAGCACTACCTGGTATCCTGAGAAGTCCCTCCCCAGCCTTCTTGTAGGCCCCCTTCAGATACTGGAAGGCCACAATTAGGTCACCTCGGAGCCTTCTCTTCTCCAGACTGAACAGCCCCAGCTCCTTCAGTCTGTCCTCATAGGAGAGGTGCTCCAGCCCTCTGATCATCCTCGTGGCCCTTCTCTGGACACACTCCAGCACATCCATATCCCTCTTGTAATAGGGGCTCCAGAACTGGACACAGTACTCCAGGTGGGGTCTCAGGAGAGCTGAGAGAGGGGGAGAATCACCTCCCTTGACCTGCTGGCCACACTTCTCTTGATGCAGCCCAGGATCTGATTGGCTTTCCGGGCTGCAAGTGCACATTGAGAGCTCATGTTGAGCTTCTCGTCCACCAGCACCCCCAAGTCTCTCTCCTCAGGGCTGCTTTCCAGCCAGTCACTGCCCACCCTGGATTTGTTTCTGGGATTGCCTCAACCCAGATGCAGGACCCTGCCCTTGGTCTTGTTGAACCTCCTGAGGTTGGCTTGTACCCACCTCTCCAGCCTGTCAAGCTCCTTCTGGATGGCATCCCTTCCCTCCAGCATGTCTGCTGCACCACACAGCTTGGTGTCACCAGCAAACTTGCTGAGGGTGCACTCAATGCCACTGTCCATGTCACCGACAAAGATGTTAAACAAGACTGGTCCCAGGACTGACCCCTGAGGGACTCTGCTTGTCACTGGCCTCCACTGGGACATGGACCCATTGACAGCCACTCTTTGGGTGCAGGCATCAAGCCAGTTCTTTATCCATCTAGTGGTCCACCCATCAAACCCATGTGTCACCAGTTTGGAGACCAGGATGTGGTGCAGGACTGTGTTGAAGGCTTTGCTCAGGTCCAGGTAAATGACATCAGTTGCTCGCCCCTCATCTATTAATGTTGTGACCTGTTCATAGAAGGCTACCAGGTTTGTCAGGCAGGATTTGCCCTTGGCGAAGCCATGCTGACTGTTCCCAGTCACCTCTTCACTATTCTTCTGAATCAGTAGTGCCTCCAAGAGGATCTGCTCCATGATCTTTCCAGGCACAGAGGTGAGACTGGCCTGTAGTTCCCTGGTTAATAGCAATGATAGCAAATATTTAAGTGGTGGAAAGCAACAAATGTTGCTGCTTTTCTGAAGAATTTTTATTCTCTTTCAGTGTAGTTAGTGGGTAGGAGATGTTTGGAACTTTTTTTTTTTCTTTTTTCAAAATGAATCTGTAAGGTAGGACTGTGAAAATAGGTGCATATGCACAATTCATAGAGTCATAGAACAGTTTGGATTGAAGAGAGTTTTAAAGGTCATCTAGTCCAGCTCCCCTGCAGTTTATAGGGACATGTTTAGATCAGGTTGCTCAGGGTCACATGTAACCTGATTTTGAATGTTTCTAGGGGTGGAGATTGTAGCACTTCTGGGCAACCTGTTCCAGTGTTTCACTACCCTCAATATAAAAAAATTCTTCCTTACATCTGATGTAAGTCTATCTTCTTTCAGTTTAAAACCATTTCCCCTTGTCCTGTCACAGTGGGCACTGCTAAAACGTATCCCCCCATCTTTCTTAGAAGCCCCCTTCAAATACTGAAAGGCCACGAAAAGCTCCCCCTGCAGTCTTTTCTCCAGGCTGAACAACCCCAACTTTCTCAGTCTTTCTTCATAGGAGAGGCGGTCTGTACCTCTGAATTCATACTGCCTTTCAGGAAAATGCTACTGTATATTGCAAGAAGGTAACATTGAATATTTTTGATAAATGTTAAAACATTATCTTAATTGTACTCTTGGTGACTTAGTCAATTCTCTTTCTCCTTAGGCTGGTAAAAATACTCTTTTATTAGGTGTGTATAGCCGTAGCATCTAACATTTCAGGTTGGTTAAAACATAAAGCAGAGTCCTTGAAAGATGAAAAGTAAGATGATGTTACCTTGTGTTCATTTT